>NC_137641.1:7035070-7537570 GCF_963383615.2 Lipophrys pholis | reverse complement strand
GGGGAAGGGCAGACAGAGGGAGCGAGAACAGGAAGAGTAAGTGAACAAAGACGCCGACAAGACAGAGACTTCAAAATAAAACAGGAAGAGACTAACAGGTAAGTGACGCAGACTCGACAGAGACACACGTGGACCCTTACAAAAGGCAGGGTTAGGGTCCTGCAGGATTTTAAGGCCTTGGATAGGAAAAAAAAACACCAATTGTCTTTCCTTTTCCTTCTTTTCTTCTATTTTCTTTGTTTTTGCATCATCTTGATTACTACACAGTGTGCAAGTTAATAAAAGTAACACTTGATTACAGTTACTTCTTGAATTAGTGTAGTTAAAGTATTTTGAAAAAGTTACTCATCTTTGAATTGCCTGTCCTCTGGAGGCTTCTCTTATCAGCTCTTATGGCTCTTCTTGAAATACCTTTAAAGTCTGTGTTGTTGGTTTTTTCTTGGGTGTTGTCAAAGGTCTTTTCAAAACGGACCTCATTTTTTCAGTTTTGTAACGTTTTAAAGTCATTATCAAATATCCAGGACACACTTGTAAAAGAGATTATTAATCTCAATGTGGAAATGAAAATGAAACCAAAACATTCTGTACAAAAATATAATAGAATTGTTGGAAAGTGACTCACAGACCAAGTATTTTATAGTGTCACTATAGCTTAAAGGAAAATCTCTAAAATCAATAAAATTGTCACTTTATGTCTTAAAAAAGCTTTTAAACTCCAGTTATTTCATCGGTACACTACAAGGTAAACACGTCCTGCAAAAGCATTGTGAGTTCAATTTACGTGCATCAATCTGCTGAGAACAACAACGAGAGGGACGTCACATGTTAACAGTGATTATAAAATCAGGTTTAATTTAATTTAAGAGAACAATGTGCAAGAAAATGAATCGCTTCTGTTTTTGAGCACAAACTGAAAGGAGATTAAAGGCTTTTCACCTGATCTTGATCTGTCACAACAAAGATTTTAATTTCAGTTAAAAATAGATGAAGTTCCGCCTCCCACATTTTTGTATAATCCCTGAAGAAAAAGTTGCCAGTTCTGCATTTTTTTTCCCAACTTTTCAAAAATGACTTTAACACAGACGAGAGTATCAGAGTGATAGAATCTCTCCCTCTTTCTCTTTCTCTTTCTCTTTCTCTTTCTCTCTACATCCAGGCTCCCAGTGTATCGATTGTCCCGCTCTCACCAATCTTCATTCTTAACCATCTACTGCTGCCGCCGATCACATCCCACCCGCCGCCGCCGCTTCCTCCATTAATAGACCTGAGGAATCTGGTCTGGAGGCCATTTGCTCCCGTCAGGTGACACCCGGCTTTTCCACACTGTCCGAGGCGGCGAGGCGGTCTGGGCTTTGTTGTGTGTTATTGTTTGAGGTGAGTTTTATTGTTTGCTGCCTGCACTCGCTTCAATTTGAAATTACGGCCTGATGTTGGGGGGATTCAGACGTGGAGGCATGGCAGAATTGACTTTTGCCATTAGCGCAGTGTGTGATTCTGGCTGTTGTCTGTTGCCTACTCTGAACGCGTCTTGAGGATTTCCAATCTTAAAGGTCGCCTGTGTGAAGTCATGTTTTTCGACCAGAGCTTGCGGCTTCTCTTCGATTGTTTAAAGAGAAGAAAGCTTCAGGGTGTGGATTTAACTTCCAGGTTCCAAGCATGTAAGAGAGTTCTTCAGAAGCTCACACAGATTCAGAAACAGGGACTTGAGTCATGTGACTTGGACTCGAGTCGACTTGAGTCTGTTTTGATGACTTGACTTGAAAAAAACATGAAAGACTTAACTTGGACTTGGAAGTTAAAGATTTGGGGGCTTGACTTGACTTGATTTGACCTGAGTATTGTTGATTTAGCGTTTTCAGTTTTAATAGAAATATGAAAATAATATCAAATTTTACCGATATGAACGCAGGCTGAGAATAGCATTGTCATGATTGGATCAGTAGACTGTCAGTCATGTCCTCTGTGTGCTACAGCCAATCAGAGGAAGGGATTTTGTCCCACACCCAATCAGAGGAGAGGAAGGGGGGTTAGTAAACCTGGAAATGCTACAGGACTACACGCTTAATTTCTCAGCTTTATGTCGGAATTAATTTGTCAATGTGGTTAAAATACAACCTAAATTGAATGTTACCTAAATCTCTGTCTCTGTTGCTGTTGATTTAATAATATATGTGAGCCGAATTAAATCCACCGACGGTGATGAAGCATGCATGGACTGCTGCATTGTGATTGAGTTAACCAACCTGGAGCATGGACACTCATTGCAGGCTACTAACTTTGCATGTACTGAACTGTCAATTGGAGTACAAAGGTTTTTTGTCCAGAAGTATCTGCAGATGAAGCTAGTCCTAAGTTAGTGCTCAAGTCAGTCCTACAATATGCAAATGAGCCATGTGTGCCAGACAGGAGGAAGCATCACTTTGAGAAGTCAGACTATAAATAACCAGCAAGCTGAACCAGAGTATTACTAGATTACATTATGACTAAAGGAAGTTGCAGAAAATCCGGTGGCAGGCAGTGAAAACTACAACTAACATTACTCGTAGTACTTGGAAGGAAAAAGTGAAAGGAAGAGGGGAAAAACACGACACTTCATAATAAGACAATTCAACCTTTCCCAGTTTGCGACTGCAGTTAGGAGGAAAGTTTATATCCTCTTCACACCTGATTCAATTCTCTTTCAAAGACTGTTATACACTAGTGAGATTGAAGCTGGAATATCCACCAAAAGCTAAACATTATTTCAATATAAGTACGGTGGCATGCAGTGAAATGAGTACCCACTGTACACTGTAACTACAAACACACGGTCAATGGATCGAGGGATGTTGTGTATTCTGCTTACCAGTGAATGAGATCAGCCAAGTTCAGCCTCTACAAACTCCGTGCCGCATCATTGGCAGCGCAAGCACAAGCCTCGCCCCAGACAGATCTGGTACTTACACCGGGTACGTACACGGGGTCCCTACACAGGCTCTCTACACAGGGTACCTACACAGGGTACGTACACAGGATCCCTACACAGGGTACGTACACAGGGTCCCTACACAGGGTACCAACACAGGATCCCTACACAGGGTACGTACACAGAGTACCTACACAGGGTACCTACACAGGGTACCTACACAGGGCATGTACACAGGGTACCTACACAGGGTACCTGCGCGAACAACGGACTCGCTCATGCTACAAACATCGAACAATATATTTCTACATGAGCAGAAGAAACTCCAGCATCAATGCAAAAAACAATTCCATTTTTACATGAGCGAGCAAGAACCACACTGCATCTGTCAATGCACCAATTAGGCAAAGACACAAGGCTGTAAATCCTGTGTAATTTAACACTCGTCAGTCAGTGGCTGCAGTGGAAAGCAACTACAACAATCCCCAATTTGTTTTAAAAGGCAATTAATATGAAGTCAAAGCCACAATATCATGTTAAAAGGATTAATCAATACAATGTAAATCACAGTAAAATCAAACTGTTACTGAACAAGGAAATCAATACTCAGCTGTAAATTTGTAGCAGGGACGTTGACGAAGGCCCGAAGATTTCTGCGTCACGCCACCGTGGAACAGAGTTGTCCTCCCTCGCTAAGAGAGGCGGCGTGAGGCCAGAGACAGCTGAGCATTGCTATCGCAACACATCATCAGTAGAGTAAAACTAACCTGTCTCACGACGGTCCAATCCCAGTGAATTCTGCTTCACAGTGACAGGAAGAGCCGACGTCGAAGGATCAGTCCCCGCAGGCCCAAGAAGAGAGTGAACGAGAAAACACTTCTGACACCAAATTGTTGAGGAAACTTTGGAGGCGAGAATGTGACCATATTGGCCGGCCGAGGAATCAGAGGCTAATATAATATGCGTTTTGATTGGATTACGTCGTGGGATTCCCTCGAATTACGTAGTTGGGTTAACTCCTCGTCATCCGCCATTTTGAATTTTTCACTTCCGTCAACATTCAGATCGTCACCGGAACGTATTAAAAACTCACTCGAATTCAACACATAAAAACAACTTCAACGGATTAAGTGACACTTTTGAAAGGTAAAACGACATATTTTTGATTATTTTAACTTTCTGATCCCGAAGTTTCATAACTTTTCATCGTTCAGAACAAAACTTGACTGAGCAGGAAGAGGAAGAGGAGGAGGATCAGGGACAGGATTTGATTTGTTATTGACCAGTATAATAAAAATACATGACACAGTAGTCTGGTAGTAGAGTGTGGCAGCTCCAATCTTAATACTATCAAATTTATTTCGGACCAAGAACAAACTTGAAATATATATTTCTATTCCTTCAGATTGAAGAGTATAAAGAGATACACCGTCCCTGAAAGTTTCATTGAGATATCTTGATTATTAAAGAAACTACAAGTGTTTTTATGTAAAATGTTTTTCGGTCACAGACTTGTACACCAATTACCTTAAAGAAAATTGCACTAATTAGTAAACAAATTTTACCTATAAATTCCTTATTGTTAAGATATCTGAATGGTTTTGGTGTCATTTTCTTTGTTTTTTCCTGCTCTTTCCAGTGGCACCAGTTGCATTTTGGTGACTTTTAATTTTTCTTCACATTGGAGGGTTTTCCAGGATGAACCGCCTTTGTAAGGTCCTGCCACAGCATCTCAATAGGATGGAGGTCAGGACTTCGACCCGGCCACTCCAAAGTCTTCATTTTCTTTTTCTTCAGCCATTCAGAGGTGGACTTGCTGGTGTGTTTTGGATCATCGTCCTGCTGTAGAACCCAAGTTCTCTTCAGCTTGAGGTCGGGAACAGACGGCCGGACGTTCTCCTTCAGGATATTTTGGTTGACGGCAGAATTCATGCTTCCATTTATCACAGCAAGTCTTCCAGGTCCTGAAGCAGCAAATCAGCCCCAGACCATCACACTGCCACCACCAGATTCTACTGGCGGTATCATGTTCTTGTTCCGAAATGCAGAGTTACTTTTATGCCAGATGTGATGGGACACAGACCTTCCGTACTGAAAATAACGTTGTTTTTATTTTTTTAAATAAACGCCAGTTGCCAGTAATTTGCATCATACCTAAATTTATATCTATTTTATGTGTTAGAGTCAAATTAACACTCAACTTGAAAGCAAAAACACAGAATTTATTTTCTTTTTGTTCTAATAATAAAATAGAAATAAAGAAATTCAGACTTCAATGGGAAATTATTCTTAAAGAAGATGCAAACAGATAAATGTTTTACTTTTATTTGGTTTGGCTTTTTTAAAAATGTATTTAAAAAGTTTCTAATAATAAAAGTGAATGTTAGTCACATGAGTTGGAACAGATCTACAGACTCTCCCTCCTCCTCCTTCTTCACTCTCCTGAGTTGATCAGCTGCTCTCCTCCTCCTCCTTTAATTCAATCCAATTCAGTTCATTCTTATTTCTGCAGTTCCATCTACAACAACAGAGTCATTCAAGGCACCTTTACAGAGAACAACCAACAATTCCACATGAGCAAGAAAAGACAGTGGAAAGGAAAAACTGCCTTTTACCAGGAAGAAACCTGCAGGACCAGGCTCGGACGTGGAGAGAGAGAGCACACAGATACAGGAGACAGACAGAATATTAGTGATATGTAATATTGAAACATGGAAATTGAGAAAGGAAAGTGTACTTTTCTGAGCACGTATGGCAGCGTCACTAGAAAATGGTGTCCTGAACAAACTCTCACTGTAGCTTCATTAAATAGAAAAGTCTTGAGCCCAACCTTCAAAGTAGAGACCGTGTAACTGAAACTGGGAGCTGGTTCCTCATGAGAGGAGCCTGATAACTGAAAGTTCTGCCTCCTCCTCCTTCACTCTCTCCTGACTGGACCACAGCTGTTAAGTTACTGGCTCTCCTCCTCCTCCTCCTCCTCCTCCTCCTCCTCCTCCTCCTCCTCCTCTTCCTGCTCCTCCTCCTCCTCCTCCTCCTCCTCTTTCTGCTCCTCCTCTTCCTGCTACTCTTCCTCCTCCTCCTCCTCCTCCTTCTCCTCCTCCTGCTCCTCCTCTTCCTCCTCCTCTTCCTGCTCCTCCTCTTCCTGCTCCTGCTCCTCCTCCCCCTCCTCCTCCTCTTCCTCCTCCTCCTCCTCCTGAGCAGTTTGCAACATTGCAGGATGAAGACAGCCGTCAGTTATCAGGAGTGATTATGAGCAGCAGCTCTGACAGACGGCGTGCATGCTGCACCACAAATCCAATTCATCTCCCATCAGTTGCTCATAAACAGTCCGTCGATAGTCCGGCTCAGATCGTCCGTGTCCGGCTCGCGACAACTCGTACATTGTTAGGACGCTGTTTATTGACGAGTGCGGGTATAAAATATTTATTATCAAGCCGCTCTTAGTTTGTAAACTTGATCAATCGACATGCCCTGTGGTGTACAAATCACGGTGGTTAAGAGCAGAATTGTGCCGACACCTCCGACACATCAAACAGAAGAAAGTATTGATCTCACTTTTCAAGCTCTGAAGCATCATGAACATGGAGATATGAGGTTTTCAATTTGAAAGAGGATTTCTTCACTCTGTCTCGCCTCCCTTCACTGGGAGGCTGAGGACGCTGAGATGATTAAATATTTTGGGTACTGTAGCCACGAGACACTCTACAGCAAAGATCCACTTTCTGTCTGAAGACCAACAGTGGTCCTTCTCAGCTGCACCTTAACCCTTTACTGGACACATTGTAGTATATCTGAATACGTATTAACTTGTGTGGCATTGTACTGTCAAGCCAAGGAAAATTTAATCATAGAGCACGAGGTAATTCACAGTGCTTTACCAAGAGCTAAAAGGAATACATGAAAGAAAGCAATTAGGAGCCTTAATATTAAGCGATTAAGAGTATGAAATACTTTAAAACCTTACACATTCTCTCTCACACACTCATATGTTTCATTGGATCGACTTTACTTAGCTCTTTTCCCATACTGTTATTTGGCGTCTCAAATCACCCACAAATATTACGTCATTACGTCAATGTTACCCCACACGTCAAACGGTTCCAGGTACATTCACAAACAACAAACTCGATACAACGAATATATTTCTACATGAGCAGAGGAAGAGGAAGCCATTCACAGCATCACTTCAAAAATGAATCTGCAATTAATTCAAAGGTGCAGTTTTCAACTCAGACACAAATCGTAGTTAAAGCAGGTGTTATTAACAATATATTAACAATTTCATTTCAACTGATCTGATTTTTGGTTTGATTTGTATTTTAATAACTAAATCAAGTCCACTGAGATTAACTCAGTAAAATCTTGTAAAACAAATGATATGATACACTGTGATGATCTGAAAAACATTTCTTTATCTGGTGTAGGTAAACCTGCACATCCAGCACTGATCATGAGAGCAATTATAACAACTCAAGCTGCTTCAAGAACAAATATTGAGGCTTGAGTCAATATTACCAAAAAAAAAAATCAGAAACCGACGCAGGAGATGGTGATTTCGTCCAAGCAGTAACTGCGGAGCAGGTGCTTACTCGATACGGTCAACATGAGTTCTGCGTGCTCATTGGACAGTAGAACTGGGGAAGTGCCGAGTAAGCACAGACCACGCACTCATCACCTGCGCAGCACGCAGGTGATGAGTGCGCTGTCCGTAGAGCAAGTGACCGCGGGAAAAGTTTTAAAGACTCACGGAGTCAGTGCGTTGTGAGCGCATTGGCTGTAGAAGGTACGCGCGTCACCGTACGGGGGGGAATCCGCAACCCAAACGCAGCGAAAGTTCTATTTATTATCGTGACTTTTCATTTAATGCTCTTATCCTGGTTGATGTTAGTGACTGCTTTTTATCTCTGTAAGGTCTTTTTGTGTTTTTATTGTGGTTTCTCTTCATCTATTTTTGATCTTATCTTATCTTATTTATTGGTGAATAGCAGAACATTGAGCACTTGTCTTGTCTGTCTTGTCTCACTCGACCAATTATTGTCTGCTTGTTGTTTCATCATGTGTCTTTATTTGTTATGACTGCCAAGTGATCACGAAACCTGTAAAACAAGTCTACCTACGGGTACCAATAAAGTAACCATGACTTTTTGACCTTGACAGTCTTTCCGGTAACTGAAAACCAGAAAGGGCGCTTCTATTTAAATCGACGCCGCTTTTGCAGTCTTTGCGGTAGTGGATGAGAAAACGCACTGACCAATTTCCTGTTTAGCCGTCACACGTGATACCATACAACTAATCAAATCTGCGGATTTCATCTCAAATGTTGAGATTTATAGAGAGAAACAGACAGACGAAGTGAGAGAAAAACATGAGAGAGAGACACGGAAAAGACGTTGAGACAGAGAAAGTTGATGTAAAATGCTGACCAGATGGCGTTCTCCAAAGACAGAAGTAAAAATAGAGCATATAATCCGAATGGTCATTTCTGTTCATTCTTCCCACTGGCAGCATTGAACCTGTGAGTCTCATTTGCTCAGAAAACTTCACACTTTTTATAAGTGCCAATGTAAAAAGGTATTCTGATACATAACATAAAGGATTTGAACGGACTAACCACTGAAGTTAGATCACAGAAGTGTGATCACAGAATATCAGTAGTCTGAGAGTCCAGTATGACCAGTCCACCAGGATTCTAACACAGACATTCACTCTTCTTTTGTTGACTTTTTTCATAAGCTGAACTTCAACAACAGTTTTGATAGGTTCCACTTTGGACAGCAGCTCATCATGTTCATTCAGATCCACTATTCATCAGATGTCAGGAGATACTCACAGGACATCACACAGCACTTTAAATGGTGCTACTGGTGGATCATCCAGGCAGATGTTGTCTTGAAAAGGCAGTTTGTAAGAACTGACGCTTTACTTTCTGGCTCCAAATGTCCCAGAGACTCTTTCCCAGGTCTGAGGAAAGTAGCTCTGTACATAATACACAACTGTGAGGCAGCTTCCTCCACAATGAACAAAATCAAAACTAAATATTTTCCCAGGCTGACCAATGAGCTCCTCCACCTGAGTCTGAGAACGGCTCTGGTCCTGTAAGTCCAGATTGAATATGTTGGCAGAACAAACCAGAGCTCAGTTTCCTCACTGGGGAAGAAAGTGAGTCTTTCTCCAGAAGTTAACATGTTTAGATTGATTATCTGTAAAATGTATTTTATTGTTCTGAAGTCAAGCACTGTATTTCATCATTCCCAGTTTTCACATTTTATTTGTTTTCTCTCATTTTGAAAATGAGTCTGACTTTTATTCAGTAAATGAGGGAATATTATACGGCAGTCATACATATATTTTCAGTTCAATGTTAAATGATAATAAATGTTGTCAATATATTTTTGAATTGCACTGAATTCATTTCATTTGCACAGGGGTTGGCAACCTTCAACACTCAAAGAGCCATTTGAACCCGTTTCCCACTGAACAGAAACACTGAAAATCGATCTTGACATAAAAATGAAGATGACACTTTAACACTGCACATATCGATTTTAACCTCTATGCTATGTAAAAACACTGACGAATGATGGATCGAAAAGAAACTAAACTAAACAAAACCGCATCTTTAAGATTAACTAAACATATCTAAATAAATGAATTCACCAATGAGGACTCGAGCCCTGGTCTCCCTACTAAACAGGTCAGTGTCATAACCACTAGAGTATGGTGGCTGCACAGCTGAAGGAGCTTCCCGGAAAGATTTTCTCACCGCATCAGTCAGTTCAGTCTTTTTGATAAAAGTTTTGGCCCCAATTAAATTTTCCTTTTACAAAAAACACCACATAAGTGAGGAGGGGAAGATAGAGAAGTAGCGGCGTCTCCTTTCCAACCCAGAAGCTTCTGACCCTCCAGGAATAGTCTAGCAGTACGCCACTAACCCCCCTCCCCACAGCCAGCCACCAACCGTCACTGCTATTACTGCACTCTCTGTGGTGGGATCATGCAACAGAGTTGGGTCCCTGGAGCTGCAGGTTGCCGACCCCTGGATTTGACAATCAGCTGTTGATTACATGCAGATGTTGATAGAACTACGAAGCCACTTAAATATATCCATCCCTTCATCTTCTATACCTCTTATCTTGTTCGGTGTAGCTGCAGCTCCACCTGAATGGAGAGCCAGAGACCCTCACCCTATGCACAGTGCATACAGATATCACACATCTTCAAAGTTCAAAGGTCAACTTCAAGATCTCCCCCAAAGTCAACTTACGCAGGCAGTACAAAGTACATGGAGCATTTACCCCCACAGGTCTGGATGTAGTAGGTCAAATCATCTCCATACAGATGCTTCAAAGATGACACCCCTACCTGTGAGGAATACCACTGCAGCGATTACAAATGGTACGGCCACTAGTGTTACTCGGTTCAGATCATGTTCACCTCATCACTGCAGCTGAACCAATCAGCAGAGAGTGTAAATGTGGACCCATAGCTATCTACATTTACACTCTCTGCTGATTGGTTCAGCTGCATTGATGAGGTGAACATGATCAGCAGAGAGTGTAAATGTGGACCCATAGCTATCTACACACTGCAAAGTGCAAAGTGGTGTGTGTCAGAGCAATCTCCGGTACAGTAGTGTCTCTTCACGGGCAACAGCCCATAAGATCTCTTCTATCGGTACTCGATGCTCTGCCCCTTCTGGAATGAGAAGATGGCCATCCGCTATCATGAGGACCAGGATGCCATCAGCCTCCTGGAAAACAAAACACAATGACTCAAAGTGGGAGGAGTTCAACGTTCATGATGCTGTCAATATAACTCATGTGAAGCTGGTGGAAGCAACCCAATGAGCTCACTGGGCCACAGACCAAGAACATGATCCGCCCCTCAGTCGCAGAGATGCTGAAGTCCTATGGCAGAGAGGGTGTCAAATGCATAGCTTCTCTAAAATAAGTTGCAGCCCTTAAGGCACAGAAACTGGTCTGGATTTATAGTCGTCACTTCAAGCTTGCTTAAGAGTGGGATGGCAAAAAACCTGTCTCATTCATGTGGGAGGAAGGGTGCGAAGACTGCAGAATCCAAGCATCAATGAGATTCATCCAATTGTGCTGGATCCAAGGCATCCTGCAGTGAAACTTCTCATCAAGAATGTGGACGAAGGTCTCTTGCACCCAGGCACAGAATGAGTCTATGCAGAGTTGAGGAGACAGTATTGGAGCATATGAGAACATCAGGCTATCTGACACCACCAACTCAATTGTTCAACATGTCAGCACTGGAGAGCACAACCAAAGGTGCTCCAGATGGCAGATTTCCCCCCACAATGCCTCAGGCAGCTTTCTCAGCCCTTCTATTCTGCTGATGTCGATTGCTTTGGGCCTTACCTGATGAAGATAGGTAGGTGGACAGAGGAGGGGTGGGGTGTGATATTCATGTGTCTGACAACACGCGTGGTACACATCGAGCTTCTTAACTCCATGGATGTTAATGCCTACATTCTTACTCTGTGTCGATTCATCGCCGGGCGGGGTCATCCTAAGGAAGTGCTATCTGACCGTGGTACTAACATCTGTGGTGTAAGGAGAGCACAGAGGGAGGCTTTCGCCACAATGGAACCACAATTGAAAGAACAGCTGGCAGCTTATCAGATTAACCTAACTAAACCACTAAATGCTTCCCTGACCTTCAAGTTGCAGTGGGTCTCAGAAGATGTCCTGTACACGGTTTTGGTGGAAGTGGAAGCGATATTAAACTCAATACTACTGGGATACGTGTTTGTTGATGTGAGCAACTTGGACCCTATTACTCCAAATATCCGCCTAATGTGTCGGCGAGATGCGTCTCCACCTCACAGGGTCTACGCTCCAGCCGGCATGGTGTGGTGAAGATAGCAACACTGTCAAACACTGGTGGATCAGTTTGTGTTTCATTTCACCAGGAACTATTTACCAAACCTCCAGACCCCAAAAAGGTGGCAAAGATCACAGAACATCATCGGGTTCTGTCGTGCTAATCATTGACCCATCACTTCCAAGAGCTTAATGGCCCATCGGGAGAGTCATTAGGCTATTGCTCGCTCAGATGTATGTGTCAGGGGCCCTGTGCCCTTTATCCTTCTCTTGTGGGCTCCTCTTGCCTGGGGGGGATTCCTCTCTTCATTCTCCATCTGGTGCTTTCTGGGCGGGGGCGTGGCTCCGCCGAGGTGGCGATGTCTGGGCCCGATGGCCTTGGGCCCTGGGGTGTCGCTACAGGTCCCCCCACAACAGTTCCGGCCACACCCAGTGGACAAACTACACACACACACACACACACACACACACACACACACACACACACACACACACACACACACACACACACACACACACACACACACACACACACACACACACACACTTCCACTCCTCACGAAAGGTGCTTCTGAAGTTGCTTGTTCTCTGTCACCATTTGCCCAAACTCTCAAAATCATGTTCTTCTTTTGTTGTTGCCTTTTTGTTAATTCATGTTCCTGCTTCATGTTCCTGTCTAGATAGAGCTGCTCAGGCTGGTTTAATCTAGAAAATCATGTTCCTGTCTAGATAGAGCTGCTCAGGCTGGTTTAATCTATTAACAGTTGGAAAGTATTTGGATCAGTGTGATAACTGCAAATAATATATGTAGCACGAACAAGGGTATTGTATGTTAACCCCCCCCCCCCCCAATTTCTCTTCTCTTCTCTTCTTTCTCTTCTCTTCTCTCTCTCTTTGAGCGTCCCCCCCCCCCCCCCCCCCCCCCCCGGTCGTGTACGGCAGCCATGCCAACTTCTAATAAAGGCAGCAACAGGAGGAAACTCCAGGTCTCTTCCTGTTGCAAGAAAAAAAAAAAGATGTATGTGTCAGAACATCACGGTCAAGGTCAAGGGCAAAGTGTACATGACCTGTTGCTCAATTTGTTGAGCCAAGATGACACCAGAGATGTCATCCTGACATCTTCATACTTGAAAATTCCCTGATTTTACACATTTGCAGGTAAATGTGGGGGTGGCTGTTCAAGTTAGCGTTTAACGTGTATTCATGCCATTATTTTGAAGTGGGCGCTCTTATTTTTGAAGGCCTTAGGGGCTTACTCGGCTGCTGACATGTTTACAGTGTTGTTTCAGTCACTGACGATAAACTGCTGCGTGCTCCGTGTGCAGAATGCGTCACTGTATTCATACACTTCTTCACTAAACGACTAAACTCAACTGATGTCTCATGAGCCCTGCAGTGGTCAGTTAAGAAAAATTCATCAACAGAAGTCACAATCTTCAATAGGTTGTCTGGACCAAATTTGCACCTTATATCTCTTGAAAGGTCCTAATTATTATGTGGACTAAAATTACCGAGACAACTAGTGTTGGATTGGATTTATGACGCCTTCTTTTGTTTACAAGGAGGTTTGATCTCCATTAAGTTGTCCATTTTATACAAGTAACTTACTCATAGTACAGTTTAAATGAATTACTTTTTAATTTTAGAGGAGTAGATTCTTACATGGGTACTTTTACTTGAGTAGATTTTCAGAAAAGTAAAGATACTTTTACTCAATTACAATATTTCTGTATTTTTTCCACCTCTGAGAAAAGCATACACTAAAAATCAATGTACTGTGGTCAGCCCAGATCAGCTGGTGGTGATGAACCAATGTGATGTCAGCTGACAAACGACACATAAGCGACTTGATGAAACACATCAACAAAATATGAATATTCATTATATTGAGGACAAAGGAGGATAAAAACTGCAGTGTTTATTCCAGTCAGCACATGAAATATATATATATGTATATACATTTTACCTTTATATTACCAAAAGTGCCTTAAGACTAGTCATGAAAAGGTGATGGTGTGTCCTGAAGCCAGACAATTTCATAATTCTCAACATAAACAAAAGAATGATTGGGTTTTCCGTCACTTTGCTGTTTGAGTCTTCTGGTTTGGACGTGTTCAGCTCCTTCAGCCACACAGAGTTCAACTCCTCTCTGCTCTTTCACACCAATTTTAACTACTACATGTCGACACTAAACACTCACATTGTCCCATTTTTGATCTGCCCTCCACTCGGCACTTCACATTGATTTTCCTTTCGTGGATTTCTTTAACATTGTCCCACGTTTATGTATGCACGGGTACTTTCTCAGGATTAAAGAGAACTTAGCAGGTTGAAGGCTCTGATGTTGAAACACGCCTTCGCTGTCAAGAAGCTGAGAGAGAAGATGGAGGAGGATAAGTGGACTACTTAAAACTGTTTGTAGGGATAAAGGTCTGCAACCAGAAGTTTTAATCCCAAATCTGAATTCTGAACGCAGGTTTGGAGAAGAAGGAAAAAAAGCCCCAAAGGGACAAATTAGTGCTTAAAGCACCAAACACCCTACTTTTCCTCCTTTCCTTCAATGTCTTCTACTAATACCCATTAATGTTTTATTATCTTTACTGAGTACCCTGCTTTTCAGCGCGCGTGTAATGAATAATTACCTTAAATTGCTTGTAAGGAGAGGATTTAATGCTGAGAGACAGATGATCTCAACAATGGTCCGACCGAGCTGCATCTTAACCCTTTATCTCATCTCATTGAATTAATCTTGTTATTGTAGTATATCTGAAGACTTTTTAACTTGTGTGGCTTTAGAATGTCAAGTCAAGGAATTCTTTTAAATAGAGTACCTTTCAGACACGATGTACTTCAGAGTGCTGTATGAAGAAATAAAAGGAATACATTAAAGCAAGCAATTACAAACCATCATCTTAAGTGACCTTACACATTCTCTCTCACACACTCATGCTTTTCATCGGTTCTACTTGATTTTGCACTTTTCCCTTATTATTATTTCAACCTGAAAAGATTCATGGAAACGTTGGGAGGGTTTTATTGGAAAGAAAGTTATTTGGCTCTCAGACCCCGGTGGAAGACAGTGAATCTCGATGGTGTGAATGCATGGGCACAATGATCAATGAATTAGTCTTCCCTCCAGAGTTTGGACAATGGTGGTGGCGGAGGATGAGGCCTGAGGTGAGCAGGAGATGGTGAGCCTTGGTGAGCAGCGTAGAGACAAGACCAGATGGAGCTGGGGCGGAGGTGGGTAGCAGCAGTGCTGGGAGCAGCCAAGGTGGCTGAACAAGAGGGCTTAAAGGCTCCCACAAACAGCGCGATTTTCAGCCATCTGAGATGAAAGATGGGATGGTGGGAGAATCAGTAGTAAAATCCGTGGGCGCGACTCAAATCAGTCAGGCTTTGTATAGGGTTGTGGGACGGCCAAGGCACCGGTCGGAAGCCCACGACCACTATCGGATTGTGTCTGACATTTGGGGAGTCATAGCGGCAGCGGCAGCGGCAGCGGCAGCGGCAGCGGCAGCGGCAGCGGCAGCTGTGAGCTGGTGCTGCACATTGCAGGCTTACAGCAGCAGCCATGATCACGTCAGCAACATTGCCCTCCAGGTTGTTCTCTCTCTTTGAGTCACCACCGTGTCCATTTTCTCCTCCTTCTCTTTTTTGGGACATTTCTTTCCAATGACATCAATGCCACAATGCTGAGGCTCCATTCATGTGCATGTTTACATGAACGCAGCAATTGCGCAACTCCCCCCCCCCCCCCCCCCCCCACCCCACCCCCCGTCTCGAGTCATTATGCACGGTCGCCAATATTGTTTTGCGGTGTTGCACACTAATGCACACAGCTGCGTGTCACTTTCTCTCACCAATCTGTCAGGAATGTGATGAATTGGGAGAATTTGCTCTATACAGTGGTGGATTTTGCTATGAGCGATGTGGGCAGCCGCCCAGGGCGCAATCTGTGAGGGAGCGCACAGCCCATGAGAGGAAAAGAGAATCACCCCGTCTCAGATGCATCTCGTGGAGGTGCGGGTGTTCGCCCAGGTGATAAAACAAGCCAGGTCCGCGACTAGGTATAAATGGGGCTCCACACACACACCCAGTCATTCTACCATCAGCCGCTGCACGGCTCACACGCTCCTGATTGTGCCACATCCAGAGAAAGGCCATGAAGTTGCACAGAGAGGAGGATGCTGCAACAGAGCGAATGCCGTTACGCTGTATAACACAACACGCATCACAATTAATCGACATGCGAACTTCACGAATCGAGGCGAGTCTTGTATTATTCTTATTCTTATTCTTATTCTTATTCTTATTCTTATTCTTATTCTTATTCTTATTCTTATTATTGTTATTTGTTTTTTTGGAGGGGGGTTTGTTTGTTTTTTAATCAGGGAGATCATATCGGATCTGATATTATTCATATCAAATCCGAATAATAAAAATTCTAAACATCTCCATACATATATATCATCTATGATATCATTAAATAGTCCAAGACATATTTCAATGACATTGATCTTTCAGCTCTTACTCTCCCTTTCATTTTCATATATTTTCTAATCAAGTATATACATTTCTGACAAAAGCAAACAGATAAACAAAAAAACAAAACAAACAAAACAAGAACACAATAAAGAAACAACAATAAAGAAACAAACAAAAAAGGCTGTCAATCACACTCATTTATTTATAAGAGTATACTCAAAGTACGATCTATATGGTAATCCTGTAGAGTCAATGTTTATAGAAGGGAAGCTAAAGTAAATCTGGTCTCCATGGACCAATATATATACGACTCATTTCATCCAGCATCTCTGAAGATTCTCTGATTGCATCTTAATAGAGAATGTCAGTCTTTCCATGCTATATATGTCATATATAGTTTTGTAGCCGTCATCTAATGTTGGAGCATCGAGTTGTAACCACTTCTTTCTTCCCTCGACACAAGTAAAATTCTTGATCAGTATTTCTCTTCGGCAGATTGAGTATGTAGTACTATAGCTCCCAGATACAATGTTGGAACGTCAAAAGGGATAACTAATAGTATAGTTTCGAAGCATTTATAGAGTTCATGCCAGAAAGAAGGGAATTTTGGGCAGCTCCAGAATATGTGGACCAGAAATCAATTTGTGTCATTCAATAAATTTTTTAATCTTTGATTTGAATTGGTAGCATCTGGAAAAGATATAATAGGCGAAGCAGAATAATCATTTTAATTGAATCCTTGAAGTTAGAATAAAGATGGGTAAGAGGTTCCATCTAATAATGTTTAGGGGGACATAATTGGCTTCGAATAATTTTGTGAGATCTTGTGTAAGGTGAACTCCTAAGTATTTAATTGTCTTTAGGTCACCTCTCAGACCATATATATTAAAGGAGACATATCATGCTTTTAAATCCTTCCTTTTTACATATAAATCATACAGTTGTGGTCTATATAAAGCGGAACTGCAATGCTTGGGTCTGAATTCCTCATTATTAGAGCTCCACAGGCCCCTTTTCTACCCCTTTTCTGATGTGCTTCTGAGAGCAACTCGTTTTGGGGCGGTCTCTTCAAATGCAAATGAGACACTTCATACCCCGCCTCCTCTCCAGGTTGCAGAGGTGACACTCGGTTCAACGCCACCCTGTTCGGCCATCTTTGTAGTTTGATAGAACAGATACAATTATCTAGCGGCGCAGAAACTTTATATTCACACATTATTTACAAAATGTCAACAACGGAAGATTTGTCCATCCAGCCATACATGTTGGAGCCAGAGTCGGACCCGGCGGAGCGAGATGAAAATGACGATGATGCACCTTCAGAACAACGTCTTCATATGGATGTAACGCAATGGTGTGTTACTATATTTACACTAACTTCTCCATCCATGCCCACTACTACAATACTGCCTGTATTACAACGACTATTTAACACAGAAATTACATTATAATCTAAAACGAGCACACAGCGCTAACATATGAAGACGGTGCAACTGCTAATGCTAACAAAACAATGACAGGGACGTCTTATCATCACACTTTTTAGCGTTATATACAGCTTACCGAAGTGCTCTGTTCGTCGTCTCCATAGATAGAAGGAACTGACCGCTCAATCAGACCAAGTCTTTCGGCAAATCCTTCTTTATACTGGCGGAGGTTGCTGAAGCAGTCGTCCTTAAAGTGCTTCGCGCACACAAAAATGACCTTACCCACAGATGTGGGTACATTTCTGTGAAAAATAAAACTCAACCAGGCACTTCGAAAAGGTTCTGATGCTGGGAGACGGTGTAACGAAGCTTGTGGGTTACTACATCCAACAACCGAACATTTTGACTTATCCTCTCGTAACTTCGGTTGGACTACAAAATCGCAGCGAGAAACAAAAATGGCGGATTGCTCGAAGTGTCGATGTCCTAATTTGGCAGTTCCGCCGGGAATACTGTGACGTCATTGTTCAAAAAACGTAATAGAGAATAGAAAAATCGAAACGGATCGCAAAATATGACCAAAACAGAATATAAAGATATCAACGGAGCACCTGAAGAGACTACTTTGAACTTTTCTGTACTTCTAAACACTCTAAATATACAACAAAATACATTTAGCTTGTAGCCTGAGTTTTGGCTAAATGTTTTCAGTGATGACATTATTGCTGGTTGGGAAATCAAGGGTTGTGTAAAAAATAAAAATACATCATCAGCAAATAATGACAATTTATGCTCTTCTCCTCCTATATTTATTCCAGTAATCTCTGTGGACTGTTTAATAAATTGACTGGGAGGCTTAATAAAGAGAGCAAAGAGGAACGGTGAACAGGGACATCCTTGTTTGCATGAACATTCCAATATGAGGGGTTTTGAAAGGTTAACATTGATTTTTATTCATGTGGTAGGGTTTCTGAAGGTGGCTTGAAAGGCTTGAATGAGGTTTTTGTGGATGCCAAATGTATCCAGTACCATATACAGAAAGGTCCATCTGACTTTGTCTTTTTAGATGTGAGTTCCACATAATGTGTAATGTCCTTCTCAAACTGTCTTGTGTCTGTCCCTGGTGGATGAAATCCTTCTGGTCCAGGTGGACGAGGGATGGTAGATTGTTCTTTATTCTTTTAGCTTTTATAGACTAAAATATTTTATAATCTACATTTAACACTGAGATTGGTCGGTATTGTTTACAGTTTAATTTGTCTTTGCCTTCTTTTGGTATTAGTGAAATTATAGCTGCCCTCCACAAGGGGGGGGTATCTCCCTTTATGAGTGACCAATTGCATATGTGACATAGTTTGGAAATTATTTGATCCTTAAAACATTTATACCATTCGGCCGTATAGCCATCTCAGCCTTAATATTGCAGCCTTCGATTCGCTGTAAGTTATCTCTGCCACTAAGATTTATTTTGTTCCTCTGTAACTGGAGATAGATCTAAAGATTCCAGATGTTTTTTTCAATTTCATTTATGTTAACTATTTTTGGTTGTGAGTATAGTTTCTTGTAGTATTCTTCAAAACTATGTTGGATCTCTTCTATTACTTCCGACACCACCCCGAGTGGTAGCCTCTCAGCAGCTCTCTGTGGTTTTCTTAATTTTTCTACATTCTTAACGTACTTTACACACTTTGCGCACGCACTTTACGTACTTTGCTACTCCTAAGTTATATCCTATGGATATGGACTACAACGCAATTAAACTTGTTTATTCAAGAACCTAACTTTACGGACTGAAGGCGACGGCCGATGCCGGTGTGGTCCCGTATCTTCTGGACGAGGTGAGGAGACCGTTCCGCTACTGCCAGGCAGGGGCGATACTAAAGGCTAAGCAGCTAGCGAGGAAGTGGCGATACAAGCCTACGGTACCATCGATGATCATGGGAAAAGTGAACTCGATGCCGAACAAGATCCATGAACTAGCTGCGCTAGTGAAGAATGAGAAGATCTGCATGGAGTGTAGTTTGTTGTGCTTCACTGAAACCTGGCTCACTGCCAGCATCCCGGACGCTAACGTTGAACTACCTGGCTACGCCATAGTCCGAGCTGAAAGAGACACTAAAGCCTGCGGGAAGCCGAAGGGAGGAGGACAAGAGGTGGTGTAACCCTGATAATGTACATTTTAAAATGACCTCATGCTGTAGGGATGAAGAACTCTTGGCCGTGAGTCTGCGCCCCTACTATTGGACACGCCATCGTCCTGTGTACCTACATTCCACCTCGAGCTAATGCGGAGGCACCCTGTGACGTCATCCACTCCGCGGTTGCGAGACTACAATCGCAACACCCCAAGGCCATTATGCTAATATCCAGGGACTTCAATCATGCAAATTTGGACTTGACACTCCCTGTTTTCACCCAGTATGTGGACTGCAACACCGGGGGAACAAAACATTTGACCTGCTGTATGCAAATGTTAAAGATGCACACAGCTCCTCCCCACTCCCTGCTCTGGTTAAAGCAGACCACAATCTGATCTTGCTGCAGCCTCACTACGTCTCGAGAGTGAGGAGGCCACCAAAAACAACCCCATCATTCAGGAAGTGGTCTCCGCGTGCAGAGCAGGCTCTGAGAGACTGCTCTGAGACAATGGACTGGAATGTACTGCAGGACATCGAGGACCTTGAGGCGGCTGTTAGCGGCCCCACGGACTACATCAACTTCTGCATGGACACTGTGGTTCCTGTAAGAACTGTACGCTGCTCTGCCAACAACAAGCCCTGGATCACAACTGTCATCAAAGACCTTCTGAACCAGAAGAAGGCCTTTAAAGACGGTGATCAACAGGAGCTCAAGCGCATGCAGAAGGAACTCAGGGTCTGGCTCAGGCAGGCGAAGGAGCAATACAGTAAGAAGCTTGAGCAGAAGTTGCAGAACAGCAACGTGAAAGAGGTGTGAGACGGGATGAAAACTATCACCGGATGCAGCTCGAGGAGGGGAGGCACCATCGAAGAAAGAGAGGACAAAGCAAACCTGCTAAACCACGTCTTTAACAGGTTTGACATTCCCCATTCACTCTCACACCAGACGACTGCATGCCCCACCTACACCTCTACCGACACCCGTACAGAGGGAAGCGCTCCCCCGCCCAAGATCACAGCAGCCCAGGTGTGCGGAGAGCTGAGGAGGCTCCGCCCAGCAAGGCGGCAGGTCCTGATGATGTGTCCCCGTGACTGCTGAAGGCTTGTGAGACGGAGCTGGGAGACCCTCTACAGCGCATCTTCAACCAGAGCCTGGAGCAGGGGAGGATCCCCCAGCTGTGGAAAACCTCCTCTATCGTCCCAGTCCCAAAGAAACCACGACCTGAAGAGCTGAACGACTACAGACTAGTTGCCCTGACGTCACACGTGATAAAGACCATGGAGCGGCTGCTGCTACACCATCTGAGACCCCAGGTCTGTCATGCCGCTGACCCTCTGCAGTTTGCATGCAAGGAGAAGGTGGGAGTGGAGGACGCAAACTTCTGGGACACAAACTAACGGAGATGGGAGTGGACACACACCCGGTGGCATGGATAATGGACTATCTGACAGGCAGCCCCCAGTATGTTTGACTGGGGGACTGCAGGTTCGACACTGTGGTCAGCAGCACCGGAGCGCCACAGGGGACTGTGCTTGCTCCGGTCCTGTTCACCCTTTACACATCCGACTTCGAATACAACTCGGAGTCCTGCCACCTGCAGAAGTTCACCGATGACTCCACGCCAATGTGGGGTGTATAAGTGATGGACAGGAGGAGGAGGACAGAAAAGTGATCCAGGACTTTGTCACATGGAGTGACTCTAACCAGCTGCACCTCAACACCGCCAAGACCAAAGAAATGGTGGTGGACTTCAGAAGATCGAGGTCGCAACCAGTGCCTGTCACCATCAAGCGGGACATTGTGGACATTGTTAAGACTTACAATTACCTGGGAGTACAGTTGGATGACAGACTAGACTGGACTGCAAACATGGATGACCTGTGCAGGAAAGCACAGAGCCGGATGTACAGTACTTCCTCAGGAGACTGGCGTCCTTCAATATCTGTAAGAAGCTTCTGCAAATGTTTGATCACTCTATAGTGGCAAGCTCCCTCTTCTACGCTGGTGTGTGCTGGGGCAGCATCAAGTAGAAAGACGCCACACGTCTAGACAAAATAATGATGAAGGCAGGCTGGCATCTTTGTCTGAACGATGGGCGCTGGACAGGCTCCTGTAAATCATGGACAACCCACTGCATCCACTGTCCAGCACCATCTCCAGGTAAAGGAGCAGCTTCAGTGACTGACTGCTATCGCAGTCCTGCTCCACTGACAGACTGAGGAAATCTTTCCTCCCTCGTGCCATGAGGCTGTTTAACTCCTCCAAGGGAGTTATACGTTAGAAAATGTGGATAAGGGTACTAGAGGGGACCCTAGTACCCATGGGAACTAGACCCTATTGTATATAAAGCTTTTGTTTTCTTTTTTCCTCTGCAAACCAGTTCTGTTGATACTGCTATCTATCTATCTATCTATCTATCTATCTATCTATCTATCTATCTATCTATCTATCTATCTATCTATCTATCTATCTATCCATCCATCCATCCATCCATCCATCCATCCATCCATCCATCCATCCATCCATCCATCCATCCATCCATCCATCCATCCATCCATCCATCCATCCATCCATCCATCCATCCGTCCATCCATCCATCCATCCATCCATTTAGCTGATACTGTATTTTCATTGTTCGGGAACATCTTATTTTAGTTATCCTATTGTCTACTTGCCATTTCCTCAGATTATAAGCTAATAATTTCTTTGCTTCATTGCCTGCCTCATACTGTCCCTACAGAAGAGTATTAGGGCCACTGAAGAACATTTTTTCGGAGATTAGAAGAAAGAAAAAAAAACCTTCATGCACTTCAGAAAAAGTTAAAAATCAACGTCGAGAGTTTTTTTGTTGTTGTTTTTTTATACAAAGTGGAGACGTCTCATCATTTGCCCGTGGATGTGAAGTCACATTAAATCACTTAATTCTGACTATTGAGAAAGTTTATGCTGGGTCACAGAGAACGGAGGCTCAGGGCTGCAGCCTCTGCCGGCCGCTTCCGTGTTGTTCGCCCGATACACAGACCTACGGTACTTTCTGTGGTGGGCAAACAACAGAGTTGGGCCTGGGTGCGCGTTAAGGTACCGTACCCTCCAGCCCCGCCCCGCCCCGCTGCATCACGTACTGCGGTGAGCACTGTCTCAAACAGTTGCTCTCGTCTGTCTTTAGGACCAAACGTCTGGCTTCAGTTTCCTGGTTCTCATCACGCTCAGTCAGCATATGGAACCTAACTTTGTGGGTCTTCTACAGATTCAAGTGGTGGTCTTCAATTCACATTAAAATAAAAGGAGTTATCTCTACTTCACAAGATCACATGATGCCATGAATAATTTTGGGTGTCGTGTGAAAATCATTGTTCTGAAAAGTTACACTCACATTTTGCTTGAAAACACCATCCAGCAAAGAAAAGTCTCCCAAACCCAGTAAACATGTTAAAATGAGGAGAACATAAAGTTCAGATTGGTGGACGTCCAGAAAGTTTCATAGATTCAACTCAGGAAGTTTCAGAACTGAAGGAACGGAAAACAATTTTAACTGGAATAGTCATTTTAGCTATTTCACACATTTTAGATTTTTTGAAGCCGTTGTGGCTGGTTTTGTGTTTTTTCTGTTGCTTTCAGTCAAAAAATCCAATAAAAAACAAAAATACATTGAACTCTTATCACAACTTCTTCTAGTGTTGAAGGTCGTCTCTTATCGCCTCGCCTCATTAAAACACCACACACACACACACACACACACACACACACACACACACACACACACACACACACACACACACTACTGCCATCTTTACCACTGTAAGTAACCTTAAGCCAACGCTAAGCTGCAGCTCGGCTCGACGCTGAATTGATAATTGAAAAGTAAAGCGGTGGCGATTAATTTTTGACAGCGTGGTGGTTTTAAAGTCGGCACCCCCACCAGCACCCCACCCCCCTCCCCCACACAGCGCCTCCCAGGCTGCTGCGGTTGATGTGAGAAACTTCAGTGAATCAAAGCTCCGAGTGGGCTCTGAGGGGGTGGGCTCCCCCTCGCCACCCCTCCACCCCGCCACCTCGCCACCCTCCACCGCTCGGCCGGGTTTTAATGCCTACCTGAGGGACTGGAGGGGAGGGGCTCCGAGCCTCTCCGACTCCACGTCGATACTTTCTCTCTCCAGCTGAGCAGAATCACAGCCTCTCTGCTCTTAACTAATCGAACCCCCCCCCCCCCCCCCCCCCCCAACCCCTCCGTCTCCATCTTCACTAACTTCAACAACAAACTCCCGGCTTGTCGGCGCTAAACACACACACTGTCCCGTTTTTGATCTCGGCACTTAACATCGACTTTCCTTCGTACATTTCTTTAAGCGTCGACACTGGAGGACTCTGTCCCACGTTTAAGTATGCAAGGGTACTTTCTCAGGATTAAAAACAACTTAGCAGGTTGAAGGCTCTGATGTTGGAGCGTCAAGAGCCTCTGAGGGAAGACGGAGGAGGATAAGTGGGCTGCTTACGACCGTTTGTAGGGATAACACGCTGCAACCACAAGTTCTAATCCCAAATCTCAATTCTGAAGAACGAAGGCAGTAGAGGAGTTAGTTTGGAGATTTTACATTGTTCAGGCAGTTTGATTGTCCGGTTGGGTACAGAGAAAGTCATTTCAAATACAAAATTATTTCTAATCTTGGAAAACCGCCTCAAAACTATTGCATTGGTCACAGGACGGTTGATTCTGATCATTTAAAACAAGTTCATACCTTCAACTTTTGTTTCCTGAATACATCAAATTGATTTATTTTTACAATGTGTGGAAGTGACTCAGTTAATTATTAAAGGCGGTGCCAGAATGTTTTCAATGAATTGATGATAAACCGAACAAACTAACCAAACAAACAAATCATTCATTCATTAAAAAATAAATATATATACAGTATATATATACAGTATATATATTTTTCTTTTCTTTTTTTCTAAAGCTTACATCTTCCACACAGTAATTATAGAACACAAAAAGGACTAACAAAGTTTAAATTTTCAGTCCATAACAAAGTATTCTGCATATGTACATTTTTACAACCTTTTAAGTCCTGTGTTAGGGAATTCCAGATTTTTACACCAACTGATAAACACATTTGTATCAAATTAGTCTAAGAAACTTGATGCTTAAAATCAAATCTCCTCCTATTAGTGTCATTTTCTGAAGTAACTTTTGCAGGTTTGCTGGCAAAATTTAGTTTTTGGCTTAAATCATGATTATCAGTGTCTGTAGTTCTTTTATTTCTAAGTTTAATTAATCCTGATTTAACAAACTGTCGGTATATATGTTCTCTGAATTTAACTATGTGGATGAGTCAAATTCCCGCCAACCAAACACATATTCCAAGAGTCACTCACTCACACACACACACACACACACACACACACACACACACACACACACACACACACACACACACACACACACACACACACACACACACACACACACACACACACACACACACACACACACACACAACGTTCATAACGGCTCATAACGTCCTCAAGGTACTTCATTGGTCACAAATAGCTCAAGAACTTAACAAATTCTGAATTAATATTGTTAACATCAACACGTTTCAATTAAAAAAGACAATTTAAATGCTCAAGTTGAGATTTCTAAGAAACGTTTCAACTGTCTATAAGGAAAGCAATGTTATTATTGTTAGAACAATTACATTGATGTGATTGTTGTCTGTAAAACAAATTATCTTGCACCACCTTTCAACTACAAATGCACAATACACATCTTTCTATTCCATTATTGAATTATATCCTATCAATGAAATTACCTGCTGAAAATTATGTGACTAATCACCATAGAAAATCCTTGCACCATTTTCTGATCATCTGTTATTAACCAGCAAACAATAAAGATTGATATAGTCTTGATATTTACAAATTCCCCCAAAATATATTAGAATAATTAAACAAACAAACAAAAAAAAAAAACGAAGTAATTTGACACTCAGGAAGAAAAATAAATATAATATAAACGAGAACAAATTCACAAAAGAGTGCTACAATTTATGAAAAGATAATTATAGAATAAATGAATGAATGAATGAAGGAATGAACTGAAGAGGAAACAAATGTCTGTTGACTTCATGGGTGTATAAATGTTCTTGAATCATGTTTCCTCCATATTTTCTTTTTCCTGATTACAGATTGTAAGGATCAGTTTATTTCCTGTTTGGGATCAGAGTTGGTTCACAGCTGACTGAGAGGAGAAACCAGAAAGAAGACCAACAATAACAAACTTTCCAGGGCGTCACGGAACCCCGGCCTTTGAATCTGGGTCATTTCTGCTTCCTGCAAACTGCAGCTCTTTATTTCTCCTGAAAACTTGCTCCCATCCAGCTGTGAGATCCCATCGATTCAAACAACCACGGATCTTTTGATAATCTTTTTATCTTGCAGGAGGATAAAAAATAATAACACTGGCAGCTAAAATGCAGGAACTTTTGGGAACATCAATAACAGATAAATAGAACTTCTCAAAGCCTCCCGACAAACCTTCACACTGTCCAATCAGAACGAGGAGATGGATGGGAAACATGTGGCGGACCAGGACCAGGACCAGGACCCAGGAGCCAGGAGCCAGGAGCCAGGAGCCAGGAGCCAGGAGCCAGGAGCCAGGAGCCAGGAGCCAGGAGCCAGGAGCCAGGAGCCAGGAGCCAGGAGCCAGGACCAGGACAGGGTGGATTTCTTCACAGAATCAATTTCAAAAACTTTGGGAACAACAGAAACAGAGAAGAAAGATGCGAACTGGAGATGAAGGATGAGAGAAAGTGAGTTTTTATTTATACCATTTGGGAAGAAAAGAGGCAAAAAGGAGCAAAAACAGAGCGAGCGACACAATGCAGGACATGGAAACCTCGAAATCCTCAACAAGCTTGGTGGCGATCCAGAAACACAACCTCATGCTTTTTTTCAAAACATGTTTTGGTGTCATGAGGTCTTTTTTTTTTTTTTTTTTCTCAAGTTTGTTTATTGAGTTTTTACATAGACAATTATTACAAATAATGGCTTTTCAAATATCAATGTTTTGTCAAATATAACAGCATATGCTGAAACCAAAGCAAAACAAACGAACAAAAGAAAACAGAAAAGAAAAAAATAAATAACTAAATAAAAAAGAAAGGGAGAAACCAAGTACACTCCCGGTCATTATAGATTGATCAAGTCAAATGTAAAATGCACACAGTATAGAAAGAAATGTAAAAGTTAAAAACATTCCATAGCACCTCATGCACACACGAGCACCAACGCATGTAGTCGGGGACCTTTACTCAAACCAGCCTGGAACAGCAGCAAACACCAATCCCTCATCATGTTTGAAGAAAGGCCTCCAGCTTTTCTTAAACTTGACCAGAGAACCATTTAACGTGCACCTGATCTTCTCCATCTTCACAAAGTAAAGAATGACTCTGATCCACAAAGAATGAGAGGGAGGAGCAGGAGACTTCCATTTACTAAAATTAGGCGTCTCGCTGACAAGGTAAGAAACGCTATGAAGTCTGCCTTGTATGTAGGGAGTGACAGAGTCCGAGGCAAAACCCCAAATAATGATGTGAGGGTTGTCGGTTTGAATTGTGTCATGGTACAAATGGAAATGGAATCAAATTTCTGCGACCAAGAGGAAAGTAACAACAGGCAGGACCAAAACATGACTATGGGTAGCCGGAGCCTGATGACATCTATCACATGTCGGATCGACATCATCATAAATGTTTGAGAGCCTGACTCGAGTCAAGTGAATTCGATGTGAGAGTTTGCACTGGGTCAGACCATGCCTTGCACACATGGATGAGCTGCGAACCCGACGCAAAGCCACCTCCCAAAACTCAGCAGAAATCTCTTCCCCAAGGTCTCCCTCCCACCGAGTCTTGATTTTTTGTAAAGAGAATGGCCGCAGTAAATGAATCAGATCATACAACCGTGAGGTCATACCTCTAATAGCAGGAGGTGGGGATAAGAAGAGTCAATAGGTGAAGCCTCCGGCAGAGCAGGAAAGTGGGAACTCAGGTGAAACTATGGATCTGTAGGTATCTAAAAAAAAAAAATGCTGTTTTGACATGCGATAATTGTCTGAGAGTTGCTGAAATTATGTAAACATATTATCAATATAGAGATCACTGAAGTTT
Organism: Lipophrys pholis; assembly: GCF_963383615.2. Classification (NCBI taxonomy): domain Eukaryota; kingdom Metazoa; phylum Chordata; class Actinopteri; order Blenniiformes; family Blenniidae; genus Lipophrys; species Lipophrys pholis. The sequence continues at coordinate 7,509,600 of NC_137641.1, read as the reverse complement.
GTAATACCAGAGGTGCACCACAGAGAAAATGTTCTATCAAAAAGAGAGGGATGGAAAGCAGGATTAGCTGAAATTGGAGCTAAATAGGAAAAAGTCTGTAAACCAAAATGACATAAAAATTGTTTCCAGATTAACTAAAATATTTTGACAATAGGGAGAAACCGCAAAGTTCGGTGGAGTGTGGACGAGTGCTGTCAACGAAGCAGGTTCAGTGGAAGATGTCTCCATATTTAACCATGAAGGAGGGACAGGTATTCTTTCAAGAAGGAGCCATAATCAAATTACTTTAGGTTGGCCTCCCAATAATAGAACTTAAAATTGGGTAGGGCAAGGCCTCAGAGAGACCTCGGCCTCTGCAGCAGCTCCCTGCGCAACCGAGGTTCTTCTTATTCCATATGAACTCAGTGACTAAGCCATCTAATTTACTAAAGAAGGACTGGGGGATAAAAAAAAAGGTATACACTGGCAGAGATAGGACAGTTTAGGGAGGATGTTCATCTTAACAGCGTTAACCCGAGCTCAAAAGGACAAAGGTGACAAAGACCAGCGCTGAAAATCTTTCTGTACCTGAGACAGTAAAGGGGCAAAGTTCAATTTAAATACGTCCTCAAATCTGTCTCTTACCTGAATACCAAGATATGTAAAACCAATTGGGACAACTCTGAATGGAAAATTCTGTGAAATCTTACGAGCTGCATCATTTAAAGGAAACAGCTCGCTCTTATCGAAGTTGAGTTTATACCCTGAAATGTAGCCGATGGAGTTCAGAATGTCAAGAGCCACAGGAACTGAAACAGTTAAATTTGTAAGATATAATAACAAATCGTCGGCATAAAGTGAAACTTTCTGTTCAAATCTATTTCTGGTAATACCAGTTATACGAGGGTCTGAGCGCAACGTCACAGCAAGTGGCTCAATAGCTATGGCGAACAGAAGAGGACTTAAAGGACAGCCCTGACGGGTGGAGCGGTGCAAAGGGAAAATATTCTGAGCGAGTGTTGTTTGTTCTAACTGAAGCCACTGGAGATGAATAAAGGAGTTTTACCCAAGAAATAAATCCCTGAGCCAAAACCAAACTTCTCCATTGTATAAAACAAGTAACTCCACTCTCCACGGTCAGAAGCTTTCTCTGCATCTAATGAGATCAGAACTTCCGCCAAAGATGAAGTAGATGGTACATAGATTAAGTTATAAAGTCGTTTGAGATTAAAGAGGAGACTTTCCGAGTAAAAACCCCCAGTGAGACAAAATACACAGAGCGATTTAAAAAAGTTTAAGACCATCTTTATTACATTATTAGAGACACCGTCACTATACAACCTCTGCATGATTATCCAGGAGTTTGCTTAAATATGAAGTTGGAGAGCGCCTTCTTAAAGGCCGAATTGTTTTGGAAAAGATCCTCGTGCTTCCTGCACTGTAGACATTGAAGATTACAAAAAGTAGCACAGAGGTTCCAAAAGTGCTTACATAGGTCATCCTTGAAACTCAGACTGTGAACCTGAACATCCTTCTTTCTGAGACAGAAACACGATTTCCCTAACAGGATGAGACATGAGAGGTATCTCCCTTCTGGCTGCCGCAGGACAACAGAAGCATCCTGCTTCCTCCTGCATAAAAGTAAACAGAAAAAACTTTATTTGTATTCTAAACCAGCAGTCAGGAGGAAATTAGAGCAACAATTGAACATATTGAAAGAAACAAGTTGTTATAAAAGTTTGGATCCTCTATTTTTGGTCCATAGAGGTTTACCAAAATCAAGTCCTGGTTTAACAGCGAACCTTGTAATATGATTAACCTACCTGTAGAGTGTAAAACAGTTTTTTTGTACAAGAAAAGGTACTAATTTATACACAGGTACAGCAACATCCCGAGCATGTGATGAGAAAGGGCATCTCTTTCTCAATCTTGGGACTTCTCTTCAGTGGAGCTGTGTTTCTTGCAAAAAATGCCATTTTTGGGTGGCGTTGTTACTTGCTTTGATTTAACAGGATTTCTGAGGCTCTGATATTCCAAGAAATCAACTCCAATTCAAAATTCCTTCTCAGTTGCCTGCTAACATCAGTTGTGTGCTGCCCTGTATGTTCCACTTATATTTATCCACCGGCTCAAGCACCTTACAACTAAAATAATAAGAAAGAAAGAAAGAAAGAAAGAAAGAAAGAAAGAAAGAAAGAAAGAAAGAAAGAAAGAAAGACAGACAGACTTGACTTGAAAAACCCTTTATTCAAAAAACACAAAAATCAATAATTTACATGTTTATCCTCCTCACAAAAGAAAACAATAATATGTAGACAAACACACAGTGTGGAACCACAAACAAGACTATTGAGTATCTTTGCAATGGTAATGTAAGTATCGGATCGGGAAAGTATCGGTATCGGCCGATACTCACTTCTGAAAAATCGGATCGGTATCGGGGGCAAAAAAGTGTGACCGGTACATCCCTAATACATACATACATACATACATACATAAGTAAATAAATAAATACAAAAGCATAACCTTCGCCCCAACGTTGGTTGGTGAAGGTTTTGACCACCAACCAATTCAAATAAGTGAATTGGATCATCTTCTTGCCACAATGTTCTGAAAGCTGCTCTGAGGTCTCGCTCCTTGTGGACACCAGACCTGGATGACCCACCAGAGGATCTAAAGCCTGCAGAATTAGTCAGTGTGAAGTATCCGAGTAGAAATCCACGAGCACATCATAGAAGTGTCTTCATAGAAAAGTGTTAATAATTAACTTCAGGTCAACTGCTGTTATTCTTAAAAGAGTCGCTGGTAGTCTTTACATTTAGATTTGATTGAAGGTGTAATTTTACACTGACGGAATTGTCTGAGTTTAAACTGTAAATCCTCTCAAGTAAAAACTTTTCTCCTCATGTAACGAGTCACAGTCTGAGATCTATTCACAAATCATCAGTTTGGTCCAACAGCATCAGGCACATTTTCACTATGACAGGGTCTTCTCTTTAACGGGGAACAGTTTTTCTAACCACCTGCTCAGTTGCTCACAGTTTTTGTACGGTGTCCTGTTGGATCAGATCACATGTGGAGGCAGAAACTTATCTGGAAGTTCAGTTTGAAATACTTCAAAGATGCCCGAGATGTTTCCTGCGTTCTGTGCAGAGGCACTAACAGGCTGTGGAACGGAGGAAGGCATGATGGGGAAAAAGTTCAGACTGCAACTGCAGATCAATACCATCGACGTCTGACGGTGTTCCATATGAAAACTGATTAAAGGCTGTGGAGAAACCAGGCGGGGAGGAGAGGAGAGTGTGTGATGAACATCGGAGGGTTAAATGTCAGAGCCACGTTTGAATTTCATCTGTAACCAGTTACAAGAGATCAGGATGGAGGGAACGAAGAAAAAAACTTGGAAAACTCTAAAATATTACATGAAAAACATTGAAAAGAGTCAAACTCACCAGCAACTTTGTCAGGTACATCTTACCAGTAGCAGTTTGGACCTCCTTCTACCATCAGAACTGCTTGGATTCTTGGTGTCATGGATTGAACGGGGTTCTGAAAGGTTCTGCTCCATACTGACATGATGAGTTGCTGCAGAATCCATGATGTGAATGTCCAAATGTCCTCCGTCTCCCAGAGGAGCTCTGTTGGACAGAGATGTGTAACTGTGGAGGTCTTGGGAGTCCAGAGAACACATCATCATGTTCTAGAAACCAGTTTGAGATGGTCTGATGTCTGTGAGCTGAAGGTTGTGGTCATACAGGGATGGACATCCTCAGGGAGACTGAGGAGTTTCCACCTGCTCAGTTGATGTTAACAGGAAGTAAATCTCCTCCACAGCAGCAGCAGCTGGACCGTTGACACCAGGCAGGAGAGGTCCAAGCTCTCACGGTGTTTACGCCATATTCTTAAAGTGGCAGCAGGAATGGAGACTCCTCAGACCTCGTCTGGTCCACAGTCCTGCTGGTTTGTGTGAATCCTCGGGCTCCTGCAGGTCTTCACCAGCGGTTGGAGAAGCTCCAGATGTTCTTCTGCTCACTGCAGGTTGGAAGCAGGTTCATGTCCACCCAGTCCGTCCATTGACCTCTGACCTCGATTCGTCCCAGAGATCTGAAGCTCACTGGAGATCTTCTCTGTTTTGTTCATTAATGTTTTAGACGGACTCTGATAGAAAACACAGTGTTTGAATGTTTCTGTGTATGAGCTGCATGTTTGGGCTTTTCTTTGTCTTTTTAAGGTTTGAAGTTACAATAAATTCAGACACAGTTGAATCATCAGCCGGGTAAATACTTTGAGAAATAAAAACAACCAATGTATTACATCTTAAAAGAAAAAAACAACAATATACCCAGATATAACCTAGCAGATTTAGCCCTGCTTCTGATTGAATGAGGCCTTTGTACTCAACAATCTTGAAAAAGTTTCAATCAACGGTCAGAAAAGTCAGAAGAGTCTAATTAGTCTGTTTTACAGCCTCGATTGGAAAATTTTCATACCAAAGTTGAAAGGGAATTATTTAGCATGAAGTTACTTTCACATGTAGGACTGCAACTTTAATCACTTTGCACCTTTAAATTATGAACGATGTTTTTCAATGGAAACACGGCGTCAGATGATGGAAACAGAAAGTTAAAGACGTGAGATTAAAGGAAGGAATTGATCTGCTTCTCTCTGATCAGAGGCTCATTAAACTGTGTGTGTGTGTGTGCGTGCGTGCGTGCGTGCGTGCGTGTTTGGTAGGAATCCCAGGTGGAAATGATTTTTACTGAATGCAAAGACAACTGATTAATAGATAAGTACTATTAGCAGCCTTGTTATAAAGTCTGATGGTCACAGTTGAATAAAACTGAATGAAACTGAATGAATCTGAATGAATCTGACACTTCTACAGTTTAAAATCTCATGATAAAACACTGAGCAGCATATAAAGGAATTTCTCTTCCAGAAAAGTTTTTCAGGATTTTGTGTCACATAACTAAACTTGAAGGCGCGACCTTGTTGTAAATGATCAGAATCGATCATCATGTAACAATTAAATATTTTTCAGGCAGTTTCTGTGGTCAGAAATGTGTTTCAGGTTAAGACATTCATGGACACAAACACAACAGCCGTCTGTCCTCGATACGGCTTCATCCTGTTCAGGGTAAAGGGGCTGGAGCCAATCCCCGCTAACTGTAGGTGAGGACGGGTGAGGACAGATGAGGACAGGGCGCACCTGGACAGGTGAGGACAGGGTTCACCAGGACAGGTGAGAGCAGGGTTCACCTTGACAGGTGAGGACAGGTGAGTACAGGTGAGAGCAGGGTTCACCTGAACAGGTGAGGCCAGGTGAGGACAGGTGAGGACGGGGTTCACCTGGACAGGTGGATGAATGCGAACACACCATGTTTACCTGATATCGTGCGGCCACAACACTGAATATGTAAATCAGGGAGATAAAAAATGAACTAGAAAAATGCAGATCTGACAAAAAAAATCCAAGGGCAAGAATAAAGTCAAGAAAATAGGATGTTTTTATATAGAATCTGTACAGATTAAAGATACTTTCCACAGTCTGATGCTATAGGAGTTTAGATATCAGCTTTGTAAAGTGACAAACAAAACAATCACTCCAGCAAACTGGAGTTCTAACAAACTTGAAGGTCATCAGAGTTTTAGAGGGATTAACAGACTCTTAGATTAATAGAACAGTGAAAGCCAAAGTGAACAGCTGATCACATAGAGACGGTTTAGTGGAAGTTGGCCCTTTTCTGTGAGTGAGATTAAGGCGGGATTAGCTTCAATCCACACTTTAAGAGGCATGCATACTGAAGGCTGCAGAGGACATGCATCTTGCAGACGATATGAAGAGAATCACTGTGTGAAAGAGGAATTCTAATGGAAATTATAAACTGGAAGATTAATGGAGAAACTTGTTCCCACAGAGTTTTAAACAAAAAAAAAAAAAAGTCAATAAATAAATCAAGATTTCACGGTACCCGAACTCTAAAATGACCATAAACAGGAAGTCTTGAGGTGTAGTTGACGTTTTACCTGCAGTGAGGACTTGACATGAGCAGAATGAGAGTCCAGATCAACTGGAGTCTTTCCAGAAGATAATGACCAGATGTTTTAAACATCTGGAAACGGCGCCTCCTTCCAGATGAGCGACAGAGCGAGGACGGAGGAGTCATGGCCGAGGAGGGGGAGACGGCTCCACTCGGCCCGAGGAAGGTGTGATGAGGGACTGAGAGGTAATCTCAGGGAACGGGAGACGGGAGTCTCACACTTTGCTGGTGACAGAGACAAAACCACTTAGAATTCATTTTCTTTTTTTTTTCTTTTTTTCTTTTTCCCTTGTCCTGTTCGGCAGCTTGGGCCAACAATATGATGTGATTGAGAGCCTTCGGAGTCAGAACAGTTTTTGGTCTTGCAACAGGGAGTCTCCTCCTGTTGCATCCTCCGTCAGAAGTTGGCATGGCTGCCGCACACGACCGGGCGGGAACGCACAAAGAGAGAGAGAAGAGAAGAGGGAGAAGAGAAGTTGAGGGGGCAGGGGGCAGGGGGGAGGGGGGAGGGGGGAAGGGGATAACATACAATATCCTTGTTGTGCTACATATATTATTTGCAGTTATCACACTGATCCAAATACTTTCCAACTGTTTTTGGATTAAACCAGCCTGAGCAGCTCTATCTAGACAGTAAGATGATTTCTTAGATTAACCAGCCTGAGCGGCTCTATCTAGACAGTAAGATGATTTCTTAGATTAACCAGCCTGAGCGGCTCTATCTAGACAGTAAGATGATTTCTTAGATTAACCAGCCTGAGCAGCTCTATAGAATTCATTTTCTACGTCGAAACAAATCCGCCTGTCCTAGAAGTTCAAAGAGACAACGAACCACACCAATTTACAATTTGAGCTTTTAGAGTGAAAAGAGTCTGAGGACTCTCACTTTTTTTAGTGTTTTCTTTTTCTTTTTATGCCCAAAATGAGAGATGTGACAGGTACGGAAGCCCTAAAAGGACATGATTAAATACTCCCCCCCCCCCCCCCCCCCCCCCATTTGTTTTGCCCTCACGAGATCATTTCAGTGGTTTTTCTTGAGATCTCAAGTTATTTTTCTGCATCCTATCTTCCTCAGACAATAAGAAACATTAACAACAAAATAGGTTTTTTTTTCTGGTGCTCTTGAGCCAGACCTCTACGTGCCACTCTGCCACGCTGCCACACTGTCATTTTGTCTTATTCTACACGCCCTCAACTACCTCTAACAGTTTTCAAGTATTCACTGTAGCATTTTCTTCCCCACAATAACACATTAGACGCTGTGTGTATCGGCTGGGATTCACACGTGGAAAAACTGCCGCAGTAAATCCACTCACAACACACTAATGACAGTTGAGTGTATGTCAACAAATGAATCCCAACTGAAGTGTGCTGAACCCTGAAGCCTGCTGGCTGTACCTCACTGAGCGTTGTAGACTTGGCCGTCCAGTTTAAAGCAGAGATTAACATTAACTACCGCTGCTTCCATCCCGACTACCTTGCTGTTGTGTTGTTGATTTTAATAGTAATAGCAGAAGCCACTTTATTATCTATAGATCTATGATCATTACTGTCAAGGATGTGAAATGAAATCCATTATTACGACGCAGAGACAGAATCTTCAGGTCATTCTGACGCCCTTAGAACTTAGAACGTTGTCGTGTTTAGGGTGGTTTTTTTCACAAAATGTTGTTAAATGTATAAATTATGACAAAATAAATGTGAAATTGGGACTCGAAATGGACAAGACTGAAATGTAAGGTATTCCTGAGCTGAACAATAAAAGGCACTTGATGCTGACGAGGTGGAAAAACACAATAAAGTCTTATGTCCCAATTTAACGGTTATTAAGACAATTAAGGCAGGCTGGTAAGAGTAAGTTAACATTTCATTGTTCTAGTTGATTACTTTTAAGAAACCAGTAATTGGTAAAGTAATTTAAGTACTTTTTGAAAGTTTAACTGTTACAAAAGTTCTGTAACTTACATCGTTAACGTTGCTGTGTCTCAGTTGTTTGGTGGATAATATTTTTGAGGGTTGTGGATAACTTCAACTTTTGACCAGATTTACCCTTCATTTGTCAACTTCTTAATTTACTGAGGCGCCAGAGAATGTCTATTAGTTTCTATGGTCCGCCCAGCACTAACAGTCATTTCATTTATCCAGCTGCATTCACAACAATGGGGGACCCATGTCTTACTGCCTCGAGGGACCGAGGGACACCGGAAGAGAACCTGGAGAAAATGCTGCTTGACAACGTAAAAAACACAACGTTCAATCTCATCTCGACAAGAAGATGGACCTTTTCTATTTAAATGCCCGTCTTTCCACACTTTCTACATTTTTACAAGGAATTGAAATAGTGGATTCTTTTTGGTCCACATATAACGATTGTTACAGCCTGAGCAGGTGTTATCCTATTGATGACAAGTAATGCAGCCATGACTATATATTATTTTAATATTTCAGTGTTTTCTTTTAAATTTGTAACGTCAACTTCAGTTTTCACTGTGGCAGGTTGACCAGACGTTGCCAGGAATTGGACTGGAACCCTCCCAGAGGCTGGCAGCAACGCACCCGGCAACAAACTGCAGGTTTCTGTGATCTGGTCTCACTTTTATCTTTATTGGACAAAAGATTAACACCACATTTCAAACACATCACGTTTATATGATACACACGCTGTCTGCAGCACGGCAAGAGAAGCTCGAACACATGCAACACACACACACACACACACACACACTGGAACAGTCGAGTCCACAATGAATCCACACCTAATGACTCCAGGGTCTGATCAGGAACATTACAAGGTTCAAGTGTTTGCTTCTAACAGCAAAGGAAGGGAAAGAAAATAAAGAAATGATCCAGATTTCTATCTTCAAGTTACAAAGCAGCTTCAGTTTTTCAGTTCAAACAGGAATAAAATGTGTTTTTTTTTTTCTCTCCTTGGATTTAGAAAAAGGTTCTGGGAAACATTGTGGTTGAGTAGCTTCACCATAGACCCTTCTTTTCTGGATGGATGAGCCGATCTTCACTTGTTACCTCACTTGTTACTTACTCGTCGGCTCTTCCTCCCCCGGCTTCCTCACTTTTCTCACCCTTCCTCCCTGGAGACGCTGCCAAAAACATCTTTTCGCCAACCGTTAAGAGAAAAGGGAAGATTAAGATCTGAAAGCTGTCAGGACCTGACGTTGTTTGTGGGTATTTTCAAAGATCCAGCAGACCCGATTCCTGTTTTTTTTTGTTTTTTTTCCGGAGGAAGAACCTGTGAAAAGCTTTGACACGCTCAGGTTTACAGGTGTGTAACGGTGTTAGAAGCTTTTTGATGGCACTAATGAAACTGACAGGAGATGGAGGAAGGGCGGGAGGAGGCGCACAGAGCTTCAAACCAAACGTAGGAGCCTCACGACATAAATAAAACTCTTCAGTATATAGTGCAGATATATATATATATACAATTCTCTCCACAGTAAACTCAGAAATTAACATTTGGGGTGAAGAATAAGAGCTCATGTCTGATTCAAAGAGCCAACTTTAAAAGATTTGGTGTTGTCGTGTTGAAATGCGGGTGCAGTTGGCCGAGAGCAGACCTCCGAGAGTTTGGATCAATTGTATAACTGATGGTTTAGTTCAGAGGCGTGGAAGAGTTTGGATCCGCTTTGAAATGCTCAAGCTTCTGGCTGAAGAAGTTAGAACCTGAAGTCTCATCTAAAATGTCTCACTCTTCTTCTTGAACGTTGGTTTTTGGGGCGTATTTAGGCAACACATATTGAGTTAAAAGAATCTGGATCGAAGAGCTTCAGCTTGAGTCTGGGTCAAACTTAAAAAAAACCATCTCAGTCCGGCAGAGAGTCTGGTGTAGTTGGATGGTTCTGTGGATCTGCTTAAAGGTTCTGGTTCAGAGGAGTCTGGGTACGTCTTACAGGGACAAATTCTGTTGCAGACAGATGTGATGGTGTCAATCGGAGTTGAGGTTTTGAAGTCTAGCTGCTCTTTAAACTGTCTTTGTTTTGTTTACGGACTCAAAATCGACTTAACATTTTCTTGAGGTTTTAGTTTTTTTCCAAACAGCAAATATTAAGTTTTTTTATTTGTTCAAAACACCAAAAAATAACTTGTAAAGTTTCAATTCTCCTTGTCACTGCTCTAAACGTCATTCTCAAAGTAACCTGAAAGCTTTTAACAAATCTTAACAGGAAAATCACACCAGCCACAATAAATAAAGCAAACATCCACACACACTGTACACACACTACCGACTTTACACAGCACTGATCATAAGACACTCATTATTTACACTTATGTGCAGAGGTGGAGTTAGCCTGGATAAATCCATGAAAAATCAATGAAGGTGTTCGACGAAAAGCTTCGCATCATCAGCAAAGAAACACATTTTCACAAAGATTTGAAATGACTAAACTTTGCAGGGCAGTTTTGTGTCTTGAAAGGATGAAAAACTCCAGAGAAACACTTGGAAGTGATAAAGAAAACAAGAAGAGGTATGATGGAGAGTTTAGACTGAGGCTTGAATTTTGTGTGGGAAAAAAAGGGAACAGCAGGAAGGCTGAAGACGAGAGGAGCCACAAAACTGAAAGACGGATCTGGAGCTGCTTTTAGGACGAGCAGTCTGAAGTGTGTTCGACAGTGCTAATACACTGGGGTGCGCGCACACACACACACACACACACACACAAACACACACATCTCAGCAGCGCGATGGGAAAGCTTCCGAGGCGTTACAAAAGTAAAAGCAAACACTGAAGTACTCGTTCACACACAGACAGAGTTTGAAATGTGAAAAGCTTGTCATGGTCTTCCAGGGGTCGGAGGTCAGAGAACTCACCGAGGACAAAATCCCACCAGTCACAATCAAAGAAATGAACGGCTCACCTATCATATTTAGAACAACATTTCTGCAACGTAAACTCACAGATATCTGCCATGCAGGAGATAAAACTTTAAAAATTAAATAATGTACAAGTAGTTTCAGAGATTTGTAACATTCAGCAAAGACAACAAATAAATAGGAATGATCGCATATTGATGCTGATTAGAATGTAAACAAGCTGATTATTCTGTCACAAATCTTTTTCTTTTTTTTTTTCACAAGGAACGCTGAAGAAGATGAACAGTAAATCACAATCTGGTTTCTACTTTTCTAATCCAAACCAGGAAACCATTACATTTTCCACATGAAACTCATTGTTGAGACTTTCTCAGTCCGGCTTTCCAAACTCTGACCCTCCGACTGGGAGCTGGAGTTAACCACGGGGCGTTCCTGAGCCCTTCAACGGGGACCGAGGGACTTTAGACCATGAAGCGATGCTCCTTCCCATCGTGGGCCATCAGGATGACGTTGCGGTTGGAGGTCCAGATGAGTCGGGCCAGCTTAAGGTGGTTCTGGGAGCCCGGAGACGCCGGCTGCACCGGAGGAACCTGGTAGGTCTTAATGCAGCGCAGCTGAGGAGCCGAGTTCAACATCCCGATGCTGCCCAGCAGGCTGGTGTTCATCTGAGGAGCAACAGAGGAGGACAATCTTTGAGTGGTTAAGATTAGAGTAGATCTTTTATTTTTCATTGGTCACATACACATTCTAGTGTGGCAGTGAAATGCCACCCCTGTCCACGAGACTCTACAGACACAAACGTCAAATATACAAAATAAATAAAAAGACACAAACAATACAAAAAAATACATTGAATGATATACAAGAGACACAAGCAGGCAAAACTCAACACTCCATGGAATGCACACACTGCAAAATGCTGCTGGTGTATGACAGTGAGGATGTGCAGTACTGCAGTACTGCAGTCCTCTCAGCCATGTGTCTACTGTCTCTGTTTGTGAGGGTCTGACTGGAGGTCAGAGGTCACGGTCCTGACAGCTTGAGGGAAGAAGCTCCTCCTGAGACTCTCTGTTTTGGCCTTGATTAGGCCTGTCGTGATAATCAATAAATCAATTAATTGCACGATAATTAAAAATTAGCTTGATAAGTTTGCCGGGCTCGATCATTTTTCATTTACCAAAGACGTCACTGTGAGCGGCTCATTCTGGTGTTAGTGAGCGGCGCTCTCACAGATTACATACGTGTACCACGGCTGTAGTAACTAGTAGCTGTGCTACTGAGTTACTGAGGTTGTCCAACTCGGTAGCTGGACAATCAGAACAAAGTTTCTTCTCATGGTGTCATAACCCCCCCCGTCCATATTCTCCAGAGACACTGTAATAACAGTCCAACTTGGATGTGTCTGTCCACTAGAATGTCTGTTTAGAGCATTTTGTTCACTGCTACGTGTGTGTGTGTGTGTGTGTGTGTGTGTGTGTGTGTGTGTGTGTGTGTGTGTGTGTGTGTGTGTGTGTGTGTGTGTGTGTGTGTGTGTGTGTGTGTGTGTGTGTGTGCGCTTTCATTGTTTCTGTCATTTCCATGTAAACGTGAATCTTTTCTGAAACGAAAAGGTAAAAACGATGCGATTACACTGAACACCTTGTCGTGTGAACAGGCCTAAAAACGTAGCATAAAAAACTTGAACGACTCAAAATTTCCTGATTTGTTTTAGTGTATTTATACTATTTGAAAAAGTCCATAATTCATGAAAGCCAGAGCCATTTGCAATCTGAACATGAAGCTATTTTCAATGATACGATCTGCTGTGAAACACATGAACCATGGCCTTGATGCTAATGCTACTTAGCTAGCAGTAAGGACACGATTAGTACTGTTAGTGGACAACTTTAGTATTACATTGATCCTCAGTGATTAAATCACAAACAGAAGTCACTTTCATAAAAAAAAAATCTAAGTTGGTGTTGTAATAACAACCCTTTGTAGTTCAACAGGCCAGAATGGACCTGCTGGTGGACCCGTTCAGGTCCGCAAGCCGTATGTTTGACACCACTGCCTTAAAAGGAAAGTGTATGGGAACTGCAGCACCAAATTATGTGTGTAGATAAACGTGTACATTCCTATTTGTTCTGATGATTAACAACCAGCACTAATAGAGCTTCTCCATCTGATCAGTTATTGATAATCAGATGAAATGATTCCGATTACAACTCAGCGGGAAAACCTGGAACCTCTGTGTGTGTGTGTGTGTGTGTGTGTGTGTGTGTGTGTGTGTGTGTGTGTGTGTGTGTAGAGGCAGTGTCGTGTCAGGAAACAATAGTTTTGATGCAGTGTCTTTTCAACACACACACACACACACACACACACACACACACACACACACACACACACACACACACACACACACACACACACACACACACACACACACACACACACACACACACACACACACACACACACACACACACACACACACACACACACACACACACACACACACACACACACACACACACACACACACACACACACACACACACCGACAGAGCGTCTGCCAGCTCATTACCACAGCAGCCGTCTAGTCGGCATGCTCGCAGTGGTTTATGCTTACAGTAATTCCATTAGCGTGTGTGTGTGGGTGTGTGTGTGTGTGTGTGTGTGGGTGTGTGTAGACAGTCGTGTCGTGTCAGAGGTCGTAAAGACATCTCGTTTAAAAAACAGTTCTGGGAAGAAGGAGATAAGCAGTGTGTGTGCATGTGTGTATTATTCATGCATGTGTGAATACATGTCATCGTTTATTCTGATGCAATTAGGTTTTGTTCTCCATTTCAAATTCAAGACTGCAGATGAAACTGCATCCATAAGTTAGAGCTAATGCCCATGAAGAAACATGTTTTTGAGATTATTTGGGAAGATAATTCATGGATGCAACATTTGTATTATGAACTTTAAACTGCAACTAAATTGTCGAAAGAAAAAAGGATGGGTCTTTTTTGTTCTTGAAGGGATTCTTGTATCTATCTATCTATCTATCTATCTATCTATCTATCTATCTATCTATCTATCTATCTATCTATCTATCTGTCTAAAAAACAGACACCCGCCGCCGAAAAGGGGGGACAAACATGTCTGTTTTCATGTCCAGGGTCGGCATGTGAATGAGGTTTGGATTAACCGGACTGCAGTCATGCATTTGTCTGTCACTTTTAAAAGATGATGCATTATGGGAAATGGAGTCTGTGTCTGTTTACTTTTGGGAAGTGTAGTTTTCGACAGCCCCGCATCACTTGGAATCAGACACCCGATTATACATTGTGCTGAATCGTATTTACTGTAGCGTCTAACATGCCCCCCCCCCCCCCCCCCCAAAAAAAAAACAAAAAACAGGCGAGTTGAGCAGGAAGCTGATCCAGACCGGTGCTCCTTCTGTCGGAAGGTAATGTGTATAAACTGTATGATCAATATTGAGCTCTGTGTTGTATAAGATGGTGCTGAGGACTGGAGCTCTGGGCCATTTTTTTTAGTTTCAATTGTCGTGTGTGTGTGTGTGTGTGTGTGGTGTCAATTATTGTTTTGTTGATGCGTGGCAAAGTATCTCATAAGTTAATTTGCATGTTAAAGCAGCCAGTCTGGCAGGTTGTGGTTTTGATATGATTCAGTCACACAGGAGGTTTGAGTTCAAATGAAGTCACACTGATTCTTTTCATTGATGTTCATATGACGTCCAGACAAGACGTCCATGCAATGTCCAGGAAAGACGCACAAAAAAACCCCTTCATTCTGGTTCCCTGAGGACGGCATCAGGAGGTATTGAGGTAATTTATATGTGTTTAGGACATTTTATGTGTTTTAAACTTTAATAAAAACTGGCAGACGAAGGGGCCGTCCACACGAGCAAGACGGTTAACCTAAACGAGCTGTTTTCGACCTATCATCCAGACGAGGCCGCGTTTTAGAAGTGGAAAAAAGATGACGTAATCGTCCCCGTCTTCCCCCCATCGCGGTCTGCAACCTCACCTCATAACCACAACAATCACGGACTAGAAGCTCTGGTAGAGTTGCAGAAGCTACTGAGGCGAGCAGCAGGAGGAGCAGGGCCATAGACTTATAGAACTCAGAGTTATACAGAAGTTTATGAGGAGGAGTCTACTTCTAAATTTCTATGTGGTCTGTCTTCTGCGTTTTTGTTGTGTTTGGTGTGTCACAGCGCCCCTAAAGGCCTGGCATGTGTACTACATGCCTTGAAGCCTCATGTTGAGCCGTGTTTATAGTGATGTGGATGTGGCCTAAATGATGATGGCGCGAGGAAGACCTGGGTCTTATCCGGAGGTTTTCCCTCTCTGAGTGTTGTCTTTCTGTGAGAGTGTCTTACCTGCCAGAAGGAGATGTGGCTGTCAGCGTTAGAGTAAGTAGCAAGGTACCGACCATCAGGGGCGAATGACACCGCCGTGATCGGACCCTTATGACCGTGGATGTTCTACAAAGGAAGAAAAAACATCTTTTCAAACAAGTGAAAGACAATCAGAAAAGAAAAATTTCAGTAAATTGTCAACATCACCACTGTGTAGAAGTTGATAACATTTTCTTAAAGTGTCTCTAAAATCATCAAATCTGCATATAAATAGCAGATTTATATAAATAGTAGAAAATGAGGAAGATGGATGCTAACTGACAGGAGGAAAATCTTTCACAGTGGTCAGTGGGAAAGGTCACATGACTTGTCAGTCTTTGGGGAGAGGAGGAAATAACTGCAGCATATTGTCGAGGCTGTGAGACGCCAGTGACGATGTGATGATGATGTGTTTGAGTTCCCGTTAACAAAGTCCAAAATCTAAGCTCTAATACGAAATGTCAGTGATCCATTTATAGCAGTGATTCTCAACCACTGGGCCACGACAGCGCCAACTACTGGGCCGTGAAAGACTTTCACTTCTACTGCTGTGGGCTGCGAGGGCCGCGGGACCGCAATGCCTCTTCCCACCACTTGGGGCAGTGACACGTCATCCAGTTGTTGAACACACTCCAATAAGCAGCAGCAGAAGAAGACAGCTGTAAACTTTGGACTGAAGAAGAAGAAAGTGATGCCTCCCCCTCCTCAAAGGAGAAATATGATGACAAGAACAACCCTGACTAGATTAAGTTGGGCTTGTGAACAGAGCAGAGTCCATGACGAGCCTGTGTCTTTAAATGACAAGTGCATTGTGGGAAGTGGAGTCGTAGCATGTGTTGATTTAAGGAAGTGTAGTTTTTGTTGTTCTGCTGCACTCTGGTGTTAAACTGCAGGTGTGTGTGTGTTTGAAATGAGCGGCGTTAGTCCGGCTCCAATTCTACAACCACCGACGTCTCTCCTTCTCCCTCCATCATCTCCACGTCAGAACTCACCCGACAGACAGCTTGTTACCAGCAGACACCAGCCACTAGTGTAACTGTAGTAAACCAGGCTCTGATGATAGCAGATATCAGAATTTCTATTCTGTTTTTTGAGCCTTTAAATCAAAACAATGTTTGGGTTTCTGCCCATTTTGTGTTCACATTGATTTGAGCCTTTCTAATTGTTCTTGTGGCAACTTGAGTTGTTATAATTGCTCTCCTGTTCAGTGCTGGACGTGCAGGTTTACGTGCACCGTATGAAGAAATGTTTTAGAGATCATCACAGTGTATTCTATAATTTATTTGACAAGGTTTTTGCTTGTAAATCTAAGTGGACTTAATTTAGTCATTGACTACAAATCAAACCAAGATTCAGATCAGTCATAATGAAAGTCTTCATATTTAAATGGGCCCGGGCCACTTTGTACACACACTTTGCACACACACTTTGCACACACACTTTGCACACTTCTTTTGGCTTTGCAGTTTTGTGTTTGGTTCAGAAGTCGCCAGAAGTTTGTAAACATTACAAGGACGCATGTTTCTGACATTTTAAGCAGCTGTAATGGTGAGAATCCGATATGAGTCACTACATAATATATGTGGAACCGCATGGCCCAGAATGAGTCAGATTGAGGCTGCAAATCCCAGCTGAGCATCATAACCTGCAGTGTAAATGTGTCCTCGGAAGCAAGCCGAGGCGGCACCATGGAAATGAAGGTTGGAAATGACAATCTTGACACATGACAGTTATGTGAAGAAATATCTGGGGAAATAAATACACAAGTGCCACAAACTGGATAACTCATTATTGGACTTCTTTGTCCTGCAGGCGCTGGAATTCTTTGTTTCCCAAGGGAATCGAAACAATGACAAACAAGTGTCACAAGTCTGTGTTCCCCCAAAATGGAGCAATTTGTTTTCAGTTTATGAAGAGTAAAAGGAGTGTTATTGAGGTATCAGAACAGCTTGAACCTGATGAGAACAAAACAACCCTGAAACGTCTTCCTGCAGCGTTTGTTCTGCGTTCCTCAAACTACAGACTGCAGCTGCTGCTGGCCACACTTCAACAAGCTGCTCTGTGACGAAGCTCAGATTAAAAACTCATTTTGGTCCTTGTTGAAATTTCATCGCCCCCCCCCCCCCCCCCCCCCCCCCCCCAGACTGCTGCTGTGTAACGCAATAACATGTCCCACCAGATGCGGGGCGAGTAACGCAATAAAGGCCCTCCCAGAAATTCCCGGCTACGACTGCGACTGGGATTACAAACTCTCACCTCCAGATGAGATTAAGACGCAGTGCCTCGGGCAGCAGGGCCATGAAATAAGAACCCGTCTGCGGCGATTAATGGGAGGAAGAAAAAAAAAAGAAAAGAAAAAAAAACAAAAACAAACACAATGAAATGATAATCTCATCTTTTTAATTTGTTCTCTCGCTCCCCCTTCATGGGGAAACTCTATTAGATTCCAGCAGTGCTGGTTGAGAAGAAAAGATGAATTCTTTTCTCTTCTTCAAATTTTTCCAGAATAATTCCCTTTCCCTTCTCCCATCAGCCCTCCGTCCTCTGATTTCACCTCCTTATCATCCTTCACCTCCCTCTTTGGAGAATTCCCAAATCTCATTTCCCATCACTACTGTTCGAGGAGAAAAAGCTTCAGAGGTCAACAGAGTGGATCCAGCCTGGTAAACCATCAGCTGTTTAGAATAAAGACCACTGAAGACAATTAGAGGCAAATAGAGTTCAGAACTAAAAGCTTTTAAGTTCCACCTGACCAAACTCTTCACACCTTCTCCAGCCAGTTCCAAAGGAGATGCTATTTTCCATCACATGGCTTAATGTCTTACTTTCAGTGTCTGATATGAACTCTGTGCCATCTTGGTTCCTATATCTTCCAGATGTCCCAACTTTTTTTTGGAGATGTAGGCAAAAACAAAGGCAAGGTGTGAAAAAACGCAGCAAACTTAAATTGTTCTTTTGAAGTGAACTAGAGGTCAGGACGCTTTTGCTAATCATATGTGAAGCAGTATGTGTGGTGAACTCCAGAGGTGACATATATATATATATACACAAAATGGAGTGTGTGTGTGTGTGTGTGTGTGTGTGTGTGTGTGTGTGTGTGTGTGTGTGTGTGTGTGTGTGTGTGTGTGTGTGTGTGTGTGTGTGTGTGTGTGTGTGTGTGTGTGTGTGCGTGTGTGTGTGTGTGTGTACTCGAGTTTTACACCATTTGTTGGCTCTGAAACCTGGGTTGTGGGTTCCAAACCCAAGAGTGGGGACCAAAAATGTTACATTCTTATAAAGGGTAGATGATATCCATTATTATTATTATTGGTATAATTAGTGCCTATCTTAATGACAAATGTGTCTCCTTCGTCATTATGATATGTCACACAATCAAACTAGGTGGTGGCGGAACAGTTATCAGATATAAATGACCCCCTCCACCAGACTACACTGCTCAGGTTACTGCAAATCAATAACACAGCAAATTACCAACACACGCACACACGGGCTAACTTAAAGAGAGTCATTGCTTCATCATTAATCAATTACTGGGACTCAACAAAAATACTCCTCCTTCTCATCATCTTCCTCCTCCCCTCTCATTTAGTCTTGTTTACAGCCCTCATTTCTGCCCCTCCTCATATTATCCCACATCTCTTCTTCAATTTCTTTTCAGTGGAAAACAGACTTTTGACTGGATTCACCAGGTGAGAAGTTTTAATAGTTTATCTAATGATGTCAAGAGTGTGGGAAACAAATGTAAAGAAATGAAGCAAGGAAACTGGAGATGGTCGGTTCACGATGTGTGGTGGACCGAGGATGCAGAAGTTACTGGATGGATCCTGAAAGAAACCCTTAACATGAAAAATAACTGTTTTACTTTAGATACAACTCCATGTTCAATCTTCTATTTCATGTTTTATTTGACGAACCTGCTGGAAAATGTAAAATCTTGCCATTCTTTGTGTTTCTCTTGGTGGAAGATTGTTGGTTGTTTCCACATAATCTTTCAGCATGATGCTAATGCTTGGCCTGTTAACGAGCACCGTTCGGTTCTGGGTCTCATTGACGCCTCATCTCACAAAATTATTGAGATTAAGGACGTGAAGTGGTAACTACTGGGCAATTACATGAGATGATTGACGCTATGCACAGAACTGTTTAACTTTTATGAAGATGTGTGAGTTCTATTACTTCCCGCAGTGAAATTCACACCCTGTTACAACGTGGATACCTGCGGCTTATATACTGTATGTTTCTGTATTTTTTTTTTTCTTAAATTAAGTGGGTGCAGCTTATATTCAAGTGTGCTCAATTGTCTGGAAATTACGGTAATGTGCACAAAGGTGGTACCAGATACAGATCAGACTCCATTTTCTTTATTAAATAATTGATAACTATCTTTGATAATTATTAATCCTAATCGATAGCCAAACCTCTAAAATCCAACATTACTGGTGAGGCATATGAGGTCAAAAAAATAAATCCCTACATATGGATGTGCTAAGTGTCCAAAAGAACATATTTGTGAGTATGATTATGGATGGGTAGATAGGAGAGGAAACTGATGAATAAATGGGAGAACAGTCAGTGCGCTTTTTCAGCTGACAATAAATGTACCATGTATGGAGAGATGAATGAATGAAGTGATCGACAGCTGGTAATATGAGAGGATGTGGATAGATGGATGGAAGGAAGGGAAGAAGGAAGGAAGGCTCATATCCAGGACCGCTGCAGTCAACCTGAAAGCTACAAAGATGAATTTAGAGGAGTTTTACCTGACATTTTCCAGTACGAACGTCGTAGAGGGCCACTGAACCCTGGCGAGCTCCCACAGCGATCCGATGACTGCGGTCGCAGTAACCAACCATATAAAACCTGGAAAAAAGAAAAAAGAGGAGTAAACAACTGGCGTCAGGAGGTCCCGAGGAAAGGAACAGGTTTTTACAGGATGTAAAGTGAAATTTACTTTTTTATCATAAAATAAGCATTAAAGGGTAAAGATGAATATTTTTTAACAGTTTGGACACTTCTTAAATTATATACCTGAAGATCTCAAACTTCCTTCTATTGATGAGCAGACAGACTTTTGAATGGAACGAAGCCTCTCCATGTAACTCTCAGAGAGAAGAATAGGCTTTTGATGACTGGCTCACCTTCACTCATGATTACATGTTGTGGACAAACTAGAGCTATTTTATTTTATCATCTTTTTTCTTTTTCTTTTACAGAAAAGTATATATCCTTGGGGAAATTCATACCGATTGACCCATCGGTAGCAGCCGCACAGAGCAGCGCTCAAGGGGAGCGCGGGGGGAAACTGGAGTACCCGGAGGAAACCCACGCACACACAGGGAGAACATGCAAAGGCTGGATTTGAACCCACGACCTTCTTGCTTTGAGGCGAGAGCGCTGACCACTGTGCACTGGACTTCTTTTGTGGCCCTCACTATGAGTAGAGTTTCCTTTTCTTGACGGAATGGAACAGACATCAACAGATACAACAACTAAAACGATGATTGATACAAAATGTAAAAATCCGGGGATGGCTAAAATGGATTGGGGGGGGTCAAACTGACTCCTTCAGGCCATTGACGGGTTTCTTTCACCAGTCAGAGCTTGATAATGGAGTGGTGGCGATGAAGAGAAAGAAAAGAAAGCTCTGATGGAATCTGAAAGACAGTTTGTCCAAAAGCATATTGTGAAAACATCAGAGTCGTCCTTTAATTGAACGACAAAAGAAGGAAGCTTCAGATTGGATGATTTGACCGCACCACCAAACACTGCTCACCAGCCACACTGTGAGGCATGGGGGCGGCGGCATCATGCTGTTGGGCTGCTTCTCAGCAACAGTGAGTGAAATGAATTAAATACTGAAGAAAAACCTAATTCAGTTTGCTTCAGAACCATAACTTGTTTGATTTATGTCCATTCATCCTGGTCACGTGCCCACTGGGGCTATTTCACCAGTACACACACACTTACTTGCAAATAGCAGGGAAACACTCCTGGAGGCCTTTCTTCTTCACCAGAGAGCCTTCAATACAGTACATGATGATATCCATCACCTGAAGAAAAGGAGGACAAGGCAGAAGTTTGTTATCTAGTTGAATTCATAAAAAAGTTATCTGGTAGGAAAAGGCCCATTTGAAATTAGGCAGAATTGAGGAATAATTATGAGATTTGATTGAGGTTTACTTCAACCAGCAGATCCACGACATCTCCAGGCATCTTCTCGATCAGAATATCAATGACCCGTAGGATCTCGGTCTTGGCTCTGGCCAGAGTGGTGGTGTGAACGTTCTGCTGTGACTGGGAGTTCGCCTGAGCTGCGTTGTATCGATGGACCTGGAAAACAGAAAGAGAAAAGCAGTTCTGAAGCAGGAACAAACAACCAGAGTCATAAAAACAATAAAACTTGTTGTCCTCTGTCGTCGACCCACCTTTTGAGATGATGTCACACCCACATAAAGCTCAGTTCTTAAAAGCAAAACCAAGAATCTGCTCAGCTGCCACCTGGTCCTATTTATTTTATAATAGTAATCAGATTACAATAAATGTGTCATGTATGGGGTGAGGCAGAGGCGAAGGCTAAAAGTCGACTTGAGCTTGTATTGACCTTATGCCCCATCCAGAGCGAAGAGGGTAAATATATAAATAAGTAATACATTTATTACTTAAGGGAACAAATAAAATGTTTCATTTTCTATCGATTTAATTTCTTCTCAGGTGTCCTGTTTTCTGGCTGATTTTGCAGAATTCTAGAAATCTTAAGACTATTTGGCAACAGAAAAAGTGTCTCGTTTGTGGAAAACTTATCAAACTTGAACCGTATTTAAAAATAATTACAACAATAAGATTTACCGTATAGTTCCCAACACGCAGTGTGTGAGCGCCAGCCTCGGGGTGGTGCGTCTATTGGGAACATGTGGCCGCAAGTTCAAACATTTAGTAAAATACGGTAATTACGCGTGCCTTCGTCAACACAGAAGGATTTCTGCAAACCGCACACATGCATTTTTTGGAAGCCTGTTATCAATAAGCACACTATAAGAACTAGGGCCCCGTTTACACGACAACGAATTAGTTTTGGGGGGTCCGTTTACACGGCACCAGGTTGCAGATCCACTGTATCGGCAAAGTTTTTAATCCGGCTCCCAAAGTGCAAAGATTCTTTCACGGCGCAAATCCCTCCTGCGGAGACTGATGGAGGCTACAGAGCCTGTCACTGCGCATGCACATCTCCCCCTCTCTCCTGCTCATTCAGTTGTAAACAAACATGGCGGCTGCGTAGTAGTACGACTCGCCGTCTATATTCTAGTTTTATCGTCCAGATCAGTAGTTTAATAGTTGAGACTCTCCCTGATAGCATCCGATGCGTCATCAGTCCATACGGATGTCGGGTTCTCTCCATTTTCTTCACGTTTATAGTGTTTTGTTCTCTGCACACACGGCTGTGTAGTTTCATAACAAAAGCAAGCAACAGCGCCCTCCAGTGGCCCGGCATACTAACTACATCGTTGTCTCTGTGTCCACTGCTGCAGTGTAAACGCCCCCACTTTTTTTTTACAGAGTAGGTGTTGTCACGTGAAATGTTGTCGTGTAAACAGGGCCTAGAGTGTGCTGAGAAGAACACAACGAGGGGGACGGATTTGCTGTGGCAGTCTTGAAAGACGATGTTAAGAATACAATTTCCGTGAGAAGGGCCCGGTGTGTGCCCGAGTCGCCGCCACCGACTGCTGACCCGACCCGACCCCCCCCCCTCCGCCTTCCACTTTCTTTGCGTTCCATATCTTTGAAAAAGGAGGGCACTCCCCTATTATGTGGTGCTCTTCTATTGGGAACTATACGGTGATTCAAACTTCCTGAACCGAGCATTTGTTTTTTCGGACTTCTATAGATACGAAAAAAAACTGTTGACAGTCCTTGTTTCGAGGCGTTGTAGCAAAAGCAGCAGATTCTCAGAAAATGTTTTTGAAGCATCTCAAGAGAAAAACACTCATTCACACGCCCCAAAGTGCTTCTGGAGAGAAACCACTGTCAGCCATGCTAATCGTTTTGACGAGGACTATGAATGTGGAGCATCCTCTTCAGTGAAGATTTATCCAAAACTTGGACTAAAGACAACCTGAAGCAGCCGTTCCACCGCTGGAAGAGAAACAGTCTCACCTCTCTGGCAATCGTGGTGATGAAGGCCGGCGGCCTGGCCGTGGCGATCAGAGAGAGAGCGTGACGAGCCGAGCGAGCCGAGTCAGCTGGAGGGTTGAGGGGCAAACCCATCGTAACACTGCAGAAAGAGACGCAGAGAGATTTTATTCAGACTTATTGGTAAAAAAACTCAACGAACAGACAGAAAAATGGACCGATTATATAGTTCATCAGTATTTCTTTGTGGTTCTTCATATCTTCTTCTGTTCCAGAATCACACTGGAAAACAAAGTGTTTTTTTTTTTGTTTTTTTTTTAACTTTCAACTACAAAGAAAACGTCCTTAAACAAGAGGAAGGATAAAAACAAAATGTAAAATGAATGACGAAAAAAGTCTCAGGAAGAACAAGGCAAAGAAGGAGAAGGTGAAGAAGACTTAAAAATACCATTATTTAAACCACAAACTTTGGTAATAAACAGAAAGACAAAAAAGATGAAGAAGATGAAGAATACAAAGAAGACGACAAGGATGAAGAGAAAAAAGACGAAAAAGAAGTAGAAAACAAAGAAGAAGACAAAGAAGGCAAAGAATTAGAGGAAAAAGAAAAAGACAAAGAGAAAAAAGAAGAAGGAGAAGAACAAGAACAAGGGCAGAAATAATAAAAGTACAAAGAAGAAGAAGAAGAAGAAATATGGCGGTAATGACTTTTGTGGATTTCAAGGAGCAGTTTTCTAACGTTTACTCCCCTGAAGTGACACTGAAATGTCTGTTTGGACCTGTTGGTCTGCTTTTAGTCGTCATTCTAATCAGAGCAACAGTGTGATTATTAATTTTGGAGAAGAGTTTGCACAAACAGGATCAGACTTCATCACCACAGTGAACTTGTCGATGGGTTTCTGTGTCTCTTCAGATGAACCACAAACAATAAGAACAGTTGAAAGGAGCTTCAGGTTGAGCTCAAGAAAGATTGGAGGCGTGCGAATGAGGAGCGAGACATGTAAACGAGCCCGTTACAGGAAGAGACGGCCGGCGCAGAGATTGAGTCTTACTACTATATAGAGCCCAGAGATTAGCAGGCAGCTTATAATGTCAAGGCCGAGTCAATGGAAGCCATTCGCCAGACGACAGCATAATGGACTCCCACAATGCAACAGGAATTAGACACACACGCGCCCAACAGCTGGTCACACACCCCTTCAAGCGCACACGCGTGTGTGTGTGTGTGTGTGTGTGTGTGTGTGTCTGAATGAGAGAAAGGAGGATCAAGCAGGCCAGCAAGGCCACCTTGTTAACAAATGACTGTGTGGAGTTCGAAGGGAGGGGCGGCGGTGGAATTAGCGGCTCTATTCATCTCCTCTGATTACACATCGCAGCTACAGTTTCCGTAATTAATACTGATAATATATTGGCAATAAATCAGGGATATTGAAATGTAGGATTTCGTTGGGGGACGTGGCTGTAATTGGAAACAGTCTCCGTGTTGATATAAGGCAGCCGGCCGGCCGGCCGGCCGCGAGCTAATTGTGCCGAGACCCGGTGAGGTTAATGTTCGGCGCGGGTAATGAAATAATCGGGATTACTGTAACAGTTGCAGAAGAACCCACGAGTGACACCGTCATGACACCAGGATGAAGTTAAACCAGCAACCGTACAGTCAGAGGAGAGTGATGTGCAGATCGATCAAGGGTATCGATAGTTCTGTCTGTCCGTCTCTGCATTGATTCTCATGCTGAAATATCAATTGTCACACTGGAGTTGCTATTTTTAGATAAATGTATGCTTTTCATCAAAGATAAAGGTATTTCAATATTTGGGTTGGTAGTAATGCTAATGCTGATGATAAATGATGAGTTCACATGAAGGCCGGCCGATAACCGACACGTCTGATATTTCCGATGAACAATCAGGGAGACAGTTTGCTTTGGTGACAGAAAATCTCTATAACTGCTTACTTTAAAGCTTATTGTAACTTTACACGTTACGCAAAAACTATCGCTACCTGTGGTATCTGCAAATTTTAGCTGGTATCGGATCGAAAAGGAGATGAGTGGTATTACAGGCCTGATTGATTTAGTACGAGTCTGGATACAGCAAGATTAATATGAATTCACTGTCTATATATATTTAACGCAAAAAGCAGTACAATGCCACTGATTACTACAAGTTACTATGTATGCATGGTAGCATTATAGCTGCTAGTTCAAATTACGAGCTCCATATTTCTAATCGTTAAAATTCTGCACACAAAAATTGTTTGTTTGGCTTTTCGAACAAGCAGATAACATTTTATTTAAATAGTTTTATATATAATCTTTTAAAATAGTTCAAATTTGGCACTTTTCTGTGACCTCAACCAAGAACTAACATTTGCAGATCTCACAAACGAAATGAGCAAGCAGGTTTTTTTCTTCTCATTTAAAAACGGGCAGAAAACAACTTCTCCCTCTCAAATATTAAGAGCAAAACCCAAAATAATACACATTAAAAAAAATGTATGACTCTCGAAAGAAAAGAAGGCTGAAGGTGATAACCCATTAACATGTTAAATTGAGGCGTTAAACAGAAGCAATGTGATCATATGAACATCAAACTTAAGATTCTTATAAGGAGCTCACTATTAACCAAATAAATCTCTTAACTTCCAGGACTCCAAACCAAAGTTCCCGTCTTTAAGTGAAGAAGAAAATTTTAAGCTGGAAGCAGCATTTAACACGTCGTCGCTTCCTTGCTGGTCAGCGATTAGAAGCATGTCCTCCAGGTGGCGCTGCAACGGTGTATTTTGGCCTACGGCTGTGCTGAGGGCCGACTCTTATTGCATGTAAACTTTCAGTCAGACTGAAGCATGTAGAGCAGACTTACACTTCATTTCCTGTTTCATGGCGATACCTCAATTTCCGGGGGACCGTCATGGCCACGCTCTTTGACTTTTGCGGAAGACTTTTTTTTTTTTTTTTTTTTTTTTTAAATCGGGATACCTGTTGTATATAATGGGCAAATTTCCGGTCTCTTGGGCTTATTCCCTTGGAGGTGACATTTTTGTGCGACCCGACATGCTTCTTATGCCTACGAAATGTTGTGGATGTAGATAAAACGGGCGTCCCATTGCAGATGTTTTAAAAGCGTCAAAAATGCAGGGGGCGCTATGGGAGCCATTTTGCCAGAGACATGTCCAAGCCCATAAAATAGAACATTTTTCAAGTCGTGTTTCCTTGTAAAATAATAAAAAGTAAATGAGCGTCTGCACTGCTGAGGATGACAGGCTGAAATGATTCCGCTGGAAACCCTTGAGGTTCAGCTCAGCGTGCCAACCTGGCAACATGACGGCTTTCACAGCCAATATCATACTGACATTATCCAGTCAATACTGACACACACACACACACACACACACACACACACACACACACACACACACACACACACACACACACACACACACACACACACACACACACACACACACACACACACACACACACACACACACACACACACACACACACACACACACACACACACACACACACACACAGTGGGGAGTAAGGATATTGATTCTGGTGTGCTGGGAGGAGTGAATAACCTCGGCCACATGATGAGAGGAAACCATGAAGAGTCCGCTGACGGTTCGAGAGCGACTGATTCTGACGAGGTTACACACTCTTCTACTCTCTTCTTCCACTGTTTCAGCTTTAACATTCAAACCCAGGATAACGGCTCTTAAACATCTAGATTTTATATACGTTTTTAAACAGCGTCTCGGATTCCATTAACAATCTCACACAACTACTAATTACAACAGTAGATTTTATTTCATTACAAATGTTGCTGTTTTAGCATCAATAGACTTAGTTTAGTTTTAACTCGGGATGCGTGTATCTTCGGTGTGTACATAAATAAAAGGTTAATCGGCTGCTGGAGTCCGTATCCTTGTTATGTAGGAAGATACACTGAAGACATAACGGCGCGGCAGGCAATGAGGACCGGTTAACTCCCTCGTCTCACACCCGGTAGAAAGCAGGACATGGAACTCAGTTTCTGAGATGAATAGTTGTTGTATTTATTTGCCAGTTAGTTTAAATGTACAACTTCTTGCCAGACACGCTCAGCATAAGCACGCTCGCTCTCTCAGGCACACTGGTCAAGCGAGCAGCGCGTCTGTTAAAAGGGCAACGTACGCAATGTTTTCTAACAGTATAAGTGGCAGCGCCATAAAAAAAATTTTTTTAAGTAAACTTAAGTACTCAGTATTGGTATCGGTGAGTACTCAAATGCAAGTACTCATACACTACTCGTTTTGGAAAAAAGTTGTATCAGTGCATCCAGAGTTTTAACCTTTCCTTCACTCGTCTTTAGCCATTTTTAACAGATTTAACCATTTGAACTGTTTCGTTTCTTTTATTTTTAACTGTTTTAGGATTTTAAGCTGCTTGAGAAATTTTTAAAACTGTAGCTCATTCATTCATTCATTCATTCATTCATTCATTCATCACACTTTGGCAACTTTTGTTGTTTAAACAGCTTTAACGTATTTCATTAGATTTTTTTTTGTCATCTTTTGTTGTAGTTTGAACAGTTTAAGCTGTTTGTCGCCCAAAAGCTTTTAATGTTTTACTTGATTGATCCAATTTTAGCCATTTTAGTTATTTGATCTTTATTTTCTCGTTTCAGGTTCTTCAGTCATTTTTTTGTTGTTTTAGGCTTTTAAGCTGTTTTTAACTATTTTACTATGTGGATGTTTTCACCAGTTGTAATTTTTTTTTGTGCAGCTACAAAGAAAATATGGTAAAATGTTGATTTCCACGTCAATTTCAGGCACAGAGGGACTATAAGACACATTGCCCTGGGTTTCTCTTACCCCCTTTTTTCTGCCCCTGACCAAAACGCAGGCCCGGCAGCCTCCAGTCTGCCTCCAGTGCATGTGAGTGTGGCAAAGGAGGGTCAACTGGTGTGCGCTGACCCTTTATATGGACGTCTGACACGGACATGCATCAGTGTGTCGGTCGAAACGGACTGAGCACCGGTGTGTTACGGTGTGTTCGCAGCAACTCTTGTTTCCAACAACGGCATGACAGGCTGACACATCACTCCTGATTTCTGTTTGCTTTCTTATCAAAAATTCACCAGCTTATTGAGTGCAGGCTTCTTTTTCCAAACTGATCATTACCAACACGCACGTATTTCTCTTGAACTCAGCAAAAAGTTTATTTGAAAAAAACAAAAAATAAAAAAATAACCAACCGATGTTTAACCTGGAAAAAGATAAAACATATATTGACACAGATGTCCCAAGAAGTCAGACGTCTGCAACCACAATGACAAATAAAATCTGGAGAAAATGAGAACACAGCTCATCATAAATCTGGAGCTCGGCTGTACAAGCAAATCCTGGATTTAAGGTTTAATCATCATGTAATCATCATTCATTAAGATTCACAATAACATTAATAATAATGATGATAATTGTTTTTGCGCTTTTAGCTTTTGTAACCTTTTGTAGGGATTTTATCTCTTTTAGCCATTGTTAGTAGGTTTAGTAATTAATTGTGTTTCATTGAGATTTTTTGAGGTTGTTTCTTTCTTTTTTTTTTGCTTTTCAGGCAAAAGTGATTCTGAAAATGAGTCTTGGTGTGGAAAGAATACGAAATAGAAATATTTATCGAGATGTAAGGCGTCATGGAGCTATGAGTGTCTCCATGAGGAGCACTAACTTCTAAATTAACCAAGACTGTTGACAGGATGGATTAATATCCAAGAGCCAATTATATTCAGAATTTTTATGAGCTGTTACACAGAAACACTTAATTTGCCCTTAGTGTTAAAACCCAGCTGTCATTTTAAGAGAAAGGTTTTCATGAAGTTGTGAGAGGATCCAGTTACAGAAGGTTTGTTGATGTAACCTCAAAATATTCCTCAGATTATTACAACAGATTGAACTCAGTTTAACCATGTGCTAAACTGTAAACTAACTGATGCTAAAATGGCACAATACTTAAAAGGTAGCAGTAGTAGGAGTACTTGTACTCAAACAACTTCCACCAGATTTGGAACTATCACCATTTCCATTTGAACAAAATCACATCATCAGTGGAATTACGTTTTACATTTTCTGCTCTTTAACATTTCAATTTTTACCATTTTTTGTCAAAATTGCCTCTCTCTGTATATAGAGGTTTGAGAGAGAGAGAGAGAGAGAGAAAACACTACGAGCTGTGGTTTAACGAGTTGGGTTTTTAAGTTTACGTTGCTTAAAAGATGGCTGAGCTGCCTCCCCTGCAGTGGGTTCGAGGCCCCCCAGGGGGCTGCGTACCTCACTCTGGGAACCATTGACTGAAGTGAACATCTCTAATGCCGACTGGTTTTAAAGATATTTTCCTTTCAAATTGTTTTTTCAATGCTGGTAACCAAACTGACTGAAGGACTTTTTGCCGGATAATTCTTCTTCAAACTCTCACTGTGTTTTCATGATGCGTTCAGGGACACTCAGGTATTACTAAGAGTTGTTCCCGATTGTTACAGAAAAATTGAGCGGCAGCCTCAAACGTTTGTGTGCACACACACACACACACACACACACACACACACACATAAAAATCAAACGGGATCACCTTTTCTAAGAAGTGACCTGCAGTGTTTGGATCGTTGTGTTTCTCTACTAAAACATCACACAGGGTCCGTTTTGTGCTGACAACGTGTGTTTATCGCAGCCTGACGCACCAAACATTCATTCCTCTCTGCATGAGAAATGCAACCATCGACATTAAAAACACACCATGTACAGAGATGTATTTATCTCTGCAAGTTGAAAACATACATTATCTCTGTGGTAGCACCAACACACACATCAAAACACACGCATCGACCTTGGCCGGAGATTACAGTTGGACTGAATTGGAAGTTTTGAAAGTTGAATTTTTTTCTGTGGTATTTTGTTTTCTTTGAGTCATGTAAAGAAAAAGTAGTTATTTAAATTGACAAGCATTATAACAACCCACATATTCTGTAAAAGACAGACTTCATTTAGATTATGGTAACAAACCATTTCAGAGAACTTTGGGGTGCGACTGCAGAGAGACAGAACATGCAAACTCCACACAGAAAGGCCCCGGATCTATTTTTTTTAAGTAATCTTTGTGTGAGGAAACTTGATATAACAGCCTGGAAACATCACACCACCTTTGTTATCTGTTTGCTGTTGGTTTACCAGCACGAAATGGAAAGAAGTCAGAGAACCAAGCTGGTTTTCAGGGGTTCAAACCTCACAACTGACACTTGTACCCACGTCACCACGAGGGGTCCCTGAGCATGACCTTTGACCCCTAGCAGCTCCTTGGATGCTACCAGCATAGAAGTAACTTTAACCAGGATGGGTTACGCATAAACTTTAAGTCTTAGCGGAGCATTCATCAACAAAACCACAATATTGGGCGTAAACATGAAGTAGGGAGAGCCGAGATACTAAAAGATAAACACATCAGTATCACTTGCATAAGATATCTATTCATCAAACTTCTTTCCTGCTTAGTCTGTTTGGGATCACGGTGGCAGTATAGAGAGCGGAGAAACCCAGGCATCCATGTCCCCCACAACTTCCTCCAGCTGTTCGGCGGGGACCCCAAGCTGTTTCCAGGCCAAGCCAGAGATATAATCTCCCCAG
This sequence comes from Lipophrys pholis, assembly GCF_963383615.2. Classification (NCBI taxonomy): domain Eukaryota; kingdom Metazoa; phylum Chordata; class Actinopteri; order Blenniiformes; family Blenniidae; genus Lipophrys; species Lipophrys pholis. The sequence continues at coordinate 7,478,578 of NC_137641.1, read as the reverse complement.
TGAGTCGTGGGCCGACCTCGGGACCTCCTCCCAGTTGAACGTGCCTGACAGACCTCTAAAGGGAGGCGACCAGGGGGTGTCCTAATCAGATGCCTGAACCACGTCAACTGGCTCCTCTCAATGTGGAGGAGCAGCAGCTCGACTTTGAGTCTCTTCTGAAAGGTTGAGCTCCTCACTCTATCACGAAGAGTGATGCCCACTACCCTGTGGAGAAAACTCATTTTGGCCGCTTGTACCCACGATCTCATTCTTTCTGTCATGACCCAAAGTTCATGACCGTAGGTGAGGGTGGAGATGTAGACCGACCAGTTAACAGAGAGCTTTGCTTTATAGTTCAGCTCCTCTTCACCACAGCGGCCCACTACAGTGACTACATGATTGTCGCCGCCTGTCTGAACCTGTGGCTGATCTCACGATCCCTCCTCCCATCACTTGCGAATAAGACCCCAAGTTACTTAAACTCCTCCACCTGGGGAAGGTTCACCCCCCTACCTGGAGAGGGCATACCATCCTTTTCCATGAGAGGACCATGGACTCAAATTTGGAGGCGCTGATCTGCATCCCAACTGCTTCATACTCAGCTGCAAACAGTTCCAGTGAACACTGGAGGCCCTCATGTGACGCCACCAGGAGGACGACATCATCCGCAAAGAGCAGAGACGTACCTCTCCGGCTTCCCCACATGATACCCTCCTGCACCCGGCTGCACCTCAACACCCTGTCCATGAAAAATACAAACAAAAGGGGTGACAAGGCACAGCCCTGGCGGGGTCCAGCACATACCCTGAACAAGTATGTTTTAGCGTTGAGTATACGGAGGCAGCTCTCATACCGGGAGTACAAAGACCAGATTTCCCGCAGCAGCGGTTCCGGTACTCTGTACTCCCTTTACACCTCCCAAAACACATTTCAGGGGATATGGTCATAAGCCTTCTCCAAGTCCACAAAATTCATGTAGACTGAATTGGCAAACTGCCATGCCCCATCAACAATCTGTGAGAGGGTGAAGAGTTGGTCCGTTGTTCCACGGCCAGGAAGGAATACGCATTGGTCCTCTTGTATTTGAGGTTCGACTATCGGTCGGAGTCTCCTTTCTAGAACCCCGCATAGACTTTCCCAGGGAGGCAGAGAAGTGTGATACCTCGAAAATTGGCTCACACTCTCCAGTCCCCCTTTTTGAAAATGGGGACCACCACCAGTCTGCCAGTCCAAAGGTACTGTACCTGAGGTCCATGCAATACTGTAGAGGCGTGTCAACCAGGACAGACCTGCACCATCAGCACCTCCAGGCGTATCTTGTCCACTCCTGGGGCCTTGTCACCAAGGAGTTTTTTTTACCACCCTGGTAACCTCCACCAGGGAAATGGACGATGCCACACCAGATGCCTCAGGCCCTGCCTCCTGTAAGGGAGGCATGACCCCCGAGTTCAGTAGACCCTCAAAGTGTTCCTTCCACCTCCGGAGGATCTCCTCGTTCGAGGTCAGAGGATGTCCACTCTTGCTGAGCACAGCTTGAGATTGACCACTCCTGAGCCTCCGGATGGTGCTCTTGGAACGTGCATAAGATACCGTGATGCCCATACATATTAATTAGTAACATAGTACTCTCATATGATCACTTTTTTCAGTTACGAGTAATCTAACACGTTACTATTTCCAATCCAGTAATCAGATTAAAGTTACTTATCCAAGTCACGACGCACTACTATTGTAGCGTCCCGCAGGACAATGGAAAGGAAGACCAGTTTCTTGTCTGTAAAGCTTCTTTATTACTGAACAGAACAGGGCTGTTCCTTCAATCTCCTCCAACCAGACGAACACACTCCCCCCTTCTCCACTCGCAGCCAATCACAGACCAACTCGTTCAGGTGACACAAAAGAATTGGAACCAACACGACATCGTCACTAAAGCTTAACATTGCAACAAAAACATAACTGCAGGGATGTTACACTATTTTTGTAATTTTCCTGAGTAAAAAGATATATTGGCAGGAAGCCCCGATCCATTTTTGGCACAATGGGTTGTCATCTTTATGTTGAGACGATGGGGGGTGTTGTCAGCAGCTGCTGAAAGTAACTAAAAAGTAACTTGTAATCTAACTTTCAAATAATGTCTGTGTCAATCTGATGTATTAATGTGATGCACGCACACACACACACATTGCCCGAGTGTGTGTGTGTGGCGCTCACAACAACAGGGGCTTTTTCAAACCTCCGCCTATTGAAAAGGGATTATCACACATACAGCGCCGCACGAAGTGTATTGACAACTGTTCGAGTGCACGAGGCACAAAAAGCCCGGCTGCGAGTCAGCTGCATGGAAATACATCCTGTGGCCGACAGCGCCCGCGTGCATACACTCTTTCAGCCGGTAATGCATTCAGCCCGTCGCTCTCTCTTTCTCTGAGGAGCGAATAAACTGCCTGCGAGGAAGAAACACTCTGTGTGTGGGTGTGTATTACTGTATTCTCTTGGAGTATATTAAAACGCAGTGATGTGATTACGGGGCATGTCATTGATCAGCCCTCGTGCTGTTTGCCTCGCTAACACGAGAAGGCAACAACAAACACCTGCAGACATCACAATATCAATTATACATGATCAAGAAATGTGCGCGCGCGAGCGTGTGTGTGTGTGTGTGTGCGTGTGTGTGTGTGTTCACACCAGCGTTCATTTCAATCAGCCTAAACGTGTTAAATGTGTAAAGTATGTGATTTATTTTCAAGCTTAAAAAAATAGCTCATTAAAATCACAAAGTTATCGGACTGAAGTGTGTTACTGCAGGTACGTTATAGCATGCTGACGAGCCTGTAGTCTAATCCAGAGCTCAGGTGGAATAGAAACACAACAAGATGAAAGATTTTAGAATTACAAGCTAATAACAAATTGAACAGTAATCCTCAAAACGTGGACTGAAGACAACCTTTAGACTCACTACTGCCACTCGCTGCATAAAAGTGGAATCACCCGCGTTTTAAAACTCATCAGTTTTAATGTGGAGTTTCTTGGAGCAAGTGTCTAATTTGTATTAAAAAAAAACATGCCTCAATTCTCTGCTGGCCAGAAAGAAGTGCAGAGGTGAACAAGTGCCAAATATTTCTGTTCATCTCCTCCAAGGCAAACTTTTGTCTGGTGGTCTGGTGCATCATCGTCCAGTCCTGAAGGTTTGATCCCCGGCTCCACCTGGCCATGAGCTGAAGTCTTCTTATTCAACATGCTGAACCTACAAATGCTCCGAGATGGGTGCCAGCCCCTTTTGTTGCTTTTTTAGTTGAAGTATTGTGTGGTTTTAGTAAAACATGCTACTGCCTGGTGTCTCTTTTCAGACCGAAGGCCACAGCAGACGTATCAGCATTCGTCTGACCGGACTGGTCCAGCTCCACTTTCAGCCTGAATACGATCAACTCATGTGGGCCAGTTACATTTCAACATGAAGGAAGACACCGTTACTCTCATATGATCACTTTTTTTAGTAAGGAGTAATCTAACACGTTACGATTTCCAAACCAGTAATCAGATTAAAGTTACTTATCCAAGTCACAACGCAGTACTATTGTAGTGTCCCGCAAGACGTTGGAAAGGAAGACCAGTTTCTTGTCTGTAAAGCTGCTTTATTACTGAAGAGAACAGGGCTGCTCCTTCAATCTCCTCCGACCGGACGAACACACACACACACACACACACACACACACACACACACACACACACACACACACACACACACACACACACACACACACACACACACACACACACACACACACACACACACACACACACACACACACACACACACACACACACACACACACACACACACACACACACACACACACACACACACACACACACACACACAGAGTCTCCGCATGCTGACCCGCCCCCTTCTCCACGCTCAGCCAATCACAGACCAACTCGCTTTAACAAGTAACAGTTCAGGTTACACAAAAGAATTGGAACCAACACGACATCATCACTAAACCTTAACATTGCAACAGCTGCAGAGATGTTACACTATTTTTATAATTTTCCTGTGTAGAAAGATATACTGGCAGGAGGCCCCGCCCCTTTTTTGGCAGAATCGGTTGTCATTTTTATGTTGAGACCTTGTTCTCAATTGAGATGTTAAAAGAGAAACATTTAAGAAAACACAGAGTCAGTCATCCTACTGAGTTGACTGACTATTTCATGTGTTTGGACTCACTTGGCCAGCTGTTTCTCGGCGTCAGCGCACAGTTCCAGCAGTCCCATGAGCACCGCCGACACATCCATGTATGGCTCCCAGACAGTGAAGCCTCGGCCAATCAGATCTATGGCCGTGCGGCGGATGGTGCTGTGTGGAGGCAGCTTGGGGCTGGGCGGCTGCAGCAGGAGGAACGTCAGTGCCTTACCTGAAAAGAGGAGTAACATCAGAGCAGGTTCAGCTTGGACCAACCAATGATGCTGAATACCGTTTATGATACAACCAAGTCAGCTTGTCTGTGAGGAGTCTGTGAGGAGGATGTACAACGCAGCCGTCTGCTGATTGGTAGTGACGATAGTCACTCTCGACTTGCCCACAATATTTAATTATTTCCTCGGCCGTAAACCTTCCTGTTGTTGTTTACATACAGCGCTTTGCGCTCACTGGTTGATTTGTTAACTGGGTTTATTGAAAAGTCGGCGCGCGACACAACATTGCGGTCTTTTAACAAGATACAGACGCTCCTTCGTCAGGAACAGGAGGAGGAAATTCATCAGGAGCTGGACGCTGCTGTTTACAATGAGAAAGTTTAACCTGAGTCACTGAAAACAACTCGGACGGCTGCCGGCCGCTTCCCCGTTCTTCGCTGGACCCTGTCCGAGTCGTTCACAACCCCACCTACATTTTTACCGTACTTTCTATGGTAGAACCGCGCGACGGAGTTGGTCCTGGGTGCGCTTTGTCATACCGTAACCTCCCGCTCCGCAACGTACTGCGTGGTGGAACAGCGGCTAAAGGGTCTTCCTAAGTAGTCCCACAAAGTTCCCGTTGTTGGGCAGCAATCATTGGACTGAAGCACACATGCAGTCTGTAAAGCCAGCTTTAACTTCACCCTGGACATTTTCAGTCAGTTTCTCGTGATTCAAGATGTTTCTTCATGCCAGAGCCAGATCCAGATGAAGAACAGTTCTTAAAGTCTGGACATCAATAAGATCAACATCAGCAATACCGCCATTCTTCTCTGGACTGGATACAGGCAAATTATTAATCTCTGGGTCTGAGAATCACAACACTCCATGCCTACAACGTCTTAGGCCTCCCCTAAAATTCAAGAACGCTCATTTCTAGAGCATGTCTGAAGCCAAGGTGATCTGAAAGTCAAACTGCTGAATACTACCACTCCTCCGGCTCTTTTTGGCCCTGTAAACGGTGTATCTAATGATGATCAGCTCTGCATGTTGGTGAAGCTGAAGTCTGTAAGTCACCCAATAATACCGGCACAATGTCAATCACATACATCAGCATTAAAATCATGAGCACTTATAAAGTGTAAGCGCCGTTTTTTCAAATACCATATTTCTTGGACCATAATAAGTCACAGCGGTGTATGAAACACGGACAAGCACAGAGAAAAAAAACACAAGTCTCATTTATCTATTCATGCCCAGACGTAACTACAAGATCTAAAACAAGACTTATAGTCTGAAAAATACAGCCTTCACCAATCAGTAACCAGATCATCCCGCTGGATGTCAGATACGGTATCAAACGGACCTGTTGAAGGAGGCAAAGCTGCACTGGTTTTTCAGACCCAACAGCTAATTTAAAGCTGTAGTTCCAACTAAAAGATGATCAACAAGCAACATGACTGAAGTCCCCTGACAGCAGTGCTGAGAGGTTGTGACCCATTTCATTTCATATGGGTGCAAGTGCCATTAGCGAGGAGTGGCTGGTTTGATTCCCAGAAGACGATATGTTTTTCACCAAATTTAGAGTTGTTTGTTGGTGATATCAGGTTATATTATATGTACATATCACAAAACATGGTTAAGATGTCACATATCACAATCTATTAATATCCTGTAGACAAGGTTGTATATCACGCAATTTCTCAAAATCTATGACTAAAACATTTTGTGCAACTCAAAGGAGATGGACTGCCATTGTCCAACCCATCATTTGTTTCTTATCTTATAGTTCCACAGATAGCCACACTGTTCAACACAAATCTAAAAAACCTGGGCTACATCATGAAGTTTGCTGTGTACAGAATGAAAGATGAAACGCAAGCTGAATTGTCGCCATGAGTCGGTGTGATTGCGCAAGAATAAGTGATATGCAAGTATAACATGTACTAAACATAAACATGAATGAAGCCCTTGCCGTTGTGGCATTTATGTGTTTGGAGAGAACTCCCAAACAGAAGGAGGAGGAGAATATGGATGTGGTCGTGGCTCGGAAAGAGAGGCTAACTTGAGATGCTAATTTTACAAAGGCAACTTGAAGTACTTGTTAGCATCTACTAGCATTTACGTTAGCATTTACTGTGAAGGTCTTTCATTTTTCAACAAAACACCCCACATACAAACGTAACAAACAGGCCGCAGGTCACAGCAGTAGCTACGATCACCCCAAATATCCCAAATCCTGTCTGATGTTAATCGCAGGTTGTTTTTGGCTGCAAGACCGTCCTTGACCAGGCCTCACAGTGTGAAGTTGGACCACAGATTTAGAGCCAAGAGCAAAGATTTTGCCACAACTCTCCCACGATTGGTGCGACGGCTGAAAATCTCATAGTGTGTAGGGGCAGGTTTATTCAGCTTCCTGTCTGATTTACTTCTTCACTACAAAGAATAATTGAGACTATATGACAACACTGCCACCTTATGGTAGGAAGCAGGGACAAATAGGGACAGCTGGTTTTCTTTGAGTAGCACACAATGCTGTACCAACTCGGCTGCAAATCCACACATTATTTTAGGGATCAGCCCATTATCACTAAGATTAATACCACAAGATTTGATTATTTGGATATTTTTGACAGTCATAATTCTCTACGAATGTGTGGAGTTTCCAATAAAAAAAACAATTTTTATTGAAAGGATTAATCCTGTTCCGCGAACACGCGCAGACACGCACAGCGTGAGGATAAAGACAGCAGGCGGGATGGAGGTCACTTCATAGCTGACCTGACATTTGAGCCAGTCTCTGTGGGGACAGGCTGACCATTAGGACTCCAGAAAATATCCCCCACGCCTCAATAACATCCTCCTCCTCCTCCTCCTCCTCCTCCCAAACACACACGCTCATACACCTTCCTCCTGGTCTGTCTCCGTCTTCACCTGTCTCCACCACGACAAAGAACAACTCCAAAAAATTATGTTTAAATACTCAAGATTTCGATTTCAACATGTTTTTCCTGAATTTACTCTTTTTAAAATGAAGGTTTAACAGCACTTGCGCATGTCTCATTCAGAGACAATATGAAGTTCGGACTGTACTGTTGTTGCATAATTCTTCTGAGAGACTAATCAGGAAGACTCTGTCTTCTGTATTTTCACTTGAAATGTTATATATATATATGACTGATAAGATAGTTGAGTTATCTTTCTGTGGTGTCTCTAAAGGTCCTCCAGTCTCCAGACACACACACAGCTAATCTCATCACCTGGATCTCCTGGCATTTCATCATCAGCCTGTCTTAAGTGGCAAAGCCCCTTCCTTATTGGTTTATATCGACACACAAGACCTGTGGATGGGGCTCTGAAAGACATAGCTAAAGGCTAACTCTGTTAGCATTGTTGTGCATGACTTTTATATACCAGCAGTGACTGATAGAGCACTAACTGTGTTAGCATCTTTGTGCTATGTCCTTATGGGGCACAGACTGTAAGAGCTGTACGGCAGTGATAATGCTGTTAGCCATTATGACTGCTGGTAAAAGGACAACGCACCCTTTCTTTACTCAGTGAAACTGGCTCTGCTCAGTCCGGACAGACGATTCAAATTTCTTGGTTTGGCTCTTGTACAAAGCTGGTCTGAATGGGCTTGACATTCCTGATATTTCCTGGAACATTGTTTTGGCTTCCAATGAATCTTCCAAGAATATCAAGCATCACCTGTATTTGTGAAGTTTGCAACTGAGCATGTGGATTAGTTGTGACGTGTGTTGATGTGTTCTACAGTGTGACAGCATTCGCTCCCTGCAGCATCCTCCTCTCTGATCAACTCCATGGAGTTTCTCTGAATGCTGAGCAATCTGGAGTGTGTGAACTGTTCAGTAGCTGCTGGTAGAATAACTGGGGTGTGTGTGGAGTCATGTATTTTTGAACTCAGTTGCGGACCTGACTTGTTTTATGCCCTGGGCGAACACCTGCCTCCACGAGACGCACCTGAGATGGTGACTCATTTCCTCTGGTGCATGGTGCGCCACATCTCTCATAGCAAAATCCACAACTGAATAGAACAAATTCTCCCGATTCGCCACTTTCCTGACGAATTAGTGAAAGTGTCGATGCGCAACAACGCACAGCAGCCCACCGCAGCGCGCAGCTTTGGGCATATTAGTTTGCAACACCGTGGAACAATAATGCTGACGGTGCGTAATGACTTGTGATGATCCCCCACCGTTTCCTGCTCTTACTTGTAACTCATGATAAAAGATGGCGACTGTCCGTGACGGCGTGACGCCTCGACCCTGAATCATAGAATTCATGTCCAAATCGTGATCCGCGGTCAGCAATAAAGATTCTTGCCAAACTTGTCGTCGTTATGTGTAAACGCACCTTAAACAACTCCACAACTGTTTTCTTTCTTTTCTAGTCGTGACTTAAAACTTCATCAACCATATTAATTGCGCTATTTGTTTTTTAATTAACTCAGTATCAGAAAACGGTTTCTGAGCTTTGGCAAGGTTCCATGAAACAAGCGATGATGCTGCTGTTGCTTCTCTTGTGCCAATGTCGACATACCGTAGACACAGAGGGCTTGTATGACCTTGTGTTTTCTGTTTAGCGGCTGTGGGATTTTTTTGGAAGGGAGTTTGCATTTATAGCTGGCTGCATGCAGAGAGTTGAAGTGATGATCCACCTTGCTGACAGCTCCGGTCTGCGTGCAGATCAAGCGTGGCGCGGTAATATAAAACTAACCTCTTCAGTCCCGTCAGAGTTCAACTGATGCTTTTCCCTTTTTCACGCTGCAGGTCATGTTGTTTCTTTGTTTTAATTTTGACTCACTGTTGGATGACGTGCGGTTCGCGGGTCGTCCGAGCAGGGCACGCGTTGACATAATTACATCGACTCTGGCTTCGACTATGGTGTGGGATGAGGATTAAACAGGTAGAGCAGTGTATTTATTCACCCACAAATCGCACTTTATTTCACATTGGTGTGCAGCTAATGGGCCGCCGCGGGCCAGACAGGTGGCTCCCGTGGGCCGCCTATTGAGGACCCCTGTCATAGGACGTTTTTTTAAGAGATGTTTGATTTTCACGGACCCCTTGCAATTACACCACGTAACCACTAGGGGTGTGCAGACCCCTGGTTGAGAATCACTGCTTTAAAAGATGGGAAAGATAGATCATGTTAGTTACTCCAGTACGACAATCTTTCATGTAATCGTAAATTGAATGCCACTTTACTCATGTCCTTCCCAGTTTTAGCTTTTTGTTTACATCACAAAGGTACACCCAAGTATTCCTGTTCTAGGGAGTTTAGCTCCAATGTGGTATCAACAGATTGCATTATAGTACGACGGAAGGCGCAATCGATCATCTCTGTACTATTTATACAGTTTTGGATGTATTGTGGTGATTCAACTGTAATTTACAGACGAATTGGATGGCAAAGGCAAAATGTCGCTATGTTGAGGAACATGTGAACCATGTAAAATCTTAATAAAAAAAGGATTGAAAAAAAGAATCTCCCTTCTTCAATCTTCAGCATTACTTACATTCAACAGTTCAGCAGCTAAATATTTTGATGCTTTTACAACACAAAAATGGAGTTCCGAAAAAATGTTGTCAGACATTATTAGTGCATCAATGCACAGAACGATCAAAACAAGTGGAAAATATGTATTTTTATCTCAAAGTATGACACTTATCTATACTTGGTTGTAGGTACAAGGTAACCTTTTGTTGGGTTTAAGTATGCCTGTAGGTAGCATGACGATAGTGTGTGTGTGTGTGTGTGTGTGTGTGTGTGTGTGTGTGTGTGTGTGTGTGTGTGTGTGTGTGTGTGTGTGTGTGTGTGTGTGTGTGTGTGTGTGTGTGTGTGTGTGTGTGTGTGTGTGTGTGTGTGTGTGTGTGTGTGTGTGTGTGAACCCAATGGAAACTAAATCTGATTTCATTAGCTCAGGATTATTAGGATTCTGGTTTTCTTTGGATGGACAGCTAAAAACGCCTGTTAACAACCTGCGTTGTAATTGGGTGAATTGAGTTACAAATTTACAGCCCCTCCTCTGCAATCAGGAGGCAGGAAGTAAAAGAGGGCCACACTCTGGTCCATTTCTCACACCGGGCATCTTTGTTTAAAGGCAGGCTGGAGCCCAATTGAACCAATAGCTATTGACAAAGCATCCATTGGCCATAATGAGCTGTTAGTTAGGGCAGTAAACGTGTCACATTAACACACAGAGTGATTAGCACAGGTGGACGAGGCAAAGGGAGCGATGAGGTGGTGGAGAAGGACAGAGGAAGCAGACAGGAGAAGAAGTGTGTGAAATAGTGACAGATCGGTGACGTCTGAAAGTTACCAAGCCGAAACGACCACTAACAAGCTCTGTGCTTTCTTTCCTCCATATGCCCCCCCCCCCCCCCCCCCTTCTCCCTTTCTTCCTCTGTTTCAACCTAAATGAGAGATGAAGGTAAATCAATGGTGGGGACTTGGTTAGTGGATGAGAGCTGGATCGGAGCAGCTGTGGGGGGAGAAAACCGAGAGGGCAAAACAAATACAGAAAGACTGTGAGCTGGAAATGTGTACACATTAAAACAACGAAGGAGAAGAGGAACGGTTTTGTTTGGGAATCACTACATACATGAAGAATACCTGATTGAGCCACCCACTACATTATTGAAGCAGCTAGCTTCACCAGCTGGCCACCTACTATTAGTTCAATAACATTAATATCTAATCAGTCACTCACATGGCAGGATGCAGACATGCTGAAGATGTGCAGTTGAAGTTCCAACTGAGCATCAGAATGAGGAAGAAAGAGGTTGGTCTGGTGAGCGTCTGCTGCCACATTCATATCCTCTCTTCGGGATTTGATGGCAACAATATGAGAGCATGTATCCATCCTTCCTCATATCAACAATTCAGTTAATGCTGCTGCTTGTGTGACGGTACGTAGACATGGTTCTTGGCATCTGTATCGCAGTAAGTCGTCTTTCAATCCCAAAGTTGGAAATTCAATGCCCATTTCTGTCTGTCCATGTGTCACAATCTCTTTTGAAAATGCAATAATCCCTAATCAGTCCAACGGAAGGGCCAACACATGGCAAGCAGCTGTAATATTTGAGGTGAGACGAGTCAGATAGAGTGAAAATGGTTAAAATATACTCTATAATTACAGTTAATTTACTATTATCCACACCGCATGCCCATCAGCTTCAATGACACTGAGTTTTGCTGTTGACCACATGCAACACTTTACAAGAGCAGTGTAATGACATTCCCATGGGGACTCCCAATAGGATAACACACCATCTCACCAAGATCCAATCATGTTCTGGAATATGATGATGATTTCAATAGACTCAAAATGGCTCCACAGTCACCAGATGTCAGGTCAGCCAGCTCTGTATGCGTGGTCAAATCTGAGTCTTCTCAGAAGTGGTTCCACTTGTCAGTCGGACGTATTGGTGAAATAATCCATTCCAAGCACAGAGTACTTCCCTCTTGTTGGATTGACAGCAGGCACTCATAGCTCTCTGGTCTTTGCCTTCTGAATGTTTTATAATACAAAGTAAAACTCAATTTCCAATCAGTTCTCATGAATGTTTGAAAATGCCATGGCTCATAGCAAATGGGCCTCACAGGGGACGCTTGGGTATGTTTTGACATTTACCTTGAGCATTATTGTCCCGAGACTGCTCACTGGTGTACAGTTTGTCCCACAGCATCCTCTCTTCGCTCTGTCATCCTCCCTCCATCCCTCCATCTCTCCATCTCTCCTTCTATCCTTAAGCTCAATCTCCCCTCTCCATCTCCCCTACATTTCCACCCCACACCATAAAAAAACATCAATCTATAGTGGGCCTTATAGACTACTGTACCCTCCCTCTCCCTGGGCGGACAGCTCTCATTCATCACACGCTGCGCTGTATGCCAACAACACACATCCATCTTTCAATTTCATAACAGAGCGGCGGGGTGGAGGGGGGCATCGGTGAGTGGAACGGAGGAGAAAAACAACAAAATGAGGAAAGAAAAGAAAGACGAAGGCAGGAAACAGACGAGTGCTTAAAATTTCATACCAAGGGTCACAGTGATCTGTGAAGGATCCATTAAACAACAATTTACCTCACAGGATATAAAGACTATTTTCACCAAGGCCTCAAACCGACATGTAAACAATTGACAACTTTCTTTAGGTTAATCAAGAAAGCCCAAATCCAATCCCACTGTAAGCTTGTTACGAAGACAATGGAGGACATCCAGATGATCAGAGACTTTGATACTGAATGTTCAATGATGATTAATTTTGAAAAACTACAATAAGCCTGGATAAATCAAGCCCTTTGATGGATAATGAGCAATACTAAAACAAATAACCGTAACTAATCCACTATTTACTATAATTGAAACTTCTATATCATCATAATACATTATTCTTCAACAATTACTGTGAGTTACTATGAGCGCTCAGATTTTAATTACTCTTGATCTCTTTAATTATCTTCTTTTAGAAAGTGTTTGTGGACACTTGGGAAGCTGCCGTTTTACCTTCGGATTCAATTATAGTCTTTATCTTTCATTTGCCCACATGAGCAAAAAAACAACACTAATCTCAGGTGTTTTTAAACTACCCACCATTTCCTATGTTAACTGTGTAGGTTGAAGTGTTTTTGATGAATGTTTTTTGGGTATTTAAACAAAGTCACTTTCTCCCTTAAGAATTCCTTCAGTGCACAGTGGCTTCAACATACTGCAATGGAATATGTTTAGAATTATTATATAATACTGACAAAAGAAATATCAGTTCAACATGTATTGGCAAATAAATTATGTGTAAAGCACCGCGCATCCACAGAATGAATTCCATGTTTCTTAACCAAACATGACCCTTCCTATTTCTAAATAACCCTATAGACATTGCCTGACCATGTGACCAACACGGAAGACTGCATCTTCAAGATGCAAAGCATTCTGGGAAATACAGTCAAAACAACACGGACAAGGCCAATGGCTTTTGTACTATCTGGCTGCCAGCGCTAACTGCTACGTTAAAAATAACATGGAATGGCTAAAGAAAGAGGAGTTGGGCCATACCTTGAAAAGCTCAATGGGAAGTCAAAGGCAACATATGATGACAAAATAAGAGGAGTTAAAGAACTGGATCCATAGGAGCATTCGGAGTGGTCAGCAGATGTAAAACTGTTGCCAGACTTGCTCAAACATTGAGGGTAAATGGCCGTCACTTATATAGCGCTTTTCAACTTTGTGCTTTACATCTTTAAGACTGCTTATACATCTTGTTGTACTTGTTACAATGAGAATAACAAATCTATCTATCTATCTATCTATCTATCTATCTATCTATAAATGCATTTAATCATTTCTAGTATAAAAGTGTCAAAAGCTACATGCTTAGTTTCATGCTATTAAGCACTAATGTCCTATAAGTTATGATTTGGATAGGAAATACTAAGCTTTGTATTATGTTTACAATGCTTTGTCCAGGCACAATTTGTCATAAATAAGTATGTTTTCAAAGTAAAGTGACTGGAGAGAAACGCTTTGATCAGAGCAAGACAGCAAATCCTATAATATAGAAAATATATTCCTTTATCAAAGTTGATCAGTTCACTAAGTGACTTATGTTATGTGTAATTTGTTTATATGACTACATTTTTAGTTTAACAAGCAGTATTTTAAGCATAAAACACATAACTACCAAACTAGTATTTCAATTTAGCCCTTTCAATCAGGTGTTGTTGCATTTTAAAGCTGCTTGGTTGTGAAAAGAAGAAAGCATCAAAGATCTGGCTCCCTTGACATGGTGATCATTTTATATATTCAAGAGCTTATTGGATATGATGCAAATTGTGCAGTACACTGTCAGACGACAATAAAAATTTGAACATGGTGTATATACAGCTTCCTATATCAATATTGAGCAGAACAGTGCATTTTGTGATCACCATCGATAAAAGTTATTCCAAATGCAAAAGTTTCCAAACATGGTCAATTTCCTTATAAGAAGTGAATCTGGTGACGGAACGGGAGAAATATATCCCAAATTATTATTATTTTTAAAAAAAGGTCTTGTCTTAATTATGATTCTGAAAAGATGGGAATGCAGACACTGTGAACAAAAACAACAAAAACAGCCAAACAGCAAAAATCATCAATCTCAATCCCTACAATGAAAGACCGACTCAGTAATGAAAGCGGCTGCTTTCTACAAGCGATGGGTTTACTTGATGATAATGAAGAGAGGAACATGCTCTTGGGGGTCCCAGTGACCAGTAGTTGTGTTGCAAAGAGCCCAAAATGTCCACAAACTGTGCCGGGGGCGGAGCTCAAGGGGATCAATTAAATCTGGAGTTGCTTCATCTGATAATGCCAGATTGAGGATTTTAGTGTGTGTGTGTGTGTGTGTGTGTGTGTGTGTGTGTGTGTGTGCGTGTGTGTGTGTGAGAAGGAGTCTACACAGGTGAGCTGCCCACTGTGCACCACGCTCCATGGCCTATCAGTGCAAGCACAGGCTCTGTCGCTGGGCGGATGCCCCCAGAGGCGGCCAATCAGAGCGCAGGAGCAGCAGCATGGATCAGCAGCTCTGCTTAGTGCAGGTTTGATGCCCACCAAGGTCCAACGCTGCAGGCACAGCAGGGCACAGGCTGGGATCAGGGTGTGTGTGTGTGTGTGTGTGTGTGTGTGTGTGTGTGTGTGTGTGTGTGTGTGTGTGTGTGTGTGTGTGTGTGTGTGTGTGTGTGAGACAGGACCAAGCTCCTTAAGGTGTCAGGGTTGGTAGGTGAAAATCAATCCCATCTCTCTCTTCACCTTTAATCCAACACTGAAGTTTTTACTTTGTGAAGTTGAGTCAGAAAAAACCAAAAAAAAACCAGTGGATATTAAACTGGTGAATGAACGAATGATTATCTTTAAATCAACAATGAAACAACAGCTCTTGATGTTGTCTGAAACTGGACATGTTTTTCCAAATTTCTTCCAAAGATGGAGATTCCGCTGATTTTTTTTACTTGGGAAATCAGTCGCCATTCTTTTGTAGTTTTCCTTGCCATACTTAAAGCTGATCATTACGGCCATGAATCCAATGGGTTTGGGAAGAAGAAGCCAATAAAAATCAGAGCATAAAACACAAAATGTATGTCTTGAAGCTAAGATAAACTTTTCTCAATTTCTCAGA
The DNA here is from genome assembly GCF_963383615.2 of Lipophrys pholis. Lineage (NCBI taxonomy): Eukaryota > Metazoa > Chordata > Actinopteri > Blenniiformes > Blenniidae > Lipophrys > Lipophrys pholis. The sequence goes on along the minus strand of NC_137641.1, from coordinate 7,463,022 downwards.
AAAACCTGGTTAAAATTTAAGCAATGCTGTATTCTAAACTTCAACAAAAATTAAACATCAAAGAATTGTTGCCCCCCCCCTTCTGAATAGTATGAATCCAGGCGTTTTACGTTTCCTTGATTCAAATTGAGGCTGGTGATGGAGCTGTGCAGGGCTTGATGAAGGTCCCATCAGTTGCATATATGGACTGGAAACCATTGGCTTGAATCAGTTTCCAAACCGTGGTGTGGGAAACCATTATAGGCCGAGAAGACTAAGGGCCTGTTGACAGGAGAACGTGGTTTTACGTTTAGGAGCACGAAAATGTATTTATTCTTTTCTTGAACACAGGTTCCAGAGGGGGGAAATTCTAAAACGCTGGCTCGGCTTTAACACGAGGACAGGCAAAGACGCACATCTGCCAAAAACGATGATGTCATCGCCCCCTTCTCCCAGCACCGCAACCCTCTCCACGATGTCACTTAACCACAACAACGGCTGACTACCTGCTCCAGGTCGAGCTGCAGGAGCTCCTGGTACTACGAGGTTTGATGAGGCAATATGTGGGATTTCTTAAGTACGAGGAGGAGCAGGAGGATGCTCTTCTTCTCCCTTGTTTGCGGTCTCTGTGTCTTCTTTTATTTTTGGTGTATTTGGAGAGTCACAGCGCCCCCTAAAGACCTGGCATATGTACTACATTGTGTTGACCCATGTTCAAAGTGACGTATGGATGGAATTTGGTTGGTGGCGTGTGCAGGGCCTGAGACTGAGGTTTGTGTTCACAAAAGCAGAATCCTCTAGAATCAAAAGCAGACCTGGGGAACTGTCCACTGCTTTAATTTTAAGGTTTCCTCTTCTGTTTGGTTTCATAATAACACAAATCAGAGACTGTGGTGGACAAAAGCATTTTTTAGATTTGAAGCGGGGGATTAAGTATTAAGTATAGCAGCACTGCCTTAAATAATAAACAACTTACAGGACTAGATTCTTCATCTGCTTGGTCACTGTACTATATTAAGGTTTTTTACAGTTCATTTGCAACAGTAAATTCTCCATTTAATAAGAGGAAAGCTTCTTCAATCTCAGCTCCAAGGATAAGCAAGAGTTTTTGTGCTCAATCCAAACCATGAGTTTTGGGGCATTCTCTATCTGAAATCAAACTGTTCAATTAAAGGAATGATCACTTCTGAGTACCTAACATGATCTCTCATCCCAGGCAGGCTGTAAAAAAAAACGTTTCGTTAAAGGTTGTGTGTGTACGTACATGTGTGCCTGGCCAGTGAGTAGTTCGACGAGCTTCCGCTCGTTAGTCCGAAGCCTTCAGGTGCCTGACCGCCAGTCCGAGCTCGTCCTGATCCTTTTGGAGGCTCGATCTCTGCCCCAAACTCGGCCCCGATGACTCCCAGCAGCACGATGGCCGTGGCCTGTTTGCGGCGCTCCTCATACGAGTTAGAGATCTTCTTGGCGTTTGGAGGGAGGTTGGACAGGCAGCCTGGAAGAGACACAAAGAACCATAAGCTTGATGTAGTGTTCCAAATGTGTCCAAAATCATCTTCTGGGACAAAGTCCTACAGACTGCTATGTCTTCTCTCACTTTAGATCCAAACATTTGTTGGAAAATATAAAAATGGCAGGGCCGCTCACGAGAAGTGACATTTTCAGGCTACACCATTTTAACAGTAGCACTTTTAAATTTTTCTCTGGTTTTTGTTGAGAAGCAACTGTCTTCAAGACGGGTCCACTAAGTATTAAGATCGAGATGATGCAATGTACTAAAGGGAAATTCTGATATATGGGCCCGATCTGTTGCGGACCAAAAAAGGGGACCGGAGGACGCAGCCTGGCCTGGACACCTTCGCTCTAATGCCCTGTTTAGACAAAAAAAGTGAAATTCTATTATTTTACGGTATGTTTTTGTTTCAGAAAAGTTTTGCATTTACACTGCAATCTTTTGAAAACGATGTTCATTTCGACGGAAACGGCAGGATGCCGGGAAACTTTGTAGTTGGCATGCAGGACCACTAGTGGGTGCTGTTGGTTGTTTATGTAATGAAAGAATAAGCTATAAACATTAACAATACTGTGTGTGTGTGTGTGTGTGTGTGTGTGTGTGTGTGTGTGTGTGTGTGTGTGTGTGTGTGTGTGTGTGTGTGTGTGTGTGTGTGTGTGTGTGTGTGTGTGTGTGTGTGTGTGTGTGTGTGTGTGTGTGTGTGTGTGTAATAAATAAATCTGGCTTAGATAATATATGTCTGCATGATGTGGCTCTTTGTAGTACCACGGTCATTTTTGTGGCAGTTGGTCTCTGACTGGTTGCCCCCCCCGCTGGAGTACATGACATTCGTGACTGTCAACTACAAAACTACTAAGTCCCAGGAGAACCTGGACTGGGACTCATGACACTCTGGAGGCTAACGTTGGTTTTACTCCGGCCGTGGCAGGCATGTGCAGTAGCGGCGTTTCAGAAAGGTTTTAATGGAGACGTAGCGTTTTCAAAAAGTTGTGTTTTGAGTGGATCCGAGCACCGCTGTCGTGGAAGCGGACCCCCAAAACACAATGAAAGTTTTCCGTTTTGCAGTGTGAACAAGGGAGACAAGTGAACAAATGAAAACTGAGGTGGTCTGAAAAAAGCTACTTGATATGATTTGTGTTTTTACGTGGTTTGCTGCTTTTTCATGTGTGTCAGTGTATTTTTTTTATCAACAGCTCCAAGAAAACAACTGAATGGTGACATTGCAGCATGGAAGTGGGGGCGTTAACGTTTGATTGATATTCATGGCAATAACAAAACTCTATTTAAAAAAAAAAAAAAAAAAAAAATCAATAGTATGACAGCAGCTAGTTAGAGTAACACTAAAACCATGAAGAGACCAGAGACATAGAGAGCAAACAGTTTCTTTTTTTTTTCCCTCCTCATTTTCTAACTCTTTGAATGAAGGAGGCAGAAACACTGAGGAAGCTTTTTTTTCTTCCTTTCTGTTGATGCTGAAAGCCGGTTTCAAAGAAGAAGAATAAACAGCAGGCCTGTGAGCCTCCACTGAGCCGATAACAACTGAACAGGCACACTTCTATTGTCCGAGTATTTAGTCCCCCCCCCTCTCTCAAACACACACACACACACACACACACACACACACACACACACACACACACACACACACACACACACACACACACACACACACACACACACACACACACACACACACACACACACACACACACACACACACACACACACACACACACACACACACACACACACACAGAGCTCTGAGAGGATTTCAGATACTTGCAAGTGTGTGTCTTTGTGTGTGTTGGCACATGTGGGCGTGCCCTCATTGTGTTCCACAAGACAACCCCAAAATAACCTCTTTTTGAGTGTAAAATTCAAACGTGTGTGTGTGTGTGTGTGTGTGTGTGTGTGTGTGTGTGTGTGGTATCACAGTAGGAGATGAGAGCTCCTTACACACCTTGGATCAAAGGCTCAATAAGGGCTACATAAAAACTCTGTGTGCGCTGTGTGTGTGTGTGTGTGTGTGTGTGTGTGTGTGTGTGTGTGTGTGTGTGTGTGTGTGTGTGTGTGTGTGTGTGTGTGTGTGTGTGTGTGTGTGTGTGTGTGTGTGTGTGTGTGTGTGTGTGTGTGTGTGTGTGTGTGTGTTGTCCCGATGCCTTGGCCCTCTGATTTCTATTCCTCATTTTCCCTCTCTCTCTGGATGAGTGAGCCCAGCATTGTTATGGATTTGTATTACAGGAGGAAAAGCGCACACGCACACACGCACACACGCACACACACACACGCACGCACACGTAACAATTACTTATCTATTCAGTTTAACTCAGATAGTCTGAATCAACATGAAGCTGATGTTAAAAGCTGAATTTAGGTTGTGAGTTAAAGATTCTCTTCTCTTTGTAAAGCGACAGTTCTTGTTCTAATTGTTGACACGACACGGTCGTACGATTTCATTTGAACTGCACATCACAGTTGGTCGCTGTCCCTGTGTGATATATTAGTGAGATCATGTTTTTATGGTGAGCTTCTGTTGTACAGCATGATTCCAGTTGCACGGTAAAGTCTTTTCTGTTGTGTGCTACACTTGTAGGAACATTGCGGACATTGTCATTGCGGTTGTAAGATGTTACACAATATTTAACCTGTAATTTTTTGGGCTGTAGACCAGGGATGTTAAACATCAGGTCCGTGGGCAGAAACCGGCCTGCAAGAGACTCCAATTTGGCCAAAACACCAAGCAAATGGTAAAACTTAGAAATTTCTTAAGAGTAGAGGACATAATACTCCACTGAGACCTGAGCTGAGATATCATGATGCTTTAAATTGGTTCTAGCTTTAGACTGTGGTCACTTTTCACAAGTAACTGTCTGGTTTTGAGGAAATATCAACATTTTCATCAGGTATACTCTGAAAAACAACAAAGAAAAGCCTTAAAGCTTAAACTGAAAGATTACTGTGACTCTATTTCACAGCATATGCTCCAGCTCGACTACGATCTCAAGATTCAAACTTCAGCAGAGACCAAAAGTAAGGGAAAGTTGCATTTCAGTAAATTGAGTCAAAAGACTGAAAGGAGTCTAAAACACATGCTTGATTTAAAAAAGTGATCAGAATAATAAAAATAAAAATAAATGACTTATGAAAATCTGTGTTTTTGTTGTTGTTTTTGTTGGCCTCTCGGACTTTATAGTCATTTTGTTTGTTTCTCATTTTCTGTTTGCTTTAAATAGTAAATGGAAACTGATTGAGATCAAGGGGCAGAGTATATAAGTTAATCTTCTTTCAGCCCGATTTCATTCAGGACTTTGGAAACCTTTGTTCTCTAGTGTATTGATTTTATTTTGATTATTATTTCACAATGAATGAAATAAAACATTTTTTTTAAATAAAGTTAAACTTCCAAGCAGTTCTATTGTGCTTCATCGTTAAGGCATCATTTATGTTGCACCCTGCCGCCAAATAACGGGAAAACACATTAAATCAATTATAGTTTCAACCTGATTTATTACCATTTAAGTGTCATTTGTCATGCAACTTTAACTCCGTTGTGCAGGAGTGTTGACTGCTGACAGAATTCAGAATTCAATTGGCTTTCAAAACACAATTTCATTCATTTGTTTCCGAGTTTTTTTTTTTGTTTTTTTTTAAAGTAATGAAATATTAGCACCCTGATGCTGAACAAATGCTACCTGAGCCCTTTGGTAAAGTCACACTGGATAACTGCACTGTATTAAAGGGTTGCTCAAATATGAGACATGAACACTAAAGTTGGGAAAATGACATAAAACTAGTGAAATTATTTGTCCGTGCAGCAAGTAGATTTTATTTTATGAAACAATCTTGAAATATAATTCTTAAATACAGATTTAGGATTATACAGTAAAATCAAGGAATAAACATAAGTAAATAACCTTTAACACAAGACAAATTATCGATCATGTCCAAAAATACGGTTTTAGATCTTGGCCAGTGCCAGATAACTTGCAGTGTGCCCAGTGGAGATACATATTTTAGATCACGCCTTAAAAGAAGAAAAGCCGTCCTGGATTTTGTTCTGGTGTAAGTGTAACTATTAATCTTGTTTTACTCTGGAGGACAGGTTGGATGTAGTATTTTATCCCCTTTGTGCTCGTCCCTCAGTCCAGTTCCCAGGACCCCCCACCCCCCCAAAACACACACACACACACACACACACACACACACACACACACACACACACACACACACACACACACACACACACACACACACACACACACACACACACACACACACACACACACACACACACACACACACACACACACACACACACACACACACCAATATTTCCATACAATATTCTGCAGCTCTTCGTAATGAGATCGCTAAACGCCAGCTGTCATTTGGACGGCGGCCCGGCCGCCGGCTCTGATAAATGGATTACAGATGGCATCCATCCCTCTGGCCAGACTGGGCCAGTAGATAACAGAATTAGAGATAGAGAGTCTCAACCAGAATCAGTAAAATGTTCAGCTTTACAGAGGAAGTGGAAGCAAAGAAGAGGGAAGAGAAGACATGAACGAAGGAGCTGCAGCTTGAGACCTTCTTTTCCTAATTTGTAGTTTTGCTGATTCTCTAAAGGTTTTAGGGAGGAAGGCTGAACCAAACAACAGAACCAGTCGGAAAATAAATATCTGTTCAATCTGTTCATGAATAAATGACTTATTATGCATATTTACTGGTGGGAACATGAGTTCAGATTCATGGGTTCTGACCAACCCTGATCTCAGCTGAATGTTGATGTAATATTTGTGATTGAAGGATCGAATAACGTCGAACATCAGTTACAGATACAATCCAATTAAATACAATCCAATTAAAAAGTGATGTATCACATCTGGAAAATATTTGAAACAAAGTCAAAATTTTTGGGTGAGTAGGAACAGAAAAGGTGGCTTAAATAAATAAGTAATAATGCAGCTTAAAAAGCTGCTTCTATAGTTTTATATCAAACAGAAAACCTGGCTCTTATGTTGCATTTATTGAGTTCCATAACTAAATATAAAACAATACATATCATATTAGGCTTTCTTTGCCGTTGGAGCTTTCCTGGCCATTCTGAGAAGGTTAAACTTTGATTTATTTTATTTTACTGTGAGCTATTCCGCTACTTTAGTTGCTTTATCCATTTAGATTAAAATAGCATTTTATTCCCTTGTGGTAATTTCAGCAATTTTAACCGTATAAACAGTTTGACTCTTTAAGCATTTGCTGCAGATGTTTGTTAGCTGTTTTTATAGCAAATCTTTTGCCTTGAAACACTTTTTTATGGTTTTTATCCATAGAGATTATTTTTAGCATTTTTTTTTAATGGTAATTGATGGTTATTTAAACATTTTAGCCTTTTTTTTAAATTGTGATTTTAGTCTGCTTGTACCTGCTTTAGTTATTCTGGCAGTCTGTTTCGGCTTTTTAGCAATTAAATCAATTATAGCCATTTTAGTGATAAGAGTCTTATCACTATATTATTATATATGTTTTATATATAAAAAATGTGTATATATATATATATATATATATATATATATATATATATATACATATCTGACCCATTATAGGTCAGATATGCAAATAAAATAAAATCCCCGCGTTACAGAGCTCTTCCACTGTGGAATGGAAGTAAGTAGAAAAACTTTTAGTTGATGAATTTCCAGGTCAGTACAGAAACGGACTAGAAGACGATCCTCCGACATCAAACCGACCCAGCGAGCCTGGCCTTGGGTAGATATTCAGATTTTTGAAACATAAATAGGTTCTCAGTAATAAAGTTTTTTCTTTTTTTTCTTTTATGGAATTCAGAGGAGAAATCTCCAGAAGATGGAAGTTTTGCTCAGATGCTCCGCAGGTACCTGCTGCCTCAGCTGCCTCTGCGGCCGCGCGTCGACAGGCTGATTGATTTTTGAAGCCCATCGATCCGCTTCCTTCATGACCGGCGGATCTATTATAATGACGTTGGATTTGAATCCTATTTGTTGGCCAACCTGCTCCCAAACATAACTTAATAAACTAAAGCGATGGACGGCCGAGCCTCCCCGCTGCTCGCCTCCGCTCGGCTAAATCGTCATAAAAAAACTGGGATGGATTGGGATAAAAAGGCTTTCTGCAAGAAATGTCATTATCTATATCGGAAGAAATTCCTTTTAAAATCGGAGGGGGACATGACACTGCACTGCAACAACCTGTGGAGTGCATGTAATCACTGTAAAATAACGTGAATGTCACAGAAAGCAGTAACCTTCAGGAGGAAGCTGCCTCTTTCATCAATAATGCCAGTTGAATCTGAACAAATGCTTCGGAAGCTTCATTGTATTTATTCTAATGTTCATTACAAGCCGCGGGATCACTGTTGGTTGTAAATTGACGTCTTTGGGAGGATTTCTGATTGAGTCGATGACAGAAGAGCTGCTCGGTCAGGTCATTAACACTCTTTGGTCTTCATTTGTGGAGATGTGTTTTCTGTGGGTATACTCCAGCCAAATACATGGTTGAACTGATCTAATGTGTGAACATGTGTAAATGTGGCAACACTTAACAGATCTGGTACAAATGCATGTAAAAACTTCTTTTGGATGAGATCTGTCCCATCCAATCCTGTGTAGGACCTGATCAGAGTCCACATAGAGGTAAAGCTTCACGAGAAGATCCTTTACATAACGACAACTTGGCTTTAAATCGTGATGGCAAAGCAAAACGGGTCCATTTTACACGTATCAACACTTCCTGGTTGGGCTTTGAACGAGGACAAAACTGTGCAAACCATGATAAAGGATGGATCCACGGAGCGAATCGGATGATTTGTTAATCCAAGCGCTGGATTCAGTCTCCATGTAAACAGACAATCTGATCTGTCAACCACATTCAGTCAGACTGATGGAAAATATGAATGTAGATATTGATTCAGATTGTTAAATTCCAAGCTAAACAACAATCTCAACATTCAGGATTAGAATTTAGAGGCTAATCTACATTAACTTTTTTTAATCAAAATATTTCAACAAGCTAAAAAAAAAAAAAAAAAATGGAATTAAGTCAACTAAAAGCTGCATCACATATTTGCTTGAAGTCTTGCTTTTTTCTTTATATTTCTAGACAAAGGAGTGTAAAACCGACCATAAAAGAAAGTGAAGGCCAAACTGAAATGAGAATAATTATAGGTCAAATCAAATCTAAATGACCTGTTTGAAAAAACACAGCATTTTGCGCTTCCGTAGCAGGAGTAAGAGGAGATTTAAAAAAAAAAAAAAGGATGGGAGAAGCGATACGCAGTGCTGTAATGTCTGCTGGGAGCGGCTCAAGCTAACTTCCTCCCTCAGTCTTCCCGTGATGGTACAACACAGCACCGTTCTTTTGTTTATTGGAGAAAACCAAGCCGCAAACTTTCCCATCCGTCCTCCCTCCTCGCGCTGCCGCCGCCCCACCATCTTCCCATCATGCACTTCAGCTCTGCCTCCATTGGTAATCAATGGGAGACTGGTAAAACCTGATCGCCAGGGACTGAGGGTGGGGATCAATAGCAGCAGGAAACTGATGTGAGAACCAAGCGGAGGAGGAGAAAGTGAACGACAGGCAGAAAAAGCACGGTGGGAGGAAAGATTCAGACAACAGGCCAAAAACAAATCTGAATACACAACAACTGCGAAGCGGAGAAACTGAAGCCAAGCCGACCACGTCCCTGCACCGTGAAACAAAGGGTGGAGCACAGGGGGGGAGTCGGGGGGGGGGGTGAACGTTTGTCCTTACAGCAAATGTCAGGAGACAGAAAATCTGGGGGGAAATAATTGAAAACACAATTAAGTTGATAGAGAAAAAAGATTTGAGTCCTGAAACAGTGGCCGCCCTTCCAACTGGCCCGAGTCCATTTGAAGGTTAAGTGTATTTTACCATCTTAAGACAGACAGAGGAGCTATCTGCGCTCACCAGGAACACGCCGCTTCAATTAGAAGCTCCAGGCCGGGGGATGTGGAGGGAGTCCACAGGAGATGCCAGCCGGGACAAAGTAAATGGAACCAAACGACTGATTCATGTTCATTCTGCTAACCATCTATTGGCATTATGTTTTCCCTCTGACACTAGAATGATACAGTACTGCATCTTGTTATGTTAGGACAGAACATTACCATGTAATTAAAGCTACTAGTTAGTTATTCAACAAGTAGCAGAGTTACTAACCACATACAGAAAAAAGTAACATATAGCTTGTTGTTAATGATCTCTCTGCTAATTTGAACATGGCGGTTTTATTTTAAAGTGGTTTCACGCTGCGAGCTTCTCTTTTTCAGTCTGTCCAGTTTTCTGTCAGGCCGTGAATCCATCACAGCTACTGGAGCTGCAGGCTCATGACGTTAACAAATACTGTTTTATTTCCCTCGTCCTTCAGTATACAGGAGTTCCATGCATTGGTGAAAACTAAGACCCGAGCTCTGTTTAGCAGTGAGCCTCAACATCAACTGTGTGACAACAAAGTCAAGTCAATACCGTCAAGTAAGATGAGTTTTCATGAGTTAAATGGGATTAACCACGCACACAGTGCATGGAGATATAATCTAGCATAGTTCAGACAGTCCTTTGTGGTACGTACATTACACATGTTGATACCACGATAAATACAGAACACATTGAAGATACTTATTCAGTCAGTGGGGTACACATCTTTTTCCAACAGAAAAGCTGGTTTTGCTTATTTTCAGTGGAGCATTCAGGATACTGATGGATTTTTTCCTTTTTATGCTGATGTCTGAACTCTAAGGTAGACTGAGCTAAAGTTGAAAGATCTTGATCTGCTTGAACAAGAACACTCTTTTTGTGGTACTTTCCTCTTCAAAATGTCCACATTTATTTCCAGGAATATACTGAATGTTCCCTTGCGTAAACTGTCGCGGCGCTCGTTCTGTGGTTTGTGCAGCTCGAACCAAAGGAAAGGAGCTTCCCACTGTCCACGATGGACAGATGTCTCCACAGCGTAGGACGTCCTCAGAGAAGAAACCCGTTTGAAAGTGTTGGCACACCTGTCTAACAGGCAGCTAATGGCCGAGTCTGGAGGTAAATCCAGCCATCAATTAAAAATCCATACAGCGTTTATGGGTATTGATCGGCCCCTATCATGAAGTGTTTGCTGTATGTTTTCACCACATGGCCGGTCATTATCAAACATTTAGCCACACGTGCGACAGCCTCAAATCAAATGTTTAGTGGGATTAGAGTAACGATAAATATATGAATAAACCAGACAGCTATTTATTACAGCTAATCCTTTCCTCACTTCGACGCCGTCACACTCGCACTGGAAAATGTCTCCTGATGTTAATTCCACTAAAGCAGAGACACTGAAGGACCGCTTCTTCATAAAAGGAGACATTTTTTTTTTTTTTTTTTTTTTTTATTGAAGCCACTGTGTATCAGTCACTTTTTTCCTATCGCTCCCACGTAAATCAAATCTGTCCAACACAATTAGATTTTAACTCGGGCAAATGAAAAGATTCACAACTTAAATGGGGAGACGGCGGCGGCAACGAAAATATCAAAGAAACAATCAAAAAGGGAGAAGAAGAAGAAGAAGAAAAAGACAGAAACCAAATTAAATCAAAATGTTATTTCAAAACAAATGCAATTGAATTTTGGGAAGTGTCCTGTCAAACTTATGTTTTAATACCTGTTAATATTTTCATCTAATGAATTTAACCACAAGTTTATTTGACACCAAAAAGCTATTTTCCTTTTTTTATTGGCGATTGTTTGAGTTATTTAAGGTTTTTGGTATAAATCATTTCCAGAATGTCTTTGTAGATTTATTTACTTTCATATTGTTCTGAAATTGTATTAACAGGTTAAAAAACGTTTCTGTATACATTATTATGATTACAAGGTATAATTTGTAACTTCACCTCAACAAAGATTCTGAATCCAGTTGTTAATGAGTTGAACATATCATGTTATATTCCTAATATGTGTTTTACCTAATACTACAAATAATATTGTAATATTGCATGTCCATGCTGAACACAGGCATTATTTATGAACAGCTATGTTGATGGAAGAAAGTGAACTTTTAGGCTAATGACTTCAAGACGCACTCCTGGGAGTCATTCTTTCAACAACGTCAGATCAATGGAGCACATTTCAATCAGGTACTTTGTCTCATACAAAAAAAACTCAAGCGGTTTGTTATTCACAAGACGATAAAATCTGCTGATGTGAACCAAGCCTCACAAAAACCTTCAAAGGAGAATTACGGTTCTGGAAGGTCTCACAATGACATTTCAAAGACTTTTGGGAGAAACTTTGGTGAACATTTAGTGCTGTGGCTTTTCCCCATTGTAGAGGATGGTCAGCCCAGTAAACCCAGAAAGCAAAGTGAGGCACATAAAAACAGAGTACCAGCTTAAAGGTTAACGGGGATTATTGAACATCTCACTGAAGAACTGAATTAAAAGAAGGATAAATATATATATATATATATATATATATATATATATACAGTATATATCTCATTTAGCCTGAAAAAGGAGACCACAGGTGAAGGATGCATCTTCTAGGTGCACTGGGACACCTCATCAGTGATGTAACCAGGACTTGACCTTGACTCCCTGTACTGCAACAGCTTCTGCTGGTAAATCTTGAACGTCCCAGGCAGACCTGATGTGTTAGCTGAAGGTGAACTGATGGCCTCGTGTTGGAAATATGGAGGCTGGACAGCTTGGAGGGATATCCACGCTCTGCTCTGGGGGGGGTAACTCCAGGCCGGCCTCCTCCAAGAAGTGGATCCTGTGCTTTACAGTGAGTTCTCCTGTTCGCTGCACTTCATCCTGGCCAGATGTATTCTGAGGTCGTGTGTTTATACATACTATAATATACTTGTTGGGGCTATTGTTCTCCCCCTTCTCAGGCTCCCCTGGGGGTAAGTCTCAGAAGCAATTCGGAAGATACAGGGTGGGGTACTAGTTCTTCCCGCCCCAGATGCTGTCTGTCCGAGACATCAATTGTCTCTCTAGTCGTCACCAAGCTGTGCTTGGATCACCAGGTAACTTTTTATATTGTAATCTTGTTCCATCGGTACCTGAATATACACCAATGGAAAGTGGTTACAAAGGGTTTCAGGATTCCATCTGAATGCGGCCTATTTTGTAGTGACAGTAGATATTGATGTGCGCACGGGACTCAGTCCTTTTCAATTCATGTCTACAAAAGCTTCAGAGTGGAGACCGGGGATGGTTGTAACTCACTAAATGTTTGCGCTAGAGTTCTCAAACTTTAATACAAAGTACCCACATTTGTTTACTACAAATGGCATCAATTCAAACCTCTGCAGGAATGTCACAGACAGTGTGAGTTGATGTCAAATACATGGTGTTCCTTTGTTACAACCTCCCCCACTACCGGGGTAGGTTGTAACACATGCTGGGGTAAGTTGTAATAATTAGACAAAAGAAGCAAAAACCGAGGACAGGCCATGTAATATGCTTCAAAAAGAGGATTTTTTTAAAATACAAGAACAATCTAGAACAGTACTGAACCAGTCAGGCCCTGCCATCTGCTTCTCATCTCATGTTTGAGGGTGTTTTATGTTATATATCAAAATGCAAACTTTCTGACCTAAAAGAAAGTGGAATAGAAAACCTGAGTACAAAGACACAAACAGTTTTTCAATTTATCTTGCACCTGCGCTAGTATTCGATTCTTCTCTGGTCTAACCTGTCATAATACTGACGAGCCTGGCATATCCTTAGTCCATAATCTATAAGTCCATAATAAAGGTCTGCTGCCTGAGTCAAATAGTCAGCCAACATTCCCTCCTGCTCCTCAGAGAAAACCTTGTTGCTTCTCCAGTAACCTACACTGGGAAGACCACTGGAGCCTCGGTCTCTCAGCTTCTGCAGTGTTTTGCAGTACCTGCTCAGTGTTCCATGGCAGATCTCATGTGCCTTCGCCACTGATCTGCCTGACTTGCCCTTCCCTGTGACCTCATCAGATGCTTTTTGAAAAACATTTGCAGGCACACCCTGGTCAGTCTTTCTTTTCCACTGCCTAGGCATTCTGTAAAAGTATTAAAATCAAGAAAGTGGTATTAATTCTATGTAAGAGGATGGTTGGAACACTTTTTAAAGCTGTGTTACCACCCCACCCCACCCCACCCCTGTCTGCCATTGTTTAGCTCGCTGTATTAGCAAAGTGGTTTGAAATCTGCAGGGGAAACATTTCATCACATTTTGCCTGAGAAATTACAATTGAATCTAACGTAAGCCATATAGTTGTATGTGCAATAATATAAGTACTAAACAAAATATAGTCTTGGACAAAAAAATTACTTTCATACCCCAAAATTAATTTTTTCTCTGTAAAATCTGCATGCACCTTTTCCCGGCCTCGATAATCAGCATGTGGGATCAGGGAGGAAGTGGGTAAACACTGATGTCATCATATGACTCCTATCTTAACCCTATTTGGTGGAAGTGGTGGTGTTACAACTCTCCCCATGTTACAACCGTCCATGGTCTCCCCGACAATATGATGCACAGATTCAAGAGGGCCAATCAAGTGAATTAAAATGTTTTACAAACCAGTCAGAAAACCAGGGAGCACACACACACACACACACACACACACACACACACACACACACACACACACACACACACACACACACACACACACACACACACACACACACACACACACACACACACACACACACACACACACACACACACACACACACACACACACACACACACACACACACACACACACACACACACACACACACACACACAGCTCAAGGCCAGCCCTTCATCTTTGTGACACATTCATACACCCTGACACACAAAGGACACCACACACAGACACTGTCCAGCATCCCTTCATGTTGCACTATAACTAGGTGAGAAAGAAGAATGAATTCATACTTTACACGGATACCCTGTGTATCTCAGCAGAGATGTAAAATTACAGTTACGCACTCTGATCCAGTTCAACAACTCTTGTATACTTTGCAGAGGTGTCCGGGCTGCATCACACTGAGAACTTTCTAACATTCCACCCATTCCATGTGTGTTAGTGGGAATTAAAGCCATTGTGAAGGTTTTCTTTTCACTCTGCACAACAAACTCCCCCCTCGAGTTCCTAAAATAAATAGAAACTATTATGATAATTTTGATTCCTCTTTAGAATACATTGGTGGTTTGGACAATAAACACTCCTTTTAGTATATCTTTAAATGAAACACAATGTTGTTCACACCACACTGTAGTGCCATGTCAGATATTGCTTCTTTCTCCTGGAGAGCAGGCAGAAAAACATTCCTGTACATTATTAACATTTGGACAGCAGCTCCACTCCCCGACCTGTAATACAATAATATTCCCATGCAGCAGCTGTGCGTCTAGCAGAGAAACAATCAGAGCGGCGGTGCACAACATTTATCTCTCCATAAGTTCAATCTGTTCTGAGGAGAAATGTGAGCTGACCCAAACGACCTCCAGGCTCACATATTAGATTAGCGAGAGAGGCTGGCGTTTCAGCTAACCAAATCACAGTGGAGCTAATGACACCGAGAGGTGAGGGTCAGCCCAGTGGCTGACCTGTGACCTCTGCCACTGCTTCTGTGGACCCCTCGCAGAAACCCCAAGGACAACCACGGAGCCGAGGAACAAAAAGCTACCACTTTTATTCTTCCTGCTCGTGGTACAGAGTACATAAAACCAACCCAATGACGCATATTTGTTAAAAAAAAATAACTGAGGGCAAAACATCAATTATTTCATTTCACACCTGAGTGGGAAGAATCTGCTCTCTGTGCCTTCAGGCAGCACAATGAAAAGTGAGGCAGGTGGGGGGGATATATCTGCTATATCTGGCAGAGAGACCTTTGACCTCCCTGGGGTTAGAGCCTCAATCTGGGGCTGAGGATGATGCAGCCTGTCCGTTAGCAGAGCAGCCTTTAATCCAGAGTCAGACCAGGTTAGTGATCAGGACTGATGGGATCAGCTCTGCACCAAGGTGAAGGTGCTCAGTCTGTTTACATGAGAACCATCATGAGAGACACTGGAACCACTTTACCTTCCTCTGCAGCTTCAGCGTTAAGCCTGCAGCTCATACAGCAGTTTGAGCGAAAGGGACAGGTCAGTGTAACTTAGTAACCGCTCCATAATTGAGTCTTTATCAACCAGGAAATCCGGCCACAAATGATCAATTCACTTCTTGAGCTCGATGGAATTAATTGCCATGGCAACGTAAGTTGCAACAAGGAGTCAAATAAATTAATAAGAAATGTAGTTTTATAATGGATTGGTTGTATGTTCTGGGGCTGTGGACGTCACCTGCAGGGCTTTGTCAATGCCGACTTACTGAAATAAAGTTTTCAACAAAAAACAGCTGAAGAGAGCGAAGTGGAGCCAGAGCAGATGTCGTACTTAAAGTTACCCTACCAGAAAAAAATCTTTATACTATACTTCCCATAAAAGGCACAGAGAATGAACCAAGTAAACTAAAGCAAGACAGTCACCACTCATTTCCACAAGTTTCCTGAATCGATCACACCAAAGTCGATATGTTTACAAACAAACTGCAATTTTTATCCATCAAACTTTCTAAGTTTCGCTGACTGACATCATCTTAGGAAACCTGCAGCAAGGTTTTCTAGGATATGAAAGATGGCGTCGTCGTGGCGGTTTCATCCCAGATAGACGCTTCCCATACATATATATATATATATATATATATTAGTGCTGTCAAAAATAATGTGTTAATTTAGTTAACTGATTTGCAACGTTTAACTCGTAATTAACGTAATTAACGTAATTAACGCCGTTTTGTTTACTTCAGTTTTTTTGTTTTTTTTAACTCCCTTGCCGGAGCTGGGAGTTGATACGAGTTGAGCAGCGTCTCTGGGCCGCAGCACTGTGACTACAGAGCAGCATAGTACCCAGTGGAATAATATTAAGACAGAAAGTTTCACTTTAAAAAGTTACGCAAAGCTAAAAGGACATTAAATTCAAAGACTATTTTTTATAAACATAGTCTCTGCGTGTTGAGTCGACATTAATTCTGTGGTTTTCCCAGAACAAATATTCACTACAAGTTTCAGTCTTCAGTAGAAAAACAATTCAACTAATTACAGAAAATGTTTACATAAAAAACAGAAAACGCACGTTTTTAGTCTTTTCTGTGAAGGCTTACTTCGGGAATCTGAAGCCCTGCTGGTGCTGATGACGGACCGTATGGGAGCTCACGTAACGCCACAGGTGAAAGAGAAAATAAAAGCTTATAACTCCAAACCTGCCATCATCCCTGGAGGATGAACCAAACTACTCCGGCCACTTGACATCTCAGTGAACCGGAGCTTCGGGACGGCATAGCGTCACTGTGGGAGGAATGGCTGGCGGGTGGAGCGCACAGCTTCACGGCAGCTGGGAGGATGCGCCGTGCAACTTTCCAGCTCAGTTATGTACTTAGTTATGTAGTTAGGTGCTTAGTTAAGTACCGGACGTATTCAACCTGTTGTTCCGTGTGATAAAAAGCACCTCGTTAATGATGGACTATTCATTATTGATTACTATTCATCCTAGGTCACTGAAATGTTACAAATAATTTACTTATTATAATAAGGAGTCTAAACGGGAAGCGTCTATCTGGGAAGACACCGTCGTGGCAGCTCAAGTCATAATATCAACAACATTTGACCAATTCAGCCCGAAAAAAAAGTTTGACTTTCTCAAAGAAAGAGCCTATAAGCCAGGAGAATAGTGTGAAATGTTGTGAAACTGATCATTAATCGTTTTTCCAGTGCAAATGGAGATCGAGTGTTGAAACGGGATCTTGGGACACAATGCTTCATGACTGTTCGAAAGTTTCCATGACGGCTAAGACGTCAACAAACCAGGGGCTGTTCCACAAAATTGAAATACTGGAAATACGTGATTGCAGGAGTGTGATGAAGAATTTCCGTCAGAAAGGACAACAACTAACACTGGGTCCTGAATTTTTCATTTTTCCTGCATGGATTCTGGTAGAGGAACTTGAACTCAATTCAACAAATGACAAGAAGAATTTGAGGAAAGAATTCAGCCGAAGTCAGTAGTTCTTGATGGGAACGCCACAACATGGCCTGTCAGTGACTTCTTGATTCATTCCTGGTTGTGTTAAAGGAGTGAATCAGACGTGGACCAAACTGAAGTCCCCTCTTAATAACCTCACATATGCTGAGGATGTCTGCAGACCTCAGATCAAGAGAAACATCTGTCCAACACACAACTGCTCTCGTCACTGCAAAACAGGGGACAACCTGCCTGATGAGGACAACAGACATTTCAAGCTGAGCGACACTGAAACGGCCAAAATACTTGGGCTGGACCTGATTATTGGAATATTCAGGCCGTGGTTGATTGCCTCAGTACTACACTCTGGGTTCACTTCCATGCGGGTAACACAACGTAACGATCCTGAAAATCACCGCGGGTGGATGACGAGTTTGACGTCATGCGTACTTAAGTTTGACTTTCACATAACAGCAGAGAACATAAGGCCCGTGGACCAAGACCGACCAAGAGGCTCCAATCTGGTCCCACCAAGCAAGGAGGTTTTAAAGGATTTATACAAGTTTGTTTTGACATTTCATTGTATTTCGCACCAGAATGTTTCATTTAAATTGACTTCATTTTCAGTAACTGTTTGATCGTGTAAAAATGTAGAGAATTTCATTACACACACCGTGACCACAACAAAGAAAAACTTTAAAGTGTAAATTGAAAGGTTATTATAGCAATATTTTTTGCGGAGTAACCTGTGAGAAGGGGCCGGAGGCCGCGATTGGGCCGACCCCGACGGGCCTGGGGGCGAGGTCCCGAATAACGCTGCCTGCAGCTTTATCATTGTCATTTATATATCAGTGTTTAGTCAAACATTTTGGCACCAAAATACCAAAACAGGTTAGATTTGATGACCTGAATCGTGTATGTGTGAAAGAGAGAGAGGGGTAGGGGTAGGGGTGGGGGTGGGGGGGTGGTACTGTGGATCTTAACGACATCCCTTGACACTTCTAGGGACATAATTGTGTGTGTGTGTGTGTGTGTGTGTGTGTGTGTGTGTGTGTGTGTGTGTGTGTGTGTGTGTGTGTGTGTGTGTGTGTGTGTAACTCACTGATGCTGTGGCTGTCACTGTCCTCACCATTGTCTCTCATCTCTGCTCTATTTTCTTCTCTTCTCATTTCTCAAACTTTTGTTTTTTAACTCAAAAGTCATCAGATGCTTTAACCAGGAAAAGACTGTCCATTGAGACTGATAGTTTGGTAAGTAGTCCCTGATCCCAGGGTGGTGCCCCCAAATTTATCAATTAATACATGACTAATAAAAATCAACAATATAACTCAACAAATTACTTAGTGATTTATTAGCCTTAATATATTACTTCCTGTAATTATTAATGAACAAATGACAATTTATTCCAACGAATAATTAAAATTCTTTATAATTGCTTCCAGTGATTTATTATTTTCAGTAATCTATTGCCTAAAGTGTTTTCCTTCAAATAACCAAACAAATATCCAAACAACAACAACACATTTTAGTAACTTTCTTCCATCTGCTCATTTGTCTGCTTGATTTTATTTTGCCTACATACAATTATTTCACTAAAATCACTAAAAGGCAGAAGCGAACGACTTTGGAACGAAGCCAAAAGTTTTTCTTCAACAGAGCAGAGTGTTGAGAGTGTGGTTGAGACTTCAGCTAAGAGATTTCACACAGCAGAGAGAGAACGGGAGAAAATGCTGCTGTCGATAGAAGAAAAATGAGCTGTGAGAAATGATAAATTGTCAGATACGTCTGTGATATTGACTGGACTGAGAGAGCGATGGAGGGAGGAGGACGGAAAGTGGTGCCGCAGACAGTCTGAACCACCGGTGGGAAAGAAAAGCCTCATTAGGACAAATGAGAAAATACTGCTTCATTTAATTTTTCAGTGATGATGTGATCTTTGTCTGACTAATAAAGGAAAAGAGTTTTTTGCAGCACAGAGTCTCTCCTGTGTGTCTGCCACGGTTAAACATTCAGATACGTGACAAGGATAAACAAAGTAAGTGTGTGTGTGTGTGTGTGTGTGTGTGTGTGTGTGTGTGTGTGTGTGTGTGTCCACCTGTGCTGCAGGTGTCAGTCGTTTCCCGGAGAGAGTGTTTCACACCTTTTTGTGTGTGTGTGTGTGTGTGTGTGTGTGTGTGTGTGTGTGTGTGTGTGTGTGTGTGTGTGTGTGTGTGTGTGTGTGTGTGTGTGTGTGTGTGAATGTGTGTGTGTACACACTAACACTAAACTGCTTTTAACACCATGCCGGTCACAGTACAGTGAGAAGGAAACATCTTATGACGTATTCCCACATTATGCTTTTGATATGTTCCAACTATTCAGTTTAATGAAAAACAGCAATTTCTGAAAACAGCTTCAACAAGGTTTTTGAAAGGTTTTGCTCTCTGAAGGGAAATGTGGAAAACACGACTTTTCTGCACATTTCCTGTGCAAGTAGATCAACTGTAATAACAATGGAGGATTTTCTGTTTTGAATTTAACTTCTCCAACAAAGTGTACATCTACTCCACCATCATTTCTTCCAAGCACCAGATACTGAGTCAACTTAAACCACACAGAAACGTTTGCAAGCATGTGAAAGTCACATTCACACATAAATAGATTAAACAATGACCAGCTCTACCAGCTGAACTATAGCCACCACTCTACCGCCATACTGCATTACTACTGCCACACCACCAACACGCCACTGCAATACTAACACCATAATACTGCCACACTACCACCATGAGGTGGTAGTAATGCAGTAAAGTAGATAATAAGAAATTACTGTAATTGCGTTACTTTTTTAACGTGTTACTCACAACACAGACTGTAATAATGTCTAATAATCTATAACCTGCTGGTAGAATCTGAACTTCTTTGATTGGTGACGGTGATCAACCTTAGTAAATAGCCTGCTAAACATCATTATTTAGGTTTTCAATGGTATACATCACTGCTGCTGTGTCTCAAATTTTTATTTTGTTTTTTTTTCTGTATTTCTTCCTACCTGCTGTGATGTCATCATCCGTGACGTCCATTTCTTCTTCGGGGACCTTTGTTTCTATTGGCTGAGCCTCGGCGGGAGGCGGAGCCGGAGGAGACGGCTCGGTGGTAGTTCCAGCTGAGGACGAGGAGACAAGAGACACTTGATTTAATATGAAATATCATCTGGTTTTCTCTCCAAGGTAATGACACTGTGTGTGTGTGTGTGTGTGCTTCTTAATACCAGGCTCTGCTAATAAAGGCTTATTGGGGTCCCTAATTATCTGGAGAAGTAATGGAGAAACCACACACACACACACACACACACACACACACACACACACACACACACACACACACACACACACACACACACACACACACACACACACACACACACACACACACACACACACACACACACACACACACACACACACACACACACACACACACACACACACACACACACACACACACACACACACACACTATTTAGTGCTTTCATTTAGCCCGTATCGCTCTATTGCCAATTAAGTGTGGCTTTTCATTAGCCGCTGGTGCTAATGAATGTTGCTGCACTAATGAATGAAGCGACCAAAGGTAGTCTGTGTGGGGCTAATCTCTGAAAACACACCTCGCTTAATGAATTACGCCAAAGAATACACCCACGCACCCACACAGTGTTGTTCCGATTATATTATTTTCCCAATAATGCACGCACACGCACACACACTCTCACATACACACACTCTCACACACACACACACACACTGTAATTACACTGATTGATCCTCGTTAACTCGGTGCCTCATGTTCCAATTAAACCGCTCTCGCACGCAATACTGACAGCTCTGCATAATGACTTTATATCACACACACACTCTGACAGAAGGCCGATACGAAGCCTGCTTGTTGATTACACGTCCAAAACATTAAAGTGATAAAAACGTAATTGAACTTAATGGAAACAAAACTAATGCTTTACTGAATGAAAGGTTGAGTGAAGTCAGGCTGTCTTTTTAGACCGACACATTTCAATACAAGGACATGAAAGGTTTGATTATTGTACTGAGGATGGACAGTTTACCTGTTGTTAAGCTACCTGGTATTAGCCGAGCTTGAGGTAAAAATGTAAGTTGTTGCTTTAATTGTGGAGAAAACATCAAGATGTTAGAAAGATCCTCTAAGCTGCAACTTTCAGTTGGAAAGCACTTGGGCTAAAGATTGAAGAATTCGCAGGTGTTCTCAGACATAACATGGAGAAAAGAGGAAATAACCCAGAACGCTATGGATTATGATGGAGGAACATAGTTCTGGACACATTTCTAGCCATGGGAAGAAAAGAAGTGAAATATTTAGATATGCACGTGTAAAGACAAACACAAACTAATATACACGAAACAAAATATAAATGCAACACTTTTGCTCCCATTTTTCATGAGCTGAACTCAAAGATGTAAAACATTTTCTATACACACAAAAACATTGTCGACAGATTTGTCTGTGTTAGTGAGCACTTCTCCTTTGCCGAGGTAATCCACCCCAGCTCACAGGTCCTCTGAAATAACACATTTACTCAGTTTGCCTTTAGTTCTATATTATCGATGACACTTATCTACGTGAATCACGGTTTTAGGCAGAAATTGGTGTTTAGAGTGTCCATCCAAAAATGATGGGTGTCTAAAATTGATTTGGTCTTTAGAACAATATAGTTCCTGTTTTCATTTCATTTTGGAAGTGACAAAATTAGACAGATCATAGGTCCAAATAATCAATACCACCTGTGTGGATTCTGCATATATATAATATAAAGAATTCCTCAGCATCTTGGAAAGGAAAATCCTCCTCTCCGCTTTAGCGTTTGAACACACCAGGATGAGTCAGAGAATTATGAACCAATCAGAGGGCGCCTTTCAAAAGGTAGAGACCACATGGTATTAATTGACCAATCACGTCGCTCGTCACTGGGCGTAATACAAAACCGGAAGTCAGTTGTGCGTTGTGTGCACGAGCCGATAATTCGCTATATTTCAGCGAAAAATGATGAATTCAGGCAAAATTAGACGGTGAGGAATAGTGATGGATATTATACATATTCTAAAGGCTTTGAGCAACACGACCGCTTTTTCTTCGGCCATCTTTTCCGAATATTGACTGTCCAAATGACGGCCGGTAGGCCCGCTGCCTAAAACTATGATGTGACCACACTGATCACGTTAATGATTTCTCACAGTAATTATCAACAATTATTTCTGTTAATCTCAGCAAAAACAACAAAAATGAAAAAAATTTTAAATCTCCCATCTTCACTCTCCCAGGAGTTGTGACTTTCATCAGTCAGAGCCGTTTGGACCCGTTTCCCACTGAACAGAAACTCTGGAACCACAAAACCCTCTGGCCATGAAAATGAAGACAACACCATAGATATAGAGTTTAACCTCTATGCTGCAGAAAAATACTGGGGAATGTTGGATCTAAGATAACAAGAATAAACAAAAGCGTGTCTTTAAAATTAACTAAACACATCTAAATAAATTAATGTACCGATGAAGACTCGACTCTTCGTCTGCACACGGGTCAGGTGAGCGTCACTGGACTATGGTGGCATCACAGGCGAAATTGCTTCGTACAAAAGTTTTATTACCGCGTCAGTTACATTTTTTCCATTTACAAAAACCACTAGTGAGGAACAGAGAGGAGGCAGAGGCTCCTTTCTGACCCAGAAACTTCGGACCCACCCGGAATTGAAGAGTTGTTGAGTAGATCCTGATTATTTAACGTTAAGTGAATAATTGCCTATCTATAATCTATACACATGCAAGTGTGATTAAAACATAATAGCAACAATAAAACAACATTTTCGACATCACTTGTTTGTGAGTTGTGCTATTTTTAGAGCAGGTCTGCGGGCGAATTGCGGTCCTTGGAGGCGACCTGGAGCCCGTGTTGGTGACCCCTGGTTTTTACGGTATAAGTCTTTACACTTTTAAGGGGAGGCTGAGAACTTTAAAGCTCAAAGTTAGAGCTGCTTCAGGCCACCCTGGACCAGTTTCTACTGAAGCTGCCATTGGTTAAGACTGCTGGAGGACCGACACCGAGCTCCTTCCCTTTCTCCTACCTCACACACACACACACACACACACCCACCCACACACCCACACCCACACCCACACCCACACCCACACACACACACACACACACACACACAGAGAACTCAACTGTCCTGGGTGAGGCAACGACAAAGGGAGGTATGGTGGTCGAGAGAAGAAAAAATAGGGGGATGGATGAGGAAGGTGGATGACAGTGGGGGAGGAGGAGGAGCAGGAGGAGGATGAGGAAGAGGCGTGCTGCCCTGCTCCAAGGTCAAGCTTGTCATGTCAGCCATGACACATAGCTCCCAGCATGCCTTGTTAACCTCCAGGACCTCCTCCTCCTCCTCCGTTCTGTCTGTTGCTCTCTATCCTCCTCTTCCAGAGCAGAGTCACCACTCCTCTTTGCACCTTTCACTTCTCTTTCATTCATTTTTCATTATTTTTTCAACACGGTTCCTTTTTTGAAACACCAAATCGTTATCGCTCAAAACTTTGATTTCATGTTGGTGTTGGTTTTTTTCAAAGGGTTCATATTATGCAAAATTGACTTTCTACTGGTTTTCCCACAGTAATAATCGTCCCCATACACGGACTGACGCCCCAGAAGTGAAGAAAGCCTGTCCTCTCTCTCCCTGGCTTGTTTCAGTTTTTAAAAAGTGTGTTGATCCAACTAGTGAATCAGACGTCAAACCGTCCTCTTCCCAAGATGGGCATGTGTGGGCGGAGCCAGTCCAGCTCGCACAGACACAGCAGATTCTGAATGCAGCTCCTCGAGGAAAATCGAAAATCGAGGAAAAGCAACTTTGAATACAACGTTTCTGGACCAACGAGGCCACATGAAAGTGTTGAGAAGCTGTATAATATGACTCCTTTAATATGTGATGAGGCTAGAGTTTCTTTTTTTACCATTTCTACTGTTTCTTTCACTTTGGGGGTCAGAATATATTTTATAGAACAGTTTATAATTGATCAATATCATTTAACTCCTGAAACTTGTGATTTATAGGACGATTAATTTGAATGTCCTCACAGAAAATGTAAATTTAATCAAATGTAAAAACAAGAACAAGAAGCTTCTGGCAGCCTGCTGATTACTTTAACGGTGTCGTGCTCAGACTTTTGCAGCAGGGGTGTCCAAACTCTGGCCCGTGGACCAAACGTGTCCAATGGCCCATATTTAATTACCTCCACTGGATTCTCTACTAACGACTTTTAACAGATTCCTGAGAAGAAGAATCTGAACTAAATCCAATCCGAATCACACTGCTCCCTTAAATTTGGAATTGTATTTTCTATCTATCTATCTATCTATCTATCTATCTATCTATCCATCTATCTATCTATCTATCTATAAATGCATTTAATCATTTCTAGTATAAAAGTGTCAAAAGCCACATGCTTAGTTTCATGCTATTAAGCACTAATGTCCTATAATTTATGATTTGGATAGGAAATACTAAGCTTTGTATTATGTTTACAATGCTTTGTCCAGGCACAATTTGTCATAAATAATTATGTTTTCAAAGTAAAGTGACTGGAGAGAAACGCTTTGATCAGAGCAAGACAGCAAATCCTATAATATAGAAAATATATTCCTTTATCAAAGTTGATCAGTTCAGTAAGTGACTTATGTTATATGTAATTTGTTTATATGACTACATTTTTAGTTTAACAAGCAGTATTTTAAGCATAAAACACATAACTACCAAACTAGTATTTCAATTTAGCCCTTTCAATCAGGTGTTGTTGCTTTTTAAAGCTGCTTGGTTGTGAAAAGAAGAAAGCATCAAATATCTGGTTCCCTTGACATGGTGATCATTTTAAATATTCAAGAGCTTATTGGATATGATGCACATTGTGCAGTACACTGTCAGACGACAATAAAAATTTGAACATGGTGTATATACAGCTTCCTATCTATCTATCGGTCCACCACAATCGAGATGGTGTTCACTAGCGAGCTCCAGATTTCCCTGCCCTTCATTAGGGTGGGGATGTCATCCACTGACTGCTGCAGGTTTCCAGCTCCAGTATCCATGTAACTGAGAGGCCGCCTCCCTCTGTTTTCTATTTGCAGCCCATATGGAAACAAGTTCCCCTTTCCAGAGATTTACAAGAGCTCCGCTCTGTTCAAAGTTGTAGATTGATTGAGGTCAGATTCGGACAATCAATTTTGGATCAGATACCCGAAAGCTTCACCTCAAACTCCCTGCTGAACACGTGTCAGATGTTTTGGTAAACCTTCTTGAGGCAACATTGCAGCTCTCCAGCATGACGGTTGCCTCCACCATGTTTTACAGTGAGTGAACAGTTGCTTCTGGGCTTCGTTGGGTGACCCGTAGACAAGCACAGAACCGTACAGTGGTTTCCTGTGTCCACTGAACCTGACCCCAGAAAGACTACAGTTTGTGTTGGTTTGGTCCAAGTCACAAACTTCTCATCGTCTTTTGTCAATCCAAACACTGTGATGACTGTAAAAGTTACAGAAAACAAACTGCAGCAACAACAGTGTTTTTAGGATGTTTTCTGATGTTCTGATGCTTTTAACCATATTGGAAAAGGAACAAAAGAGAAACTTTGTTTTATGCAGTCAGACCAACATTTCTGGAAGTTGAGTCACATTGTACGTTTTATATCCTTCCCTTAATCTTCTATATAGTGAAGTCAACGTGTTATGAGTGCAAACCACTTCACCACTGTGCCACATTGTACATTTTTGGGGGGTTTTCTATAACTTTAGACATTTTATTAATTTGGTATAACAAAGTCGGTTCACCAGCTTCTCTTTTGTGTTTTTAACAATGTGAAGAACTTCTACAACCAAAGGCTCAGTGTAGGAGTGGAAGAAAAGGATTGAGCAGAAGGAGGTGAAGATATGAGAATGAGAAAGGATGAACCCAACAAGAAAGAGGTGAAGAGGTGAAGAAGATGAGAGGAGCAGAAGAGGAGGAGCTGGACCTCCTACAACAGCAGGCCGATGAGACTGACCAACTGAAGACGGAGGAAACACCGACTGCTGGTCAGTGATCAAAGAAACATCTGCTTCACACACACACACACACACACACACACACACACACACACACACACACACACACACACACACACACACACACACACACACACACACACACACACACACACACACACACACACACACACACACACACACACACACACACACACACACACACACAAATTGTCTGTGATCATGCTGGTGTCATGGTAAACAATGCTGGGAACTCGGTTTAATCAGCTGTGTGTGTGTGTGTGTGTGTGTGTGTGTGTGTGTGTGTGTGTGTGTGTGTGTGTGTGTGTGTGTGTGTGTGTGTGTGTGTGTGTGTGTGTGTGTGTGTGTGTGTGTGTGTGTGTGTGAAAAAAGACCCTTTTCACAGCGACGTCACTCAACTTCCACTTTCTCACGTCGCAGGTTATCACTACATCAGGACATGTTTCATGTGGAAATAGGAGCCATCAGACAGCGCTTCACAAAACTTACATTATTTTTAAAGGGATCGTTAGCGGTCGCCGTTCTGTAGCTGCGCTCGGCGTAGGAAAGTAACGTCTTGATGTGCATGCTAACTCGCAGGCCAACAAGCAGCAACTACGGATGCATTTAGTGGATTTTAATAATCCACATTTCTAAAGTCCTCTGACAGTGAGATTTCTTATGGTCGTTAACGATTTTTAAATATTTCTTAGGCAAGCCAAATGGCGTTGGAGTGATATATAATTTCTTTATTTTTTTAATGAATTAAAATATATTTATTATTTTATTTCTTTTGTTAGTATTTAGTCGATGTGTTAACCATTGTTGTTGTTGATGATGGTGTCTTGTTGTTGTTAGGTCCATACTTCCTAATCTTCAGAAATACAATAGAAACCTTGGTAAAGGTTTGATCTCGATGTTATTGTAATGCAATACATGCATACCGACAGACAGATTGACTGATTTACCCTGGAGGGGGAACAAAATTGTTGTGGCAGTATTAAGACACACATCTGAATAAAAACATAAAATTCATGATAAGAAATGACATAAAACTACCAGCATCCTACATAAAGACCAATTAATCAGACGTATGGATATTAGTTTGTGGTCTAATCCAGTGGTCCCCAACCCCCGGGCCGCGGACCGGTACCGGTCCGTGGATCAATTGGTACCGGGCCGCACAAGAAATAAATAAGCACTTCCGTTTTACGTATCATCTGTGTCTAAACGATCTTTTATTTTGAAAAATGACCGGATTCTCTCGGTTACGTCTCAGTCACTTGAGCGCAGAGAAACAAGCACAGGGCTCCCATTGATTTGGCGTTATGGTGAGTTAAAATTTTCTTTCACTCTATGTTCGTTTTTGTGGTGTATCTGAATCAGATTTGGAAACGTTAACATAGCGACCAGAGTCAGCGAGTGTTCGGCTGACGGTTCAAACTGGCACCCCCCCCCCCCCCCCCCCCCCCCCCCGGGCCGCGGTAAAATTATCAAGCGTTGACCGGTCCGTGGTGATAAAAAGGTTGGGGACCACTGGTCTAATCAAACATGTTTTAAAAGATGGTTTTACTTTGTTTATCTTATCACGTATTGGATTGACAGTATTCAGTAAATCATAACAGAAATATTGTTACATTCTATAGTTTGTATTGTGGCTAAAACGCTTTGAGCTGTTTCATCCAATTTTTTTTAAAGATTTAGTTTTGTTTTGAAAATCAAGCAGAAGTCATTTGTGGTCAACTGCACTACTGCGGTTCTATAGGCCATGACACAAAATCAACATCCTGCCGTTCGTTGTTGATCGCTTCCGTAGCAACGCCGTAGGGACCAGAAAAAAACCTTATTGAGAAAGCTGAATGAATGTACATCGAAACAATAAAGTACAGATCGTATATACATAAACCAAATGACTATTATAAAAATCAAGTGTGCATTTGTCTCTAGAAAAGCTTTTAAAAGGAAGCTAAAGACACAAGCCATCTTATAATACGGCATTATTAGAGTGGCGTCTAAGTAAGTGGAAATTTCACAATGGAGAAAATGGAAATAACGGTACACTCGCTTATACATTAAACTGAGCTACCGCACAGCAACAGAACAATAATCGCCTTGTGAAGCGCCTTCTGATGCCCCGTGTTTCCACATTCAATGGGTCCAACCAGATGTAGTGACAACCTGCGATGTGAGAAAGCAGTTGAGTGACGTCACAGCGAAAAGGGTCTGTCCTGCGCCCATCTCACAAATGGAGAGTAAATGAATATAGTGCAGGTCCTGAAATGATGAACTGCTCCTTTAAGATGGAAAGTGGAAGTTTGAGGAATTGAGAGTTTATATCTTTCTTTCAGTGAAAATAGGTTAACAACACCTGTTTCCTTTGTGTTAAACCCTTTTAAACAGTTCCAGCGGCTCTGAAAGGTCAGTGTGTGTGTGTGTGTTGCACTGCATGCTGTGAAAGTGGACCTCTGTCCCTGGCTCAGCTCTGTGACATTTATTTGTGTGTGTGTGTGTGTGTGTGTGTGTGTGTGTGTGTGTGTGTGTGTGTGTGTGTGTGTGTGTGTGTGTGTGTGTGTGTGTGTGTGTGTGTGTGTGTGTGTGTGTGTGTGTGTGTGTGTGTGTGAGTGAGTGAGTGAGTGAGTGAGTGAGTGAGTGAGTGAGTGAGTGAGTGAGTGAGTGAGTGAGAGAGAGAGATGGGGGGCTGACAGACGTGGAAAAAAAGTGAAACAAAGAGGGCAGTACCAAAACTGTTGGCGGTACTGTAGCGGGAAGCATAAAGTCATGCTGGCCAATCAGAAACAGAAACACAACAACGAAGGGTACAAATGACTTCCTGTACCTTCAGCGACAACGCCGCGGGGCTCGTCTGTGTGTTCCGATACAGAAGTGGAGATGCTACTAATCGTGGCGGTAGACGAGTAAACTGCAAGAACATATTGACTGTGAATCGTGTCAATCAGAGCATAAGGGCATATTGGTACTCTTTGTAGTGCAGTAACTGCAAACACAGAGTCGCACACGTAATGGCGCTGATGACGCTCCTGATGCACATTGTGCCGTTAGACTCTGCCTCCGGTCTACAAGCAAATGAAAAGAGTAAAGAGTTTTTCCAAAGCTCCTCTCAGGCTGAAGTTCTCGGATAAAGTCGTTTTGTGTGACTGCGTGTAAACGAAAGGTCCAAACGCAGTGAAATGTTCCCGTTTCCCCTCGTTTCTGTTGTGATATAAACAGGGTCTGAGACAGAAGAGAAATGAGAAAATGAGAGAAAAAAGAGATCAAATAAGATCATTGGGAGAGAGCGAGACAGACTAAGGAATTAGAGGAAAGAATGATGAAAACAACACATTTGGAAAACAGTGAAAGAGAGAAAAGAAACAGAGAATTCAAGAAAAAAGAAGCGAGAGAGGAGGGATGAAAAAGAAAAGGTACTGAGAGCGAGATAGAGAAGAGTAAAGAGAAGTTGAGGAAGAGAACAGGTGAGACATAGAGAAAGAGTGAGCGTAGACAGAGGGAAACTCCTCATATTCCAGTCACTGTGTGTTCAGCAGAGAGCAGAGAGCAGTGACACGTTCCGATGGTCCAGAAAACAGTCGGAACATCTCCGTCTCAGCAGATTGGGTTCTCGACCCGACTACAATCAGATCACTTTGTGACTTTACGCCAGGTTAAAAATGTAGAAAACGACACTGTAACACTGAGCTGGAACCTTCAGTCGGACAGGGACGAGCTCACAGCTTTTCCACAGATGTGAAGAGCAGAAAGGTTTGGGACCAGATGAACGGCAAGAAATTAATCGGAGATGTAAATAAAGTTAAAGACATTGTTTTGGGTTGTTTTTGAATTATGCTCATGCTAGGATCTTGAGTTGACTTCCTGTCTCACAGGCTTGTTTTGTGAAAGAAACGACAACAGTACTGCTCTCTAGTGGCTGAGAGCGAGAACTGCATTTCTTTTTCTTGTTGATTGAGTTGAATTAAATCTTTTTCACGTTGGTTTTTGAAGCAGAGAGACATTAAAGAGTAGATATCCATGGTTAACATCGAACTTCACCCAACAGAAGCTGTGAATGTAACTGTGAACAATTAAAGTCTTAAAGGGGTCATATTATGCTAAATTCACTTTCTAATGGTTTTTCAACCGTAATAATCGTCCCCATACCTGGACTGACGCCCCAGAAGTGAAGAAAGTCTGTCCTCTCTCTCCCTGGCTTGTTTCAATTTTTAAAAAGTGTGTTGCTCCAACCAGCCAATCAGAACTCAAACCATATATAGTGTCATTGGGAGTTTAGCCAATCCCAATAAAGGTAGGCCCTCTCTTTGACTCCTCCCACAATTAGGCAGCTCTGCTCTGGCACATGGCACCGCCAGAGGAAGTACTTCCTCCTCTTCCCAAGATGGGCATGTGTGGGCGGAGCCAGTCCAGCTCATACAGACACAGCAGATTCTGAATGCAGCTCCTATGATCCGATATTCAAATGGATGAAAATCAAGGAAAAGCTGAATTTGGGGCAATAAACTTTGAATACAACGTGTGTGGACCAACAAGACGCATGTGAAAGTGTTTTCCATGGAGAACTGGGGTTATGTGGTTGAAGGAAGGAGTTCGGGTGATGATTCGGGCGGCAGCCTTTTGAAAAACTGTATAGTATGACCCCTTTTAGAGTTAAAAGAATGTTATAACAATATAAGAATGTTAAAAAAAAGAACACGATTTTACAGTGTAACAAAAGTTAGTTAATTGATTATTTGATCATCATTCATCTACAAAAATCTGTTTCAATTGAAGAATTTAATTAAAACATGATTAAATGTCCCAATTATTTACATGAATTTTGTAGTGTTAAATATATTTTGTCATCAGGATTTTTTTTTTTAATTGGGTGTTTAAGAAAAATTCAAAATTTTCAGAAAGAAAAAAAGAAAAATGTTTTCCCCACTCTGTCTGCTATACATGTGGTTCTCACTGTTAAATCTAAAAAATGTTTTAGTTATAAGTAATCAGTTAAATTAAATTAATGTGGTTAAGTTTCAGCTCTGATAAAAAATTTTAATAGGAAACACAGTAAGGATGAAACAAACGTTTGGAACTTAACACACATGTAAAAGGTAATATTTGAAGAATGCTGTCTTTTAACTGGAAATACTAATATTGTAAGGAAATGGTCAAATGTGGTGATTTTCTGTGAGAGCAATGTCCAGAATCAAGACTGCAGTTTCAGGTTTAACTTGATATTTCAGATCCCAGGACGGTCTCAGGTTCGAGGGAGCCGTCCGAGGGGATTCTTCCCCGTGATATTCCAGGATTTCCAGGACCAGTCAGAGTCATCTTACTGTGTTGTACAGCACACAGATCAGATTCAATGACCCTGTAACCTCTCTCTACCTCTCGCTCGCTCTCTCTCTGCACCCTCCCCCATCCCCTGAGGTCACAGCTCCATCACTCCCCCCTCCTGCCTCCCTACGCCACCCCCCGCCTGTGGTACTGCTGTGGTAACACAACACTGACCGGTGCCGTTTCCATGGCTACCGGTCCCCTGAGTACCCCGCCTCCTCCCGCCTCAGCATCCTGAGCAGCCATGGGGCGACTCCCGAGGTGGAGATTCACCTTTGTCTCCATCAGCAGGGCTAACTATAGACATGGAGGGAGGCTGACACACACTGTGAGCTGTTTCCTGCAGGTATGGAACCAATCGGACCATCATGAGCCGGCAGAAAAATCACAATTTCATCAAGATATTCAGCTTCACCATGAAGCTTTATCATTTCTATGAAAGAAACATTTCCAGAAAGTGCCGACACGTACAAACAGTATGGAAACATTGATGACAGACATTTTCATTCAACCAAGACATGACTTGTTGCTTGATGCTTAAAGCAAAATCCACTTTATAATGGTTTTCGAACAGTAATATGTGTCCCCATGTTTGTGTATGCGGCCCCACAAGCGAGGAAAGTCTGGTTTCTCCCTCACTTGCTTGCTCCACCTTTTAGCGAAAGTGTCCTCAAACGAGGGAATCAGAGGTTTTCTCTTTACAACGTCAAGAGGGGAAATCAATCCTTCTGGTCCTGGATCCTTCCTTCGAACCTCTCACAGATGGATGAGCTCTGCCTTACTGATATACCAAATATATTTAAGATAACATAAAAACCCTAATGGTTCCTCTTACAGTTAAAAGAAGCAACTGTTAGCTACTTGGTAGTAACTGGAACAACAAATACCGCCAAACTAAGCAACCTATTCAGACACACAATATTTTTAACAAACCATTCAGAGTCAGAACTCCATTAAAAGCAGAACACAACAAATGATCACACTGGGAGTGAGAAAGTAGCATGAACCACAAATTGATCTGAGGAGGTGAAACGATCAACAAGGAGCCTCTCTCTCTCACACTCTGGTTCAAACAGCATTTCCACAAGCGACAGCGAAAAAGCCACCGTTGTGGAAGTCAGAAAGACGAAACGGGCGGAGGAGTCCAGTCGATCTTTTATTTGCTTCCAGCAGTTTCACTAAACAATGCA
This sequence comes from Lipophrys pholis, assembly GCF_963383615.2. NCBI lineage: Eukaryota > Metazoa > Chordata > Actinopteri > Blenniiformes > Blenniidae > Lipophrys > Lipophrys pholis. The sequence goes on along the minus strand of NC_137641.1, from coordinate 7,429,852 downwards.
TCACCTGGCCAAAGCAGTGCCAGCATGTTTTCCATCAGTTCTGTGGGCTTACTTTCCCCCAAGCTGTTGAGGAACAGAAGATGCTCGCCCCCTGCTGGACAACTGGAACAGACGGAAGAATTGGGTTATGAGAACAGTCTCATCACCCTACGAGAGGTGGATGATTCCAGCACGCTACAACATGAAAGTAGTTCGAGTCATCCACCGTAAACCGTGGAGGTGGAAGTGGGCTTCAATACGCTGGAACCATGGCTCTGGATCATGCTGCCAAACCTCTGGCAATTATGACATTGGTGAAGTAAACCGTGGGGTTGCCGGCTTTTGCACCATCGATGCAATGTTGCAAGCCTCCACACTGTAAACATTAGGGCAGGATGCAGGCTTCTTCTCCAGGGTTGCCAGGTCTGACTCACTATTCCCAGCCTAAACACAACATAAACCCCACCCAGCTCCATAAAAACCAGCCCAAATCTCCACGTCTGTAAGAACTCATGTTGAAACCATAAAACTGTCATATTTGTAATAAAGAACACATCATGAGCACACATCTGCACTAAATAAACTAAGAAAAAAATGTGACACAAACAGGCTCCACAAGAAGCCTATTTGGGTGTGAATTGCTGTGGGTAGCGGACACGTGATCCATCGAAGCTAATTATTCTTCATATTTAAAAGTCCACCTCAAGTTTGCAGCAATTTGTTCCTTCATTAGTTTTGGATTGTTGTTCAAATTAAGATCTCCACGTCAACAACAACAACAACAAAAACAATTATATGTATGCGTTTCAATGAATATGCTTGTTTAAAGATGTGTTTTGAAGATGGGAGCCGGTCAGTGAAGTTAGTGAGGTTATAAAGGAGGTCAGTGAGGTTATAGAGGAGGTCAGTCAGGTTATAGAGGAGGTCAGTGAGGTTATAGAGCAGGTCAGTCAGGTTATAAAGGAGGTCAGTGAGGAGGTCAGTGAGGTTATAGAGGAGGTCAGTGAGGTTATAAAGGAGGTCAGTCAGGTTATAGAGGAGGTCAGTGAGGAGGTCAGTGAGGTTATAGAGGAGGTCAGTCAGGTTATAAAGGAGGTCAGTGAGGAGGTCAGTGAGGCTATAGAGGAGGTCAGTGAGGTTATAGAGGAGGTCAGTCAGGTTATAAAGGAGGTCAGTGAGGAGGTCAGTGAGGTTATAGAGGAAGTCAGTGAGGTTATAGAGGAGCTCAGTCAGGTTATAGAGGAGGTCGGTGAGGTTATAGAGGAGGTCAGTCGGGTTATAGAGGAGGTCAGTGAGGTAATAGAGGAGGTCAATGAAGTTATAGAGAAGGTCAGTGAGGTTATAGAGGAGGTCAGTGAGGTTATAGAGGAGGTCAGTGAGGTGAGAGAGGAGGTCAGTCAGGTTATAGAGGAGGTCAGTGAGGTTATAGAGGAGGTCAGTGAGGTTATAGAGGAGGTCAGTCAGGTTATAGAGGAGGTCAGTGAGGTGAGCGAGGAGGTCAGTCAGGTTATAGAGGAGGTCAGTGAGGTGAGAGAGGTTATAGAGGAGGTCAGTGAGGTTATAGAGGAGGTCAGTGAGGTTATAGAGGAGGTCAGTTAGGTTTTAGAGGAGGTCAGTGAGGTTGTAGAGGAGGTCAGTCAGGTTATAGAGGAGGTCAGTCAGGTTATAGAGGAGGTCAGTGAGATTATAGAGGAGGTCAGTGAGGTTATAGAGAAGGTCAGTGAGGTTGTAGAGGAGGTCAGTGAGGTCTGGAGGAGCAAGGTTATGGAGGGCCTTGAATGTCAGAAGTTCAGTTTTGAACTGAATGCACTGCTGAATTGGGAGCCAGTGGATTCCATGGAGAACTGGGGTTATGTGGTTGAAGGAAGGAGTTCGGGTGATGATTCAGGCAGCAGCCTTTTGAACCAGTTGGAGTTTATGGATGGATCTGAGAGGGGGACCAAACAGTAAAGAGTTGCAGTAATACAGGCGGGAGGTGAGCAGGACGTGGACCGGTGTGGCGGTGCTGCTGGGTGAGAGGGAGGAGCGAAGGCAGTTGATATTAAGAAGGTGGAAGCATGCTGGCCGAGTGAAGTTATTGATGTGAGCTTGAAATGATGTCGAGGACGACACCCGGACTCTGAACCTGAGAGGGAGGCGCCGTCGATGGAGATGGAGAAACTGTGAGTTTTGGTGAGGGCGGACTTGGAGTGGCTCAGAAGAACCTGTTTTATCACTGATGAGTTTGAGGAAGTTACACGGTAGTCCAGAGTCAGCTGCAACCAGGACGTCATTGGTGACTTTAATGGGTTCTGTTTCCAGACGGAAGCTGTTCAGACGGGTTGGCGTTGGAGTGGTGAGAGTGAATTTGAGATGCTACATATTTTTCCAGAATCTTTGAGAGCGATGGTCGATTAGAAAAGAGGTTATCGAAGGTGGGTCTGAGCCAGGTTTCTTTAGAAATGGGGCTGTAGCGGCAGACTTGAGAGATGGGAGGATCAAAACCGGAGGTGAGGGAGGTAAAGACGATAGTTATCCGAGATGAGAAGGAGCAGATGCATGTCTTAAGTTGAGCTGTTGGTAGTGGGTCAAGCTGGCAGGTATATGATTTCCATTTGTGAATGAGATCTGATATGTCAGTAACAGAGGGAAGGTGGAAAATTGTAGGTGGTTGGGTGAGAGGAGGGAGAAAAACAGAGGGAGGAGAACTGTAGGAGGGGTCAGTTGTCGGTGGGTTCGGCCTATTTTTTGAGTAAAAAATGTCATCAGTGAGTTATGTATTGTATAATCCAAAACCGTCCAAACATGATGTGAAATCCTTAGTGAGTGGGAGCCTGGTGCTCACGTGAATGTTCAAATCTCCCAGCAGGATGAATTTGGGGTAAAGTGAACAGATGTGAGTGAGAACGGTAGAGAATTCACAGATGACGTCCTTCTTTGGTTTGGGTGGGCTGTAGACAGCCGCCACTATCGTTGGAGTTTTGCCAGTTTTCTGCAGTCACAGGCTGAAAAGATGTACACTTCAGTGGACGGTGAGATCTTCCAGTTCTCGCTGTAAATTATTTCAAGACTTCCCCCTCTCCCAGTGAGACGAGGCTAACCCAGGTGGAGTTGATATGATGGACAGGACAGTTCGGAGCAGCAGGAGATTCACAGCCAGTCAACTAATCCAGATGATGAAGGAGCTGCCATCGAGCAGGTGAGGAGGAGGAGGAGCCCATAGGTGAACCACAGGTAACAGTTAAAACAAAAGTCATTCTGATGTTTTAGATTGGATCACAGAAGGGGCTTTTCCACCAAAAAGAACCAGGTGCTAGTTCAGGGTGCCAGCTCTTAAATGCACACCTCCGAAGAACCGGTTATTTATCCATTGTCAAGGGAGCAGAGTGAGAGCCACGTCATTGGGTCGCTCCAAAACGTCATACATACATACGTCTTTCTTGCTTTGGCCATGTTCGCTGTAGATTTCAAAATGCCGGTACAGCGTCTTTTCATCCTCGTAGGTAGCGATAACTCCGCCCCCAGCTGATGACGTGTCAGGCCCCGCTCTGGCCCCTCTCTGGCCCAGCAACGATGTGGGGCCAGTGAAGCACCTGTTTAGACCCTGATAGGCCCGGACTTTGGCGGTGGAAAGACAAAGAACTGGTGCTAAATCCAGCCCCGACCCCGAACTAGCACCTGGTTCATTTTGTTGGAAAAGCCCCTTCTGTCAGTCTAGGAAAGTTAGAGATGGGTGGCCAACTCTGTGCCTGTCAGCGTACGGCTCTTTGATCCATTAACTGGGATATAACCGATCAAAAATAAAAAAAATAAAAAAAGTTCTCTCTATCTCTGTCTGGTTGCCCACCCCATGTTAAAAATTGTTTGTAGGGTCCTTACACATGGACTTTCTTGATAGTACCATTAAATCGTCATTTAAGTGTTATGTTCTTTTAATTTGATGACCAATTTCTGCAGCATACAAAGAATGGTCCTGATTGTCATCAATGGAAAAGACATTGCTCGCCACCTGATGGGTCTTCTGAGTACCACTCAGAGCTTTAACTATAATTCTTGTGTTCTATTGTGAGCATGTAAATTTAGCATGGATGAAGAGGAAACCATATTAAGAAGAAACCTTGTTGTTCCTCCTTCAGATAGAACGCATTGCGGCGTACTTACGGGAGCTGACCGTGTCCACGTACTGAGGCAGGTAAGGTGCCCACAGGTCAATGGTGTCTTTACGTCCCGACTGGCCGATACGTCTCAGCTCTGCCAGCAGAAGAGCCTGTGCTGCTTCTCGCACCTGAAACACCAGCAAACCTGTCAGATGACGGCTGTGGAGTGATATCAGTGTGAGGAAACACTGGAGGATTTGAATTGGAGAATTCCATGATTACTTTCTTTCCCTGAATGGATAGACTAATTTCTTAGTATCCAGCGCAGATATGTATGACGGCAAGTACATTTCTAATTTCTGTTTAGGCAGACGTCATTTGTTTTCCATTTCAAAATCCTCTGACGCTTCCTCAAGATCTAGGAAGATATAACACCACAGATATTCATGAAGATTAACTCAGTCGTGCAGACAAATGATCTACTAAAAGTTTATGTACAATGTTGAACAAAAGTGTTGCAGTACTAAAAGGCCTTTCTTCCAAATAGCCCTTGGTCAAAACTAAGTCGGACAGATCGATAAAGCGGAAGCAGAGGTGCCCAAGCATCGGTCCGTGGACCTGTACTGGGCCAGAGATCGAACCATACCAGGTTTCAAAGAAACCTATGATATATGTAAGAGATATGTTTGGTTTTCATTTGTGTTCTTGGTATTTAATTTAACTTAAATCTGGGGTGTCAAACACATTTTCGTCCAGTTGCCACATATTTCATCTTGAGCGCACCCGTCAAGTTAAACAGAGCCTTAATAACCTAGACATTTTTACTTTTTAACAAAGTTTTCCTCTGTTAAGTCGCAGAAATGTCAGTGAGAGTTCTCCTGTTGCTTGTTGCATTATGGGTACAGACCTCCAGACAGCGGTCCTGCCACCTCCGGGCCAACATCTCCAGCAGAGGAGGTCTGAACTTGTCCAGGCCGAGGAGGTCCGGGAGCATCACGCAGTGCATGGCTGCCAGCTGGCTCCATCCTGCACGCACACACACACACAAAGACAAACTATCAGGAAACACTACAGAGAGGACCGGTGGGTCAACTGCTCATTGCTGGGACACAAATGGCACTGCTGTCATACAAAAACAGTTTCGTGGCGTCGCAGGAAGAAGTTTTACTTCAAGATCCAATGTTCAAGAAAATAACTGTCAAAGATTCCAAATACTCAGATCTCAGTTTTGCACAATCTGTAATCGGCCATGTCTGAAAACGAGCCGTTTCGTTCCTGTACTCCTGTTCTCTTCATATCTGAGGCTTCTCTATAGAGGTCACTCTTGGGGCAATCGTCAGAATTTTGATTAGAAAGCTGTGATTTTAGGCTTAAAACATACTTTTATATGACAGCAGCGACTTTCTCACCGCCTGACTCCAACACACTGGATTTATATCCAACAGTACCCATAGAAAAACACAACACAGTTAAACAGGATGGAGATATTATGTCAACACGTCATCATTTGTGCTCCTGGCTGAAGCAAATGATTATTTTCTTGAACAGAGTTTGATGGCACGTTAACAGGGAAACCACAGAGAAACACAACTGTTGTATGGGAAAGTCTTACACCAAAACGTTGTCCATTTCCTTCAATTCAGAAGAAAACCAATGAAAGACACAAACCTCACCACGTCATGTAACATTCAAAATGTCTCCGTAATGCTTGAGAACTGCTACCAGTTAGCTGTAATGTCTTGGATTGAAACACACCAAACACAGAAAGAATACACACCAGCTTTTTACACGTCTGGGACAAAAATGGACCAAAACGCTTATGCACCAATTCCAACATGAACTAAACGTCTTATTCACATATATTAGGTTAATATATGGCTTCCAGAGAGGATGTATGGACGCCAGATGCACGTGCGCAATGGACATTGAATGGCTTCTGGGCAGGAAAGAAATTTATCCAAATTTCTTTGCTTTGGAGGGGCCGCCATGTGGACTTACCTGGGGCAGTGAAATGTACAAAGAGATCTCTTCACGTTAGGTTTGTTACAGGAACGTTCTGTGGAGAGGTGGACTGATATGGACTGTGGTGAAAACACTCCCCACGTACATGTGTTCCACTGTTATCAGTCAACCTCTCTGGGGAACATCGGCACCACTGTCTTGCAGAAACTTTGGACGTCAAAAACACGACGAGACTCATGAAGTTTGCTTGAATTTGGCTTGAAACAACGAGGCTCATCTTGGCTTATACCGACGGTATGGTGCCTCAGAAGGGGACAACGCAACACAAAGCAGAAGGTTTTATAATAGACGGTCTCAGTTTTACAGAAAAACAAATGATTGCTTGGGAGTTCTTTGCTAAACTAAACAATATGGATTCATCAACAGAATGAGTCCCTCGGGATTCAAAGTCCACTAAAAGCTCTCCATCACGGTACGAGCATTTGTTTGATGCATTTTTGTATCTGTGCCGTCTGCTTTTGCATCCACTTTGTGGTTTATTTGTGTTCATGCGCTGTGCTTTTGCGTTGCAGCTGCTGTGTTAGTTTTTTGTCTGTACATTCATTTTGCTGTTTGGATTTGTGAGGTACATGTTAGCATTTGTACTGTAGCTTGTGTATTCACGCAGTCTGCTATGTATCTCTTTGGTATTTGTGCAAGCTACTTTTGTATTAGTTTTGTGACTTTTGCATTCATTTTTTCTGCTTTTGGGTTTGTGTCGCTGATGTCTTCTACGCATTTGTGTTGAGGCTTTTGTATTTGTGCTGCAGTAATTGTGTACCATTGCTGGGTACCAGAGAGGTCATCGTTTTCTGCAGGGCAGTGTTTGAGAAGAAACATATTGAGTTGCAATTTCCCCCAACATACAGCTCAGTTGGAGAATATTCCCACATGTTCTGGAAGGAACCGTCTCTGTTTGCATGCTTGCTGTTTTCCCAGTGTAAAAGCATTCCTCATCAGATAGGCTTCCTCTGAAAATGGAAAACTAAGAATTATCAGCTTGGAAGGCACTTTATTTCACTCAAAAGAAAAAAAAAAAAAAAAAGGAAGTTTTCCAAGTCATTTGAGAGCATCCTCTATTTGCCAGCCGCCACTGGTTATTTGTATATTTGTATTGAAGCTTCATTCTAACTGCAGGATTAAACACACTTCATCCCATTAATGAAGAGAGTCTCAGATGGATAAGCTGCAGACAAGACAAAAGAACATTTTAGTCATCCCTGAGCAATTTCTTTTTCAAAATTGTCAATTGTTAACAAAAAGGTTTTTTTTTTAATTCCCCCGTGACACGTGTGGAAATAGCGAGCATTCAAACACAGAAATGTCTGGACAAGTGGACATTTAAACAGAGGTAGACAGACAGACCCAGGGCAGGACGACACAATACTCGGTAACACAAAGACACAAAGGGTCAAAGGCTGCTGTCAATACAGTCTCAATAGCATTAGCTCCTCCAACGGGAGTGAACTCAGCCTATTTGCAGACGATGCCGTTCTTTACCTTGCAAAGTTTTAGATGTCAAAACAGGTCGATTTTATGTAAAAACTTAAAGATTTTGCACAATTTCAATTAAAACTGCAAATTACAAAGCAGAGGGAGAAAAAAAAAATCCAGATTTTCAATCCAATAGAAAAATTTGCTCTTTTTTTTTTAAAGTTTTTGCTGATGAGGCAACTGAATTTCATCTAGCCGGGTCAAACAGATTTAAAAATTTTATCTACTATTTCCTTGCCATGTATTTTGCAGTATTGAATAAATCAAAAGAAAAGATGATTTTTAACAGACTAGATTGAAAGTGTACTGAGAGAAGCTACAGACAGACAAACAGTGCTGTGGACAACAAACTAGGACAAAAACAGTGCAAGAGACCGGAGACAGAATCCTAACATTGGCTTCAGACTGATGGAAGGGAAGACAAACGAAGGAGCCAGATTGAACGACTAGAGACGGATGGAAGAGGTAGAGATGGGAGTAAAGACAGTAGAGATGGAGAAGGTAGATAGATGACTTGTAAGATACTGAGATGGGACAGACTAAAAACAAAAACAAAACTGAAAGGAAGGAGGCTGTGAAGATCGAGAAGGCAGAAGATCTCCAAAGAAGTACGGAACTCGGGGGAGAAAAAAGGACTTTTGCTAAGTTGTACCCATCAGTTCAGGCTGTACCTTCGTTGACTGAGGGGAAGTTATGAGATGCAGGACCGGGACTAGGGGAGCCAGGGGCCCCATGAGGAGGGCCCACAGGGGCCCCCGGAGCCCCAGCTGTGGCTGCAGGGCCAGCTATAGCAGCTTGTAAAGAAAGAGAAAAAAAATAGTGAAGAAGGAAAAGGTTAGAGAGATATCGGAGTATCAAATACCAGACGAAGAGAGGAGACAAGCAGTCAGGCAGCAGAAAAGAACAATAGGTGGTTACAACCAACAACAAATAGAAAACACTCAAAGACAAAAAGATGGAGCAAAAGAAAAAGTCAAAATAAACGAAACTAGTTAAGAAAGAACAAAGTTTGCATTCAGCGTAGTGTAGAAAAGTTCAAATAAACACAACAGCTATGTTTGGAAAATATCTAAAAGTCATAGGTCACTGTTTGGACTTGATCTGGAGGTTAATTTTGAAATAAATAAATAAATAGACAAATAATACATCAATGGCCTCTTCGGAAGAATTCGATTAAATGAGCAAACTCCTGTGGAAGCCATGAATCTTGAGCCTAGTTAGGCTCCATATTCAAAGGCTTTGCGTTGCCGCAAATCTAATCTGCAGAGCCTCTCAAGAGCCCGACACACAATTACACATTTTTAGGTGTGTGTCGGGCTACGTAGAGGCAACACAGAAGGCAGACCAGGGCTGTGATTTGTCCTCTACAACATCATGGAACCACGAGGGCTGTGATTGGTCCTCAAGGACATCGTGGAGCACGTTAAGAAACTCCACATGTGATCCAGATGATGGTGTAGTAAATGTGCAGTTGATTGGAGAAGCTGCTCTGGAGTGAAGAGCACACAGCGCCACAGGGCAGAGCAATAAATTCTGGTTTCGGTGTCGTCCGGGATGCATTGCACACCTCCTATAATATGGACGACATCGTGCAGGAAGCCAGCCTGTGGCTCAGCACTACAGTCTGCTGGCTTCACCCCAAGTTAAAATTCACCGTCACTGCCTATCTTTGAGACAGGAGGGTTATGAACGTCTTTTGCAGGACATGCAACGATGCAGAACTTCCGAGGTGAAGGGACTGTGTCGAGACTACGCACCGCCCTATGCTTACTGTAGACACCGTAGTAATATTTGTTTTGAGAGTTTTAGTCGGTGTATGTAAGAGCTGTCGCGCCAACCGATATTCATATTAATTAATTAGACACTGAGCTGTAGAGACTACAAATATTTTCACGAAAAGTCACTGAGAAAATAAACAACTGTCTATTTATGCGAGCATTTATCATCATTTGTCTCAGAGCCCGTACAGATTTAAACTGCACTGGATGGAAAGTTCCTACTTGGGGAAGGGAAAAGAGAAATTTTTTTGATTGGCTGATTAGGTCATTACTGTTGACGTGTGAATGTTTTCCACTGGGATATGGGAATTCCTTCATTTGTAATCTCCCAGTATGAACGCACCGTTACAGTTATCACTCACCTTCACACTGCCAATAACGAGCTCAATGTTATCGGATGCTGTTTACAGGCATTATTTTTAAGCTACTTTGACCACAGTTACACATAAAAGGAACATCTCAGAGTAAAAAAAGAACACCATGCAAGAGAGTGCATACCCAAATATAAAAGAATCCCAAGAACAAATAAAGGACAAAAACCAGTAAAAGTGGTGTATCACTCAAATTTAAAAAAAAGAGAATGGCATAACAAAACGTATAAAAAAAAGTAAAAGTTCAAACGGCATGGCGAGAGTTCTGTTAGAAAAATATGATAAGATTTTTTGGCACACCGTCTCAGAAAAAACGTACAAACAAGGTTCCAGTGATGGTTGTTGGAGACTTTGTGGGAATAGTGAAGGTAAGCACTTTCATGTATTCTGGGATGGCCAGGTCATCAGAAATGATTGGGAGCAGGTTCATGACCATTTAAATAATGTATTTGGTGGAAACATCTCTCTTCGGTGTGAAACTATTTATTTGGGCGACATAACACAGGAAAATTGGAACAACAATAAAACATATAACCTGGAAAAAACACAGCTTCCTCTACCGACCGCACACATTACAAACCTTGAATGACCAAACACAATCTGTTGAGTATTAAAGAAAGCAGGTCAACATTTAAAGAAAAAGTCAGTCACACAGAGAAAACATGTAACACAGAGACAACAGAGAAAACACTTACAGCAACACGACACCAGCTGGTAGTGAGGACGGAAGAAAAGGCATGAAGGAAAAAGAATCTCCATAAATACAAGAATCGTGAGTGGAAGCCAGTGAGGAGATATCGTGGAGTGGGGAGGACTGGTAAAAGTTGGGGTTTTTTTCCAGGCACTAGGCTGAGGCCAAGCAGTGAGCGAAATGTGAAGATGAAAATAGAGATAGGAAGAACGAGTGAGAGAATAAGTGATGAGAGAGAAACCAGAAAGAAACTGTTGAAAGTCAGAATTTGACATATTCCATGTATTTTAGTAAGTTGGCTGATACTTTAGTTTAACTATTACCATTATAAAATAAAATATCTATATATGCAGATGACACTCTACTATTGATGTCCACTTTGAGGATGCTGTATTGATCAAATTAAAGACTCTAAGATCAAACTGACATGTTTATATTATATTATAATAAAATGTTAGAAGGAGCTGAAGTTATGTTATCGGTTTCCACATGTTTGTAAAGAGTATTTCTTTTGAGTTCATCAAATACCGGCAGCAGAATGGAGATATGAATTCCCTCTGTGATAGTGGTAACATTATTTACTCGGGACAGGATGAGTTGGGACCCAGCAGCTGATAATAAAAAGGTTTAGTTGTCACAATGTCCTATAGAACATTTTCACTACTGCTCGGTAAATTCACCTTCAAAATAGGTGGGCGTTTGAGAATGCAGCCAAGAAATGACTTGAAAAGACAAGTCAATCATCTTGAGTCATCATCACACACGTTCCTTGTTTGAATCACAAAAATGGAGTTTCACGTTTCCCTTATTTATTCCAAGGCAGCAGCGTAAATAACATGACGCGACCTGTAATTGAGTATTAGTAAAGTTATACAAAAAGGTTCCCAATCATGTGAGTTAAAGTCAGTAATGTGAAGTAACATTAGCTCTAATGCACCCTGTAGCCTTCATACAAACACTGCAGAGGAATTGCAGAGGTTTTGTTGCATTATTGATCCAATAGAAGTTATCCAGCATAAATTCAGGGTTTTTTTGGTCTTATTGAAAAAAAAAAAAAAAGAAAAAAAAAAGGACCCTAATTTCTTAACATTGGTCAAAACCAGAAGTGTCGATATACAGCCAATCAAAATTGTGGCCCCTGTAGTTCACTAAACAGGCCCAGTTTAGGCCTGGATCTTTTACCTAGACCGAGAAGAGCTGAGAAACAAAAGTAAGACGACATCTAATGAGACAATTAAAAAAATCCACTAAACCTTTCACTAAAGCTGGTAACCCAGTGGAGCACATCCACAGACATTTGCAGGCATTCATCCTCCATAAGCACATTTCTTTTTTTTTTTTTTTTTACAAACAAGATCATTTGTGAAATTCAAAGAATAAAAAAAATCTACTGTTTAAACACTTTGAAGCACAGAAAAGATCAGCTCTGTTTGGTTTAGCACCCTCCCAATAGAAATACTGGACAAAGTACTTTGATTAGCTTCAGGTTGGAGGAACCGGCTCTTTATGATCAGCTGGACAAATGTCACAAAGACATGAGGGGATATCTGAACATTTTTCGGCACGATGGCGAACATAACTGTGAAATGATGTGCAGCCTCCCGGGCCTCACTGTTCGTCCCTCTGCAGCGCCGCAGTCTATTAAAAGGAGGAGGCCTCATTTATTTCCATGTGAAAAGAAAGTGTGTGCAGGGTTAACAGCACTCTGCTTCACAAAGCCCCCCCCCAACACACACACACACAACACGGGAAGCAAGCTGAGCAGAGGTCACGGCCGAGCGTTCCCGCTGAATGCTGGTGAATAGGCGTGCGGTGTGAATAAGTCCACGAGCTTGTCACGCTTGGCCTCCATTAAGGCGTGACAATAGCTCTGAAACCCCGCCTCCAACCAACACCCGAGGGTGCCACTTAGGGCGCACGTGTGTGTGCGTGTGTGTGTGTGTGTGTGTGTGTGTGTGTGTGTGTGTGTGTGTGTGTGTGTGTGTGTGTGTGTGTGTGTGTGTGTGTTGGGGAGCAGGCAGATGGTGACGGCCTTTTTGAAACATCCCCTACTGAGAACTGGAGCAGGTTTCTGGCCTCAATGGAAGAACCACAACATTTAGATTTTCACCTTGACCAGGAGAGATTCCAACTCTAACATTTCTTTCATGTTCAGTAAAGCTCGAAATGCAGATTTGAGAAGGGTATCGTCAGGGAACTCATGACACGATACAATATAATTTGACACATAAGAATTAATGGTCCTATATAAAATCTCTAAATTAATCTAATCATCGTCAGTACATCTCATTATATTGGTAAAAGAGTTCGACTGATTCTGAGATTCAAATTTATTGAAAAGAAATTGCATAGTTTTTTCAAACACTGCAAACAAAAATGTTACTGGTGTGTTCATACATTGACATTTAACATAAAAAAGAGCATTTAGTCTGATAAATTATTTGTACTGAAGTTGAAGTTTTTTTTTTACGGGCCTGGTTCTCCCCACAAAGACAAAAAGACATTGCTGCTTTCTGCTGAAGGAAACTCCGTTACATTGGGTAACATTAGGCCCCGTTTACGCAACAACATGTCACGTGACAACGCCTAATCCGTAAAAAAGTGTCGCGTTTACACTGACTGCAGCAGTTTAACACACCCGACAACGATGTAGTTAACATGCAAGGGCGAGGGAGGGTGAGGAAACATGAAGACAATGGAGGGAACCCGACATCCGTATGGACTGATGACGGATCGGATGCGATCAGGGGAGAGTCTCAACTATAAAACTACTGAAATGGGCAATAAAACTAGAAAACGGACTGTGAGTCACACAACTACGGGGTCCGCCATGTTTGTTCACGCGCACATGTGCAAAAGTAACAGGAGCGGGATGTGCATGCGCGGCGAGAGCGCTCGTAGCCTCCGGTCGTCTCTGCAGGAGGGAATCACGACCGTGAAAGAATCTTTCTACCTTGAGAGCCGGTGTAAGAACTCAAATGGATACAGTGGCTCCGCACACCGGGGTCGTGTAAACGGACCCCCCACAAGTGAAGAACGTTTTGCAGAATAGACCGTTTGCAGCTCGTCTCTGTCGCGGTGCGCAGCGAGCTGTAAGGCCTCATTCATACCAACAATCACACGACTGCAGGGAGCTTCAGCTCGCACCTCCACACCAAATTAAGATGTAACACATCGGCAACATACCAGCAACCTGCGCTGCTCATGCTGGAGGCAATGTCTGCGACAATATCTGGCTCTTTGACTGGAATGTCCGACTCCTCCAACGCAGCTTTCTAAATGTTCTCGATGTAGCTCTCCTCCGCAAAGTCTGCAGCGTGAGCTCCCAGTCGTCACATGTCGTTTGCAAATGGGTTACGTTTTGTCCATTTCATTACTCCTCTCTTTTAAAAAAATAAAAATACAAACTATACCAACCCAGACATAATATTTCCCTCATCATTCAATTGGACTACTCCCGCTCACTTCCTGTTTGAAAAGGCGAACCAGCTCAGCGAAGACATCGAGCACACAGCCAGGGCAGACTCACAGCCGCGAACTGCCAGAGGGGGTATCGATACTGGGCGCTGGAAAATCGATATCGTATCATTTGAAAAAGCATCAATATGTACCTGAGCATTGGATATTTTAGAGATGCGTTTTGAGCCGATTAGTGATGTCAGCATTTAAATATTTGTGCGACTGCTGAAACATAAGTCGGCTCAGCGAGTCAGCGGCTCGTCATTTTTATCCTGCTCTCTCTTCCAAACAACAACAATAGCTGGACATCCTTGTTACCCAAAATAAGCTGGGAACAGATTTTGTGTTGATTCCAGACTGATGAAGCTCAATAGGAGATTGGGAATCTTACACACACCGGGGGTCTAGTTTACCTCACGAATCCAAGCTTTCTCACCCTGGCTCGTCAAAGAGTTTCCAGGAAATTTAATTGTCAAGAACTGAAATGTTTAGCCCACATTTCTCAACAAACTGGATGAGCAAACGTGGTTATTTTGATTGTGTTTCGACAATGTGGAGCTGAGGAAAAGTGACCCATCAGCAACTGGTCTCAGGTTGGTCAACTGTCACTGTTCAGTACGTACCTCGGTGTGGGGGACTCGGTTCCTTACAATGGAAATAAAGCAACATCATATCATGCCGTGTAGAAAACAAGCTTTTTTCCCCATTTACTTTGAACACACTGCAAAACTAAAACAATCATCCTCTGTGACAAAAAGTACAAAATAAACAGAATAAAACATAAAACAATTTCCTATAGGGGATATGCAGAGGGGGAAAGAGCACTAAAATATTCAACGAAAAAGTACTTTGATAAATATTTACTCAAGTATAAGTACCAGTCTAAACATTTACTCAAGGGAAAGTAAAAAGTAGCTCATATGAAATGTACTCCGAGGAAAAGTCACTTAGTTTCTTGTTTGACAGCGGGAGCGCGGTCTCCCCTGACGAGCAAGAAAATAAAAGATAAAATCTGGAAGTAGCTGCTCCTAATAAAAGGAACAATTTTACTAATTAAACCGCAAAGGCAGTGAAACTGTAAATCTAGAACTCAGAATGTTTGACGGTCACAAGCTGTGACTTTCCCTGAAAGAGCCAAAGAAGAACCTCCGTGTCAGGTACCATCACCATGTCCTCCAGACTCAACTAAGGCGTTCTTTAATATGAAACTGTGTCGACATGTCAAATAATAGTGGAGCGAAGGCAGAGCTGACTGCAAGGACTGAACTGTTGTGCTGCAATGCACCATGGGAGTTTGGGTTGTTGGGACTTTAAATGCCATCATTGTGGGTTATATTAGTTTTGTAGTGTTGTCAGTGATTGTGTTTTGTGGTTTAGTTAGTCTAGTTAGATAGTTGTAGCGGTAGTTCCATATTGCTCGTCACATCTGTGTATACAGAGCACGATTCTTTTAATCCATTAACCTAGTGAATAAGTTTGTACTCAGTAATGGGTTCATTTGAAATTGTCGCGCAGTGCACTACTTTAATTAAAACATACTCAAGTAAATGTACCGAGTGTCAAAACAACCTAAAAAAAGTCCAAGTACACGAGCAAAAAAAATACTCAATTACAGTAACGCGAGTAAATGTACTTCGTTACTTTCCACCTCTGGGGATATGTATACGCCACGTGCTTCTGTGGCGCCTTGGTCCCGTCTGTGTTCATGTCAAGAGGCGACTTAAAAGCAGCGGGGAGAAGTTGTTTTGTCCTGGCGCCAGTGGCGGATACGTGCCTTTCTGTCCAGCAGCATGCCGCCGTGAAGCGTGGCCAGCAGAGGGACTCTGTCCACCGTTATGTTGACTGGGAAGCCAAGGTGTTCTCAAACGTGTGATTCAAATGAGGCCAGCAACTCGAACTCCATGTTCACCATCACTTTTCTTCTTCGTCTGTTTCTGTAACTGCTTTAACTTCTTCTTCTGTAATTATGACGGCAGCTTTCAGGCTCATTACTGCCACCTTGGGATTGAAGGGAGGACTGCAGCGTCGCGTTATGTAATAATGGTGCAATACGTAATACCATGAAAACGGTCATCAGATTCTGAAGGAGGGATGAAAGTAACAGGCACTTTTTGTGAAAATATTTGTTTGTTGCTGACATTTCTAATTGACCTTCGGGAATATGAACAAACACTTTCCATTGCTTGATTGCCGTCTTTAAATCTCCATACCTGCCTTAGACCTGCCTCGTTAAGGGTCAAAGAAAATGGACCGCTCGGTTTGAAAATCCCTTTGATGTGCGTCTGACCCTCTTAAAACCCCAACAAAACAGGAGAAATTGAAAAGGGATTTTAGTTTTCCCAAACTCAAAACATTGATGCAAAATTACAGCCAGGCAGACCGACGGGAGGTTCAACATCTCCGCCCTCATGTCAGAAACAAGAGCCTTTTAAAGACCTGCTGACCTGGGAAGCAGCAGCGGCTTCCTCCTCTGATATTCCTGCTTTCTTTTATTTAACCCTCTGTGGGTTTTATTGCCGGTGGGCTGTATTATCTAACCCCACCTCCCCGAACCCCTTTCCTCCCCGACCCCCTTTCCTCCCCTCACGCACAGTCCCAGGGGCGTTGGAAGCGAGCGCTCCCTCCTTTTGTAGTTACCTTGTTTGATCTGGGCCTGTAGCGCCGGGTTGGAGGGCTGTGGGGGGGCGGCGGCCGTCCTGCGAGGGGTCTCCGGGGTTCCTCCTGGTCTGGGAGGCCTGGAGGACGATCACAAAGAAGAGGCATGAAATATTAAAGAAGCAAGGAGACGCGCACACACACATACACACACACACACGGAAAGTAACATAGAAGATACTGCCAAAAAACACAACGAGAACAAGGTTTTTATTTTAGTTTTTTTTTTTTAAATCTCTGTGTGTGCATGTGTGTGCACGTGTGCGTGCGTGTGTGCTTGTGCGTGCGCTTGTGCGTGCGCAGGCTCCAGCCTATTGGATTTCGGCTGGAGGACACAGTTCCTTCTGAGCAGACTGGAGGCGTCTGACTGTCAGTGACACACAAACACTTCCAATACAACAATCAATCGTCTGGCCCATTGGAGTTGCCAGGCAACCAAAACTTCCAGGAAAGGTCCTCAGTTGACAAAAAATAAATAAATAAAAAAAAAAAGATTGCCACATTGAATTACAAGATAAATGTCCTGTGAGATTATAAATCACAATAAAAAAGCTTGATCTAAATACATTAAATACTCTGATCCAATAGGAAGTAAAGAGGTGCTTTATCACGATCCTGATTGCACAGTGGTCTCCCTCGTTGGGGTCAAATTGTCCTGACTGTGCATGTCTGATACGTGACATCATCACCTGATGCTTCAGACGCGCTGCTCTGAGAAAAGGCTGGTGGAGGAGCAGGACTGATGGAGTCAGAAGACAAAACTGCTCCTAAACAAAGAATTATCTCCTCCTGGTCAGACTCGGAAAAGGGAGTTTTGGTTTCTGAAAGATTCATCAAGAAAATAAATCCATCTTCAATACATATTATCCAAGTGTATAAAAGACAAAGAAAACATGATTGTTTTAAAAAGGAAGTGACTCCTGTTTCCACTTTATTTCTTGGTGGCAGCTGTAATAGTAGCACGTAATATAACTGATATTAGCAGACACTAAAGCTCATTTATTGCCTTGTAAAAACATACATGCTGAAGGATGCAGAAATCAAGTGTCTTAACAAGTGTCACCAACTTTAAACTGAAGAGAAATGCTGTTTTAGAAGAGTTCAGATCTATTTGTATAGTCAAAGGAGGACACGGCTGAACAATAAGCTGCATTTTTATTAGGAATTAAATTTAAAAAGAAAATAGAAAAGATGTTTTTTGGGGGTGAGGGGCAGTCACTTTTCTGGTTTGAACGTTAGATCCTGTAAACTTGTACTTGGGGGAATAAAAATGGAGGAAATGCTTGAAGATGTGTTTTGTCATTTTAGCGGTTCAGCCCACCTAAAAGTTTACTGTCCATGATTTGAAGTGGGGTTAGGGTTAGGGGGAGGGGGGTTTCAGGACTCGAGCAGCCCTCCTCGGCTGAATCGGGCTGAAGAACCATTGTTGTGGTTGTTATGATGAAATACTAAAACACTAAGAGCGTGGGAGTGCTTCTTCTTCAAACTCTGGCACAGCGAGAGGAATCTGTTCCAGCGTCATAAATGTAGGATGGCGGATATGAAAAAGACAAAAACCAAAACACCTTCAAAAATTGACAAGTGCAGCTGTACAGAACCGACATGGAGGACGCCCCGGAAAGCATCCTGCCTTGAATTTTGGACAGGAGTCTTCAGTTGCTGGTCTGAAGCAGCACAATTAGCCGATGTGATCCGGCAGTGGAGAAGTTCTTCACACGGGGAAAAGTAATGAATGAGTTTTGAAAAGTTTGCAGGTTGTTCACTGGTTATGGATCTGGACGGAGGATGATGAATTTGTTCCAACTCCCGACAAACATTTTCAGAATTTCTGCAAATAAATGTTTCTCCATTTGAAGGTTTAGAAGCATTTTTGCAATTTAGGAAATCTTTTGAAATTTTTAAGATTAAAAATAGGCAAATTTATATAATTTAAGTATACAATTTTGTATATTTTGTAAGACAACATTTCAACAAATGCTGTCGTAAAGGTTTTTTTGAACATTTATTGCACTTTAAATATAGTTTTTCAGACACTAAGACAAAACCAAAAGAAGAATTAAAGCTGCGAACAGCGTTGAGCCGGTCCTATCACACCCACGCACATTGGAATGTGGTGCATGCCGAGCTTTTGTGTGCGTCAGAGTGCGATGGAAATGTGAGCAAACAATATTACATGAAAGTACAAAAAAAATGACATTTCTGATCCACTGTCGACCGAGATTGGCTGTATCATAATTCCTTACATTCCAATAGGGTCTCAGCCAGCTCTGCTCTGCTCAGTAAAACTCTACATTTTACAAATAACTACAACCACTACTGAGCTTTAAGCTTTTCTAAAACAAATATGAGCTCACAATCAACTGTTCTTGAAAAGAAATGGTACAATATGTTTACAAAGCACAGTATAGGGTTTCTGTTCATTCTTGAATTTCTCTTTTGTTATTCATTCATACATTTTATTAGAATGTTTTTCTAAACAAAACTCTACGAAGGCTTCAGAGCCGGTCCAGTCTGACAGCCGATCCAGCTGCCGGTCCAGAAGATGATCTGGCAACCGGTCCTGAAGCCGGATCAGTGGCCGGATCATCAGCCAGACCAGAAAAATAAATGCTTACTCAACGGTAAAGCACAAAATAAACACTCCTGACACACTGACATCATTGGTACTCGGTCACCAACAATCCACTTTGTTATTCGGTAAATGCACATTTTTAACGCCCTTTATGGTTTTATTAAGAAGCAGCCGATGCAGGCAGAGCAAAGGACTCTGATCCTGGAAGAAACGGCTCTTGACCTTCAGCCGCAGCTTCAGTCTGTCACATTGGCTCTGGATGCAGATTGAACTAAAGTTTCTGGGCCTGAACATCCATATACTTCTTCTCCTCTATACTTCCAGTCTTGAGTTTGGCGACCGGGTTTGGATGCCGTTGAAGTTGATGGTAAGGTGGGATAGTCAGGCGGGTCCTCTGGCCTGCTCTGCGCGGTTTCATTCTGGGGAAACTCTCAAAGTCAATGAGACCTCCATCCACACTTGTTCTGGTTGCTGAGTTCTCCCATCGTCTGGATGAATGCTGAGTTAAAGTCTCCAGATGTGTGCAGACCACACCTCTGGGCTTTCCATCACACTTCACTGGTTCTCGGTTCAGGCTGTGGACGCAAGTGAGGCCGAGGTTTCCATGGCTGCTCCGAGCATGTAGCGAGCAGCCGGAACTCCACTGAGACACTCGCTGACGTAGAAGATCAATTCTCCAATAACACACAGAACTTGCCGAACCACAGATACTGTGCGTCATCTTGGTTCATGAGATCTGAAGAAACTCAATACTTGTGTTAAACACTTGGCGGGTTAGCCTCTATCCATGAGGTTCATGAGCAGCTCACCCTTCACTGTCTTCCCCTCTTCAAAGCAGGAGTGAAATCACCCTAAAAACATTCTATCTATTTGATTCAGCAGGAGGCCGAGACGACGGAAACACGGCAGAAGAAGAAGAAGAAAAGTCAGATAGGTATCTTCCTCTGAGTCTCTGCCTGCTTTATTATGTCTGACTCTGACCCTCCCCGCAGGAATACCTTTGAAGCGGAGTTGACCAAACGATGAAATGTTGTGTTGATGTTACAGCAGCTGGACCCCTCGACCTCCACGTTAAATCTTTCACAGCACAATGAGAACTCAGACAGACTAAACAATCAGCCTCACACCCCGATGCAGGACAGTGGCTGTGCTGCTGGTATATCTGTGTGTGTGTGTGTGTGTGTGTGTGTGTGTGTGTGTGTGTGTGTGTGTGTGTGTGTGTGTGTGTGTGTGTGTGTGTGTGTGTGTGTGTGTGTGTGTGTGTGTGTGTGTGTGTGTGTGTGTGTGTGTGTGTGTGTGTGTGTGTGTGTGTGTGTGCGTATAGAGTCTCTGTTGCTGTGCTTTTGAATTCAGTTTCTGCTCCAGCTTGTTATTTTTCAGCTGGAATCGCTGATGACGGATCACCAGCGAATCCTGCAGAAACCAGATATGTCGATTATATTCTGCGATTTGTCCAGGTTCTGTGGGAGTTTTCATTTACCAGGTCTTTGTGTAAACCCGGCACATGGTTCTGACGTGGGACATGAAGAAGGTGAAGATCGAGCATCATTTCAGTTCTTCTGACAAGCCTGGATGTTGTGGTTTTGAAATTCAAAAGCGAGAAACGCGTCTGAACAATGTAGAGTCGGGATCTTGCCATTTGGGAAGCGAGCAGCTTAGGAAACCTCCCAGTTCTAATGTGACGTCAACAAAAGAAATAGAATTTTCTGATAGAAAGAGACAACCAAAACCTTTTGGCAGTTCAAAACAGTCAATTCTATTTTTACGCACCGAGTTCTCCACAGTAAAACAGTTGCATTTCTGAAGGCAACATAGAGAAGTCATGCTGACTTATTCCCTCTGCGCATTGGCCTGTTTGGTTTCAGCCCCTGGTGTCAAAACGATTTCCCATGATATTCGTGGAACTCTCCTGTGCGTTACCTGGCCGGAGCTTTCTTCATGTGCTCCCCTACGAAGGTGGCGTTGGTCATCCCCATCAGCGTGTTGGCCAGCGAGATGACGGACAGCAGGTGCTGAGTGGTGACGGCCCTCGACACGCCGTACGTCCCCTTCCCAACGATGTCGGGCAGCGTGAGCTTCCTGCCCGTCAGCAGCGACAGCTGACGCAGCAAAGACTCCTGGGAAAACAGAGGAGACGGTGTGAGGCATGAACTCCTCCGGTGGGAGGTTTATCTGACCTAAAGATGCATCATCATCACATTGGTTCTCACTGGAGTTTCTCTAGATTCTAATAGGAACCATTCCACAATAAAATAGAACAGAAATGTGAAAATATTATGTGAAATAGTTTTATTTTATACATTATTGCCAAGTAGTGAAATTTAAACTGTTTTACCATAAAGTCATCATTTACATGATATTATGTTGTTACACTGAGAAACTTCCCAACAAATAAGTTTGGTTATTATGCTGTAATATGGTCATATGCCAAACTTTATATATTTTTTGATATAAAAGGTTTACTCTTTAGACTGATTATTCAACAGGTTAAATGGTGACACGTCAAGGTTTTTCATATACATTTAGTATCAAAATCATGAAATTCTCAATCACAAAACTTAATGAGTTTATTGATGATAATAGATTTAAGTGAAATATTGAGGCTTAGTCTAAAATTATCACAATTTATAGTGGTGATATATATATTATCAGATTATTTTAGGAATTGTTTTAAACCACACATTAAGGCATTTAATATATCTTTGATAGGTATTGCATGAGACATTCGCATATCACATTTTATAGTTCAGTTTTACATCGATTGTATCAGATTAAGTTATATTTTCAAACATTTCCACATGAAATTAAATGTTATATACAATTATTTTGTATTAAAAGATGTTAAGATTTGTTTTACTGTGATGTTATAGCTTTGTGGGAATAAATCAGCACAATCAATGATGCCATAAAGCAGAATACCTTTTTATTATATCACCCTATAGTGTTAAAGAGTAAAATATTGTACTTGTATCACTTTATTTTATGAAACATGGGCCTGTTGTCATATACAACTTCACTACTTTACTCGGTGGAAACATATTACTATATAACTTATAAAAGATTCACTATCAAACATCTTAATATAACTTATTATCACTTGGATTACAGATTATTTTAGCTCAGTCTCTGACTTAACAGGGGTTTCTTAACAGCTTCAGTCTGGTTAAGGACAGATCAATCTTTCCATCATGGTTTAAAGGTGTAGTTCTGGTCGGTGGTATAGGTGGCAGTACTGAGTCACAGCAGTTTCGCCTGTTTGCGTTAACCCGTCAATCATTATGCCCGTTTTCTGAATGAGACCGTCTTTATTAGTAGAACCCTTTCAACACCAGCTGTGGTGTCTTCATGCAGCCCGAACACTCCAGTAAAGTCTGTTTCTGAATTACAAGTATGGATGTGACCTGTCACCTTGAAAGTGGGCAGCATGAGGGACATGTGTCCTCCTCGGGAGATCAGACCGAAGGAGATGGGACAGTGCGGTCGGAGCATGCCCAGCCGCTCCAGACAGATGCCGTCCAGCTGCTCATTGAGGCCCCAGGCGTGCAGGCAGGACATGAAGAGCTTGGCCGTGTCCATAGTCAGGTTGTACTCCAGCAGGCTCAGAGACTTGGACTTCTCCTCGCGCCTTCTCATCTCCTCCTCCTCCTCCTCATCCTCGTCCAGCAGGTGCTCCTTAATGGTCTCCTTCATGGTCTCCTTCACCTGGTTTCACCAAAGAGGGAATGGAGCGTCTCCAAACTGTCTGCATGGGTTCAATCGGATGCCTGGAGTTCACAGACCTGTTTGAAGATCTTGTTGGCGAGGAAGGAGCCGCCCTTGTCGGTGCCGGCCTGGCTCTTCTGCAGCGTCTCTGGAGACACCAGAGTGGGGTTGGGCCTCTGCGCCTCCTCGGTCAGCAGCTGGATGATCACTGCCTCCACGTCAAAGAATAGCACGTGCATGTCGGGGTCCGTCAGGTTGGTCTTCATCGCTTGGACCACCAGAGCATTGTGGGAGTATTTTGGTAGGTTTCCCTGCAGGAGAGAGGGAGAGAAAAAAAAAAAAAAGAGTGTGAGCACCAATAGGTATCAGATTGCATGTGTCAAGCTCAAGGTCCATGGGCCAAATGAATTTCTGTTCGGAATATTCATACATCGCAAAGCAAAAACCTTCTCCACGTCCCGAAAAAACACAACGCTGTGTAAAACCAGCATGAAACACATAATGATGAGCACAATCTGAATAACATGTCTCCTGTCTGACAGGAAGCAGCAGCAGTACTGGATCCCCTCGGGTCCGTGTCTCCACTCAGCTCTTCTCCCTGTACACCAACAGCTGCACCTCCACCCACCAGTCTGTCAAGCTCCCGAAGTTCGCAGACGAGACCACTCTCATCAGTCTGATTACAGGTGGGAGGCCGAGCGTCTGGTGTCCTGATGCAGGTTGAACTGCCTGGAGCTCAACGCTCTGAAGACAGTGGAGATGATTGTGGACTTAAGAGGAGCACAGCCCCCTCACCCCCATCAAAAAAGCAGGTTGGGACTGCCAACGCTGTATGAGTAAACCTCATTTGCTCAACCCTTCACCCGATGAAATTATAGAAGCAACTCCAGCTGAATGAAGCAACGCAGAGGGTGGATGAATGGATGGATGAGTCATCAGATGAACCTTGTTACCTGGAATCATTGACGCTACATCATGTTGAGGTCAATATAGCTTTTGAGAGCTGAAGTGTTTGAATCCTTACCCCGAACCCAAACCAGTGTTTGAATCCCTCCCCACAATACGTCCATCTGCCCCATTCCTTTCTCTCCTTCTGTCTCCAAACTGCAACCAGAACAGCAGAAAGCCGCCACCTTGCAGCCCGGCTCTGCGGAGGTCTGATCCTGTTGAAAGGGAGTTACTTATTTCCACTCTGGCTTATGTTTGCTCAAGTGGAATTGTTGGGTTTTTCTTTGTGAAAAGCTGTGAAATGACGATGTTGCATTTGGCGCTATACAGATAAAATTGAATTGAATTAAAGTCCAAGATAGGTTCAGAGTGAGGCGCTTGGTTGTGATGTTGAAGGTTTTAAGTAAAGGTCGACCAAATCCAGAGTCATATGGAGGTAAAGGAGGATTTCTTTTTTAATGTATATATTTGTGGATTTGAGAAGCTCTTTCTGGTTGGAACCTTTTACTTGAATAAAATTGATTGAATTGAAGCAGTTGGGCTGTGACTAAGAGACACGGAGAGAACAATAATCCACCAGGGTGACTCCAGACTGACTGGGAAACAATACACCTGCAGCCGACACACACACACACACGCACACACACACACACAACACTGTTGGACATGTTGAAGCTTTGCTTGTGTGCAAAAAGGGATTACATTTTGTAACAAAATATGCACATTCTAACATTAATACATACACACTTTGCATATCGACAATAAAACACCACATCTGTTGGGTTTACTGAAGAAGCCGTGGTTACACACGTCCAGTGGAGCATGCGCTCTGCAGGAAATGTTGGTAAATAATGCAAACATCGGGTGGGTTTTGTCTCCACTGGGGGATCAGATTTCTATTATTACATATATGTGCCTCATTCTCATCTCTATGCGTCTGTGGGGTCAAACGGTCTGTGTGTGTTTGGATGGAGACACACTGCCATCTACAGGCAAAAAGACATATGACATATCACATATCAGCCACACACGCGCACACACACACACACACACCTAAAACAGAAGTACAGTTTTCTACAAAAAAGTCAAACAATTCAAAAAAACTCATCAATATTTTCAACCATGTAATTGTTTATCTATATATATATATATATATACATATTTGTACTTAAATATATTCAACGATTGTGCATATTTGAAAATCTCTAAATGTTTTATATAGTTTGCGAGGCTCCATTTATTACTGACACACATAATGCAGATAAATCAAAGATAATACTGAAAAAGTTCACCAACATGAATTCATTTTAATATCAAACTTTAAGTTTGTCATTTTGACAAGGTTTGAATTTTGAAAGTCAAACGGCAATAAAAGCACAGATAATAAAATTAGGTTGTTTTGTCTATTTTATCGTTTCAATGATCGAATTAATCAAAATTAAAAGTTCTGATCAGATATCACTCACCACTCTCTTAAAAAATAAACTCATTTAATTTGACTTCAGTATTATTGGCATCACAAGCTGAACCATAGTATCACCATAATGTCAGAGTGTTTAAAATAATGAAGTTGGAACTGTTACCTACAGTAAACTATTAAAGGAGGACACTTTAAAATGGTCAAAAACAATGTGAAGAAATATTTACATAGAAAAGTAATATTTCTTTAATTTAAAAAGAAATGCGGTTAAAATGAAAGACTGTGGTAAAAAACCTTGGCGCAAATACTTCAACCCCCCCCAAAAAAAAACATTTTATACACATGAAACTCAAAATTTATTGAAAAACTCTGTTAATCTGATTTTCATCCCAAGAGAAAAAAATACCTCAACAGTCAACAAACGCATCTCACAGCGAAACACGTTTGATGTCATAACACACACGTACGCACACAGCATCATGGAAGTAGGTCTGAGGTTGAAAAGGTCATTGTCCTGCAGGGCCCTTCTGGCAGAGCTCAACACACATCAACACATCCAGTTCACACCGTGTGCACATCAAACACTGGACATTCATGGCGGGGCATGAAGTAGAGACAGAAAGTGTCGTTGTCAGCGTTTTGAAATACAATTTCTGATGACAAAAAAAGCCTTTTTCACTGACCGAGGACAGGAAAAAATCAGCAACCGTATTAGAGGCTCATTTTAGCCAAATGGGACCTTTGGTCCTGAGATTTTACATTTCGGAAAAGATTCAAAGAGTTTTCATCTGATGTATTTGAATGATAACTTCAAGCATTACTTTGCTCCTTCTGTGTCGGTTCAGAGTCAAACTATGAATCTCTAATCAAAGCCGTTATCACTCGTGAAATCACCCAATTAATGAATCACTTCTCCAGACTAACAGTGTTGAACGTGGGAGCCAACCGTCTCTCATCAGCGTCACCTGAATCCAGAGCCAACTAGACCTCACACACCGAAGGAACAATCGTATTTGTTGCATGGTGCAATTCCTGAAACCGTCTGTTTGGGAACAGCAAACACCAGCAAACAGCAATGATTTGTAATCCAACCATATGTGCACAGTAACTTTCATAAAGCAGCGAGGACACGCAGTGAAGCTCCTCGGTATGGAGTGATCACTGCAGAGGCCAGGCGTCGCTGATCATCCTCCAAACTCCATGACTGGAGCTCCGCGTTAAATCCCCTACATTCTCCATTTAATCATTCTGCAGTGAGAATATGGAGCTGAAATCTAAGGAAGAAATGTTCCCAAAAGTAAGCTGTGTTACTTCACCATTAACTATTAAATCAGATGATGTATTGTGGAGAGAGAGGGGAGACACACACAGACACACAGACACACAGACACATGCGCACACACACACACACAGAGAGCTGGGTAGAAATGTCTGGCTTGATGGTCTGACATTTCATGATCATTATCTGTCATTACACGCAGTGGGGGGATACACAGTCTAACACTGAAACACTCACACTTCAGGGACGGTGGGAGGTTTGGAGCTATAATTTGTGTTGATATGAGGAGAGAAATGACAGAAAGGTGGAAGGCAGAGAGAAGAATGTGCTTCTGATAGAGCGGCGAGGACAGAGCTGTGATTATGGGCAGTTATGGCAGGAAAACCCCGGGAGACACAGACTGTACAATAAAAGTGACACACAGCGGGGAAAACAAACAACCCCAAGGTTAATGGGGGTGTGTGTGTGTGTGTGTGTGGGGGGGGGATACAAACCCAACAGAATAAGGGATTGGATGTCAAGCTAAACAGCTTCCATGTGAACCTGTAGAAGTCAAAGTGGACCAGCGGGTTCAACTAAACGCTGTTCAAACACTAAATAATTCAGGGCGTTTTGTTTTGTGTGCTGGGACGCCCGGTAGGGCGGGGCTTCCTCTGTCAGGTCAAATCAGATCTTCAGAGTGTGACGAGTGAACTTCAGATCCCCCCCGAGAGGTCCAGCTCAAAACAGCTCAAAGCAAAAACACACCATCCATAGACGCAGAAAAAGAAAAGAAATAACTATTTTATTGAGCTATTTGTGGAAATGTGGATGAAAAGTACTCTCAGTTAATAAAATGACCATTACATAAATTAAACATGCATTTTTATATTCAATTCTGCTGTGTAGCTTTTTCTTTTTGATGATATTGAGCTTATAATGGAGGTTTTCTTTCTGTGGCAGCTTTCTGTTGCCATACAGTGACATCTAGTGGTCCCAGGCAGTATTTACCTGTATATTATGTTATTTGAGTTTCTTTTTAATTGATAGAAGTCGCATTACCTAAAGACCTAAAACATGTGGAAACTTTATTTGGAAAATATAGGACAATTGGTGTTTTTTTATGAAAATATGACATTAACAATAACTGAAGTTTCAGGCAGTGTAATATAAAAGCAGTCAGAGCGGCAGTCCTCCAGCATGGTAAATGTTAACGCTCACCTACTTCTGCATCCTACATTCCTTTCAAGCACCAAATCCAGATTACAGAGCATCTTCCTCCTAATTCAGTGAAAGCTGGTTTCTATTTGAACCTCAGGTTTTGTTCCTCACTAAATTCTGGTGCCCGTCTTTCTTTATTTGCTTTGAGGTTGTTGTTTTGTTTGCCATTATGAGATTTAAGATCATCCCTTCCCTGGGAGACAGCAGTGGTCTCTTGTAATCACACACGCGCGCTGTGTGTGTGCGTGTGCGTGTGCGCGTGCGTGCATGTACTCGTGGCCTTAGCTTTGTCTGCAGCAGAGCTGTGATTGGTCTCTGACTCCAGCCAGTGGTCAGAGGTGAATTGTTGATGCTCGACACGATGAGCTGAAGAAGACGGCACAAGATGTCAATTTCACATGAGACAGATGTTCTCATCTTGACACAGAAACAACTCACATTTTCTCTGGAGTTTAATTTGCAATTAGAAATTGTGGAGAGACAAACGATCCTGTGTGTTGTCGAGGCAAAACGTTTGTCACTTTAGCCTTGAGATGAGGAGGTAACCTCTCAATCTCAAAATATGACAATGACGTTGGCTCAGTCTGGATTCCCGTCAGGTCGACCATACATCAAGCTGAAAATAACACTTTACCTTGGGTTACACATTTATTGACCCAAGACAGTTTCTGCGGTTTCCACAGTAATTCTATGCACTTGTGATTGAGGAAATGAAGATGTCAGCTGAGTTGTTGCTCTGCTCTCCAGCATGTGATAGATCTATTGTTTAGCAAGAGCCCTGGTGAACGCCGCCGTCTATGCTTTACTTGCCTGATGGCAAGAGCAGGAGACTTGAGGGATGACAGTCTCAAAGCTGAGAGGTTATGAAAGTCTCAGCTTCAGAAGCTCCTGTGAGGCACAGAAAGTGTGTCCTGCAGCTCCGTCACATCTGTGCTGCCCTCAGGAAAAAGGCCCCACAAACTCTTGATACCATCAAAATGCATGGAATTGAACGGCCATGAATAAAATCCAAAGAACAATGCAGTCAATTAAATATGACAGATGTCTCTGCAGTCTAAAGCAGAGATCCTCAAGCATTGGGCCGCGAGTAACTTTCAGTCCTACTCCTGTGGGTCGCAGGACCACTTCCCACCACTTGAGGCGGTGACGTGTCATTCAGTTGTTGAACAACACTCCAACAAGCAGCAGAAGAAGAAGACAGCTGTAAACTTCGGACTGAAGTGTTGGAGAGGTTTTTAAAACGAATAAGAAGAAGAAGAAAGTGATGCTTCGCCCTCCTCAAAGCAGAAATATGATGGCAAGAACAACCCTGACTTGATTACGTTGGGCTTGTGAACGGAGTCCATGATGAGCCTGTGTCTTTAAATGACAAGTGCATTGTGGGAAGTGGAGTCGTAGCATGTGTTGGTTTAAGGACGTGTAGTTTTTGTTGTTCTGCTGCACTCTGGTGTTAAACTGCAGGTGTGTGTGTGTGTGAAATGAGTTTGTCCGGAAGGTTTTAAAAGTGGAATAAACGGCTACAATTCCACAACCACTGGCGTCTCTCCTTCTCCCTCCATCATCTCCACGTCAGAATTGACCCGACAGACAGCTTGTTACCAGCAGACACCAGCCACGAGTGAAACTGTAGTAAACCAGGCTCTGATGATAACCTGGAAGAACAGACATCACAAACGCTGCACTGCTGCTGGTTTTCCCACAGCATTTTATTTTTCAGAGTATTTAAAGCAAAATATGTTTGGAATTCAGATTTTTTTGTGTTTGTGTGTTAATATTGACATGAGCCTTTATATTTGTTCTTGCAGAAACTTAAGTTGTGATAATTGCTCTCCTGTTCAGTGTTGTGTTAATCTGAGGCCCTGTTTACACGACAACGTTTCACATGACAACACCTAATCCGTTAAAAAAAGGAGTGTGTTTACACTGCAGCAGTGGACACAGAGACAACGTTGTAGTTAGTATGCCGGGCCACTGGAGGGCGCTGTTGCTTGATTTTGTAATGAAACTACTCAGACATGTGCAGAGAACAATACACTATAAATGTGAAGAAAATGGAGAGAACCCGACATCAGCATGGACTGATGATGCATCGGATGCTATCAGGGAGAGTCTCAACTATTTAACTACTGATCTGGACGATAAAACTAGAATATAGACCGTGGGTCGTACCACTACACGGCCGCCATGTTTGTTTACAACTGAATGAGCAGGAGAGAGGGGGAGAGATGCACATGCGCAGTAACAGGCTCCGTCAGGAGGGATTTGTGCCGTGAAAGAATCTTTCCATCTTGGGAGCCGGATTAAAAACTTTGCGTATACAGTGGATCAACACACTGGCGCCGTGTAAACGGACCCCCCAACAGTAAAGAAAGTTTTGCGGATACACTCAAATTCGTTGTCGCGTAAACGGGGCCTGAATGGGCTTGATTTACTTATTGAATACAAATCAAAGCAAGACTTGCATCAGTTGAAATGAAAGTGTTAATACTGTATTTAAATGGGCTCTGGGCCACTTTATACTAGGGAAGATTGGGCCCCTGGTGTGAACAACACCAAACTGTGAACAATTCCTTTCAGATAACATGTTACAAACATCTAAAGAGAAAAGCATCAAAACTGCACATTTGTCGAGCCAGCAGTAGAAAATGTTTTTTTAGCACAGTGAGGGACTTATTACACCAACGGTCCATCTGATGAACTAGTCAAAGGATGAGAATGAATAGATATGGCACAAAAAGCCAATTTCCATCTATAAAAAGGGAAGCTCCCAAGCAGTTTTGTACCCGTCCTCACCTTGTCAGCGTTGTCAGCTGCGAGCAGATTGGTGGCGAGGGTCTGCAGTTTGTGCTGAGCCATATTCTTGAGCGCCGCCAGGCTGCGGCGGGTCATGGCCTGCTTCAGGTTCACCGCAGAGTGGCTGAGGGCGTCCACGGTGGCCGGAGCCAGCTCGTCGCAGGCATTCAGGATCTCTACAGCCGTTATACCCATCACACATCGGTCCAGGGCTCCTAAGAACAACAAAAAATGTTATAGGGTTGAGGATGAATTGTGATTGCAGGTGTGGCGGTCTGGTTGAGGTCAGCAGGGTATGAAGCAATCCACCAGAACGGCACCGGTGTAAACCAATGTACCGGTCAATTATGAAGAAGAGAAGACTCATATTAAGAGAGCAGAAGATGGAAGTCAACAATCACTACGACGACACTGGTCAAAGGAAGCACTGATACACTAATGAGGCCGTTCAAAACCTGGAAACAAGTTGGGGAAGGGACATCTGGTCTTCTCTGCTCTGCATAATTTAAGGGGGGGAAACACACCGAGAAGACACTTTCTAGAATCTAAAGCAAACTGACAATAGCTTCTGGGAGCTTTCTTTTAATGTGTTCACCGGCGTTTAGCCGCACTGCTTTGGCCGAGAGAGGGACTGGTGCCTGCTGTTAGGTCAGTCTGACAGTTTCAGAGGAAAAAAAGGTTGTTTGAGACAATTAAAACAGAAGCTGAGACACTTAGATGAAAGAACATGATCGGACTGCACAGACGTTGAACCCGACTCCACACAGCACCTCTCAGATTGATAGTGCTCTTTCAAAAAAAATTAAATAAAGACACCCATGGTGATCACCGATTCTCTGACATCGAGACAAGATGGAAATGTGAAATTGAGCTGCCTTAAAAATAAATTTAAAAAAAGACTCTCTTTCAGTCGGCTCCTCTTTTGAGTCCCGTCACATTCTCTACTCGATTTCTTTCCATCTCTTCCCTCTCGTCCTTGCACCATATTTCTATTTATATCAGCCTTCCAATCTCTCCAATCCAGTCTCCCACTTAGTGTGAATGGATCCTCTGTATCATCATCTCTCTTGAATAATATTCAGCTGATAGATGGTGGTCTCCATTTCTGAGACTGAAACAATTCTCAACCCTACCAGAAAGAGAAGTATCTTTAGAAAGACATCATTAGCTGCAGACGGAGCCCACATCAGTATTGGTTCTAATATTGAGTGAGAGGAGAAGTGGCACCATTATACCTGTGTGTGTGTGTGTGTGTGTGTGTGTGTGTGTCACTGGTGATGAAGGGCCTGTGAGCCACTGCTCTATTACATGTCCAACGCCTGACTACACACACACCTTCCTTAATTTCACACTCAGCTACCCTGCAATCTCCCAGCACTACAGCTCATTCAGGTCTCACACACACACACACACACACACACACACACACACACACACACACACACACACACACACACACACACACACACACACACACACACACACACACACACACACACACACACACACACACACACACACACACACACACACACACACACACACACACACACACACACACACACACACACACACACACACACACACACACACACACACAGCAGTGCAATGTGTTGGTTCTTTAAAGTCTTTCAAGTTAAAGGAATACTTCGGTGTGTGTTGGCTTCCTGATCTGCACCATCACATTACTCAACAAGTTCCTTTAACCAGCATCAAATTGTGCAGAAAACTCAGTGAACCACAGCCTCCACTGAGCGCCTTGATAGCCGTAAAAAGTCCAATGTGGCTGACGAGTGAGGAAGGCAGCAGTCAAAGTTCCTTCAACTTCCATTGTTTATAATTCTGCTCTCTGAAATATTCCGAATAATTGTTTTAATTCAGACACGTGCCAACGGGACAGTTTTGGGAAGTTGTGTAGTTTGTTTTTTTTAACGTTACAAAAGAGACGACTGTTCTCCATTGTTTTCAATTCATTATACGAAGCTAACACGCTGTGCTAACAGGGGACCAGGGGTTAAGTATGCTGCCAACAGAGCAGATTCTGCAGGACCGGAGAAGGACAGGAAATCCTAGTCCAGCACTCTCCCCCCCCTGGTCCCGCGTGGCGTGGCTGAAGCACCGTTTTGTCCTCCAACTCCCATGGCCATAAACAATTTCTTCGTGCCACAAACACATTCCTTTATCGTGCTCAAAGTGCAAATACATCAACTGGCCTTTCCAGTGATTCCACCAATCATTTAAATTGTAGCGGTAAACAAGCAATGATTACAGCGCTGACTGTGGTCAAAACCTGTATGCGCTTCCGGGTCAGCATTCACCTACCCTTGACAGGAAACCTTCCTTTATATACACAGAGCGCCACCCAATGGCTATACCAATAACCTCCATTTGGCTTCTACAGTCATTGAGCTATGAATTCAATGCAAAATAGTCCTGGACCACGGGTCGATGCGGACCTGGTCCAGGACCACTACATCTGTTCCGCTAGCATCGCAACAGTGGATCAGGACAGATTTCAAAGTCCGAGACCAAACCTCTGTCCCAGACCACTCTGTTTGTGGCATGCTTTATTAGTGGACAAAACAACATCTCAAAACACACAAAAAGTTAAAGATGGGTTTGGTAGATTGCAAGATGCAATCTGAAAGGAATTCTACCATTATTGTTCAAATTTCTGCTGATATTGGGATTAAGTCATGATTTTTTTTTTGTTTTTTCTCTTACAATGAAGACAGTCCTATTGTGTGACCTGTTTAGGTTTAGGACTCAAAATAAACGTCCATTGGGAGCCGTTTGGGGGTTCAATGTTTTGCTCAACGACACCAACTGAGCCACAGCCGCCCGGCGGTAGGTAAACATGTTGGGTTTTGGTTTCTGTATCGACACTCAAACCAGGCAGCAAACATCCCAAAGACACGAGACGGATTCTACAAAATATGGTACAGATATTTATGATGAACAATAATGAATCTGTTCCTAAATCCAAGCGGTAAAGTTTAGTGGACCCCTAACCGGAGGAGCTAATCCAATTCCCAAATCATCTCAGTGATCTTTACATAGAGGAGTTATGGACGTACTCCTGTGCTAGGAGTTAGCATCCATTTTCCACAAGTTCTGTAGCTGATAGCGCTTTTCCACGAGTACCTACTCAGCTCTACTCGACTCGACTCGTCTTGCTTCGACTCAGCCTCGGTTGTTTTCCATTATAATGTAGTTCAAATTCATCGGAGCTTTTCTCCGTCACGCACAAGTAACCACCCCCAATATGATGCAGAGCGAACATGCATCGGATATCAGCTCAAATAATAAATTAAATAGTATGTATTCCTATATATTTATTAATAATATTACAAAGTGTGGATGGTTACGATCACCAGTTCCCTGTTCACCAGTGAACAGGGAAACCGGTTCATCTGAAACACTGGTAGTATTCGTGGCTCGGAGACCTCCTGATACTGGTAGTGAGTCGCTCCATCGAGCTCCTGCCGAATCCTCTGGTCGCCACCAGACAAAGAAATGCCTGCACCTCGTTGTTGCTCCACGGGGTTGATATCTGTGCGTCTATCTCCGTTTGTGAGCGTACTTGTTGTTCTTGTACTAACACATACTGGGTGAGCGTCAAAAGCGAGGCAAGTCGAGTTGAGTAGGGCTGAGGAGGAGGAACTCGTGGAAAAGTGCCATAAATGTAGCTAAATACTTTTTGAACTTTACCTGTAATTGCCAATCTTGGTCAAGAACCCAAACCTGCCGTCATTCATTCGTTCTGGACGCATCAGAAAGACGGAGGAGTTCAAGTAACATGGGGTAGAAAGTTGAGGGAAACCTCCTTATATGCAATTCCACATGAAAAGGATTCAGCTCCTGCTGAGCTCTTACCGGTGTCCATCTGCCAGACGTAGACCGAGCCGTCGGAGCACCCCACCACCAAGTAGTCATCCGCCGGGCGCCACTTGATGACTTGGATGGGGAAAAGGTGGCGCGATGCCAACATGATGCACTTCCTCTCCCTGAGGCTGAGCAGGCCGACGGAGTGGTCGCTGGCCACGGAACAAACGCAGTGCTGCACCCGAGTCTGCAGAGGGACAAGAAAACACAGGGGAAGGAGGAACTCAACCGCAGGTTCTGGTAATAATGTTCATGGGAGATCAAAACACAAAGAGCCCAGCTTCTTACACTGCAGTTCTCTGGAGGGACGATCAGCTGGGTGATCTCCCCTCCATGGACGCAGAAGATGTGCTTCATCTCTCCGGTGAAAATGTCCCAAACAATGACGGAAAAGTCCACTCCTCCCGACACCAGTGAGCGCTGGTCGTATCGTGGGGAGACCTGGTACGGGTACAGGACACAGGTCACCTTGTTGCGGTGACCTCGGAGGGTCCGGTGAGGGGGCCACCCTGCAGGAGACGGACAGTTTGTCAATACCTTATAAAGCCTCTTCTCTCTCTCTCTCTCTCTCAGAGTCAAAGGAACGGTTCTACAACATTCCAGCAGATGGATCAAAGCAGTCATGATTAACTCAAAACTGAAAGAACTTATATTACATTAAAGGGGATTAGAAAGAAGCTGGACAAATATAAAGGACTTTCCTTAACTTTGATGACAAACTAACAGAAAATAGAGAGATTCTGAACTACATTTGGGTTGTAATTTAAAGCTGCACTCGTATAGTAAGGACTGTTGTGAAGACAGAAATTCTTAAACTCGTCTGTCTGTTCTTCCGTCTATTCAAGCATCACGTGGATCAATGTGAAGACATTTCACACTGTTTTTGGAATATGAAGGAATCAAAATGGCACATATTTAACCATTTGCTTGGTGGTTTGCCGGCCAAATTGGAGCGTCTTGCAGGCTGGTTTTGGCTCACGGGCCTTATGTTCAACACTCTGCTCTCATGAGTCAGAAATAGGGCCTCACGTTTTATTCGAGAAAAACAGGACCTGATAATGTTTGAACAATCTTTCACAGAAATCCAGTCTGACTTCATCCCATTTCAAAGGAGAAGAAGTCAAATATGTGTATTATCAGTCAATCTTTACACCAACAGGCTTTATTTCAATAAATGGGACAAGATAGTTTTAAAATTATAAAATAGAAAAGTATATTAGGGTTATAAACACGAGCAGTTCAGTAAGTGTGATCAAAAGGATGAAATGCTCTAAACATATAGTTATTAAAATTTTCTCTCAACCAGCACTGTTAGCTGGGATTAGTTCCAGTAGTTAATCTGGGTATCGTGCCAGGATGAAGGGGGAATACAGCCTCTGTTCCACTGCACAGAATGTGACGGGACCGTAAAGCAAAGCATACCCAGACCCCACTCTGTTGTCCGGTTTCACCACAGAGGGTTCAGTTAAAATGTAGGCGGGGTTGTGAACGATGCAGGTACGTGACGTCATTACCAACAGTAGTCTAAGCCTTCTCGGGACCAACGCGGAAGTGGCGGCCGCAAAAAAAAACGAGTTAACAAAACAAGCAAGTGTGCACAACACAGAGTATGTAAACAACAACAGAGGATTTATTTGGCCGATGAGATATTTAAATATTGCAGGCTTATCGGGAGTGACCAATCAGCAGACGACTGCGCTTTGCTCCTTTTTTGCATTTTGCTCCTCCTTATACGACCCATTCTGTAGTGCTGGGTATCCCAACGGAAGGGTAACATCTTTCTGTACCATCCACAACTTTTGCAGTGGGGAAGCATGAAAGCATCACATTCTGTGCAGTGGAAGCGGCTCTTAAAAGCACACACCAGCCCTCGCCGTTTTTTGAAACTGATCAATCTTCTGAACGGGGAATAAGCCTCCTCTCAACACTCACCTCTCCTGAGCATGTGCTCGCCCTGCAGCAGTTGCACGATGGCGGTCTGCGTGGCGGGGACCAGGATGATGCTCCCGTCTTCTCTGCCACAGACCAGGCGGCCCTGAGACGGGATGTACACGCTGGCTGTCACCTGAAGAGAGGCCACAAACACACTGATTTTCTCCACGAAACACACGCAATGTTTGTTAACATCCTTTTCCGACTGGTCCAGTGTTCAGACCTTAATGGGTTGCTCTTTGCCCGGCAGGACGCTGAGCTGGTCGATGATGCCCGAGGACACGGGGGTGAGCTTATCAAACGCCTCCTGCAGACTGACGGTGGAGGACACCTGCAGCTCTGCTCAGAGATGAAACCAGAAAGACTGAAGTGAGCATGGCATGCATCAGCATGGCACAACCAGGGTGGGAATAATAGTTTTACAGTTTTGTAACTCCACTGATGAGGAAGACATTCCTCTGAGGAGGTCGACAATTGGTCAGCCATAGAGTGCAGCCATAGAGCGCAGC
Source organism: Lipophrys pholis (assembly GCF_963383615.2). Lineage (NCBI taxonomy): Eukaryota > Metazoa > Chordata > Actinopteri > Blenniiformes > Blenniidae > Lipophrys > Lipophrys pholis. The sequence goes on along the minus strand of NC_137641.1, from coordinate 7,393,108 downwards.
AGGGCGGAGTTACGTGATGAGCCTGAACGCATCTCCCATGTATTATTGCATGAAGCTCGTCAACACGTAAAAGTCCATAAAGGAGCCGCGACATTGTTTAAACCACTGGGTTTAAAGTGTGTGGAAAAAAATAGCTTATAGTTCGGAAATTACCGAAAGTTCCGGTACACGCCGTAGGCTACAAAAGAGTCCCAGTACGCTGGGGGGTAAAATTCCAAACGTGCCAGTACTGCGTACAGGTGCATACCGGCCCACCAAAAGGCCTGGGCAGATCAAGATGCTGACTAGACAGCATCTTGCCTAAGGCACACCTGTGCAATGAAATAGGCCTTTTATGTACGTAGAAGAAGTCTTGCACCTTTGAGCTGAGCTCATGAAAAATGGGAGTAGAAACAAGGTGTTTATATTTTTGTTCAGAATATTTACATACACAATATACATGTCACAAAACTGAACTGCAATTAATGTTTCCATGTATCGTGTATTTATGCTCTGCAAACACAATATGACCAAATTTCAAAAAATCTAATTGCAGTTAATCACAATTCTTCCCAAAAAGTAGCACCATGAATTAATTAACCATTCTAACTGATTAACAGTGAAAGAAAGAGATCAGTGTTTTTGAAGAAAGAAACAGGAGTGCGACCATCACCACGCACATGAGGTGGCTATCAGATGAACTGATCTTTTCTTAAACATCCAACCAGTGAGTACCTGTGGAGGATGAGCGCTGCGGCGGGGGTGAGGGGTCGGGGATGTTCCACAGAGACACCCTGCCTGCCGAGTCTCCCTGGATCAGCAGCTTATGGAAAGGCTCCCGCCGGCCAAAGAAGAACCGAGTGACTGGAGGACAGATCAGGAGCTGGAGGATGGAAAGAACAAGTCAACACCCGAGAACTGAAGATCCAATCCCCTTCACAGCTACTATTTCTCTCTTTCTATAACCCTCAAACTGCCATGAAATCATTCACCTCATCTAAAACTGGACACTTTAGCCTCTATGAGCTTCGTTTTGGTTCTGGTTCCAAGCTGAAATGGTTGGTTTTGCTCTCCAGTCCACAAACTGCAATGTCACACAGCAAACTACAGAAAAGCAGAACCACACATCTCAGGATCAGGAGGACTCCACCAAGAAGTAAATAAAAATCATCTTAGAAGAAAGACTGACTGAATCAACCACAGCCCTGCCTTTACTGGGGACGAAAGACACTCAACCCAGTGTGAGGGTCCTCTGGCCTCTCTATGAGTGGCACATGGGGAAGAAAGAGCTCTTCAAACGTACTACCCTGAATATCTGCCTGATTCATATGAATGCATGTTCTCCCTGGTACACCAGTTCTTCTGGTGACTAACTGGGAGGGCTGTGGCTCAGGTGAAGGTCATTTGATCGCCCATGTCACCCTGTCCTAATGTCAAAATATTCTCCACCAAGACAAACTGCTGCTGAAGGAGTGGGTGGCTTAACATGGAAGTCATCTACATCGGTGTGTGGAGCAGAGTCAACCCTCCAGGGGCAAAGGAAGCTCTGGGAATCCCTCAGGCCAAAAGATATGTGCAGAAAACTTCTGTCCTCATCAGACTCTTCGTCTAAGATTACAATTGAGGTGAATTCTAATGTGGATGTGAGCAGAAGCAGTCTATTGGTCGACTCTCACCACAAGATCAGCTATTTTAACTCCCTAGTGTGAGAAAAAAAAATCCCAATCCCAGGAAAAAGAGCTGCTGGCAGATTATGATGATCCTTGGAGGTGATAATGATGAACACTGCGACTACAATGTTTGAAGAGGTGAGCAAGCAGACGATGACTGAGGTGTGTGGTCCGATTGGTTAGTTCAGCTCATCTGAATGCTGTTGGACAGCGGTGAGGGGATGCAAAGTGTCCCCTAATGTCCGATTCTTCTATTTAAACACTCCCTCATGTGAGACATGAAAGGTTAGATCCAACATCAGTGATTGGGCAAATCTAACTTACACCACAGACACAAAGCAAAAACACTAAAATTACACAACTATGTGAAGCACTGATGTTTCCCTCTGACACAGTGTTGCTGGAAAGAGGAAGAGAGCACTAACTTATAAAAGTGAGTTTTTTTTTTAAAACTGTGTCCACGACACGCTAAGGCCTATGATGCCCCACAATTCTCTGCTCTGACTAAACGTGGGAAAATACCAATATATACCATCTCTAGAACTTTTTAATTGCAGTCTGTCTGTAAATCCAAAGGTGGTTCCTGACAAGCAAGGCCCACCCAGCAGCCCCCCAAAAAGAGAGAAAACAAAACAAAAGCAGGCAGCACACAATGAAAAGCCACACAGAGAAAGACCATTTCCTCTAGTCTGTATTCCATACTGGACATAAAATACTGTCCAGGTTGTATTTATATTCCCTGCTAGTTGTGAAGGTGAGCAGCTATTTACAATGAACATTTGAATGATTCTTTTAAAAATTTGCACCAAGTTCTGTCATAATACCTCAAGGACTCAGCGTGTGGTCACTTGGATAAGAAGCATCAGGGACTTTGCATGCATCTTCATCAGTATGAAGACAGATGAGGAGGGTGATGGTGCTTTTTGGAGGAGGAGTTTGGGTTTTAGTGGGAAGAGAGCGTGAAGTCATGTGAACCAGAGTGAGATCAGTAGTCTGTCAAGTCACGCAGGAAGGAAAACCAAGAGTGGAGCGAACTCAACGGGCAGCTTCCGTCCACCGTCATTAGCTCAGCGGCTCACGCTCCTGCTGCCACTCCGGCTGCAAAGTCTCAAAACTTTAAGAAAGCTTCTCCAACGCATAACAACTAATAAAAACAGAATTGCTTTTCAGTTGCTGTTAGTCTGTACTTTCACTTTTTGTTTCTTAAAATCCCCAGAAGTCTATTCTTCTGACTTATGGTGGTGTTCCCCAAGCTATCATTATTATATTGTCATTGTTTTTAGATGGTCTCACTAATATAATATGATGTCTGTTTAAGCTTAAGGTAAACAAAAGTCCAAGCGATAATGTAATAATGTCTGAGTTCCAGTGCTTCTGTATGGCGAGAGTGGGTTTTTGGTCCGGAGAGGGGCTTTCCACATCAGTTCAGCAGTTTCTAAACACTATTTAACATTTAAACCCGCTGGACGCCATCATTTAGACTTCAGACATTTATTGTTCACTTCTCCCGAGGACGCTCATCTCACTTGGTATTTCATTAGCACAGTGAAGTAAGAACGTGAGCCGCTGGGTGAATATCAGTGTTTTGACTGCAGGTCTTATAGTTCACTCCTCTCGTTAAGTTGTCCCATTCTAGCTGAGCTGCAAAGCGGCAAAAATCATTTTCAAACCGTCTCTTCTTCTTAGATCAACATCCAACACCTCGGCTGGGGTTTGTCAGGCCACACAGCTTGATGTCTGGAGATGTAAAAAGGACCAGATCACAGGTTTCCTGCCGTTTATTTTCATATCCTCACATTTATTTGTATTCGTCGTGTGGCTTTTCATTGCTAACGCGGAGCTACAAAAAGTATGGAACTTTTCCACATCTTGTAACGTCGCAGTGACATATGTAAATGTTATTTTATTGGGGGTTCATGTGATCGAGAAACATAACGTGCCACTCGCCAATTGTGAAGTGGAAGGAGAATTCATTAGAAATAAAAAAACATGTAAGTGTGGCGTCTAAAAGTCTTCCTCCCCCCTTAAACCAGAAATACAGTGACAATCGCTGAGCTTTCAGTGAGTATTTGTCACAGTGGAAATCAGTGGCAGAGCCGCTGTCCGTCACTCTCTTGCTCATTTGTAAGCTGTAGCACTATCTGAAAGTCAGCAGCTCTATTGCCATTTTATCAAACTCCTGTTTACTGGAGAGGAAAATCCTACGCATGCACACACACACAACATGCAAACTTCAAAGAGAAAGGTCACAGCCGGTATTTGCACCCGGACCTTCTCGCTGTGAGGCGAGAGCGCTCACCACGATGCCAACATGTGGCACTTCATGAATCTGGTTCTTTTAGGAAGCAATAACACCCAGATTATAGAGCATCTTCCTCCCACTGACTGATGTCACGAGCTGAATGTGTTGTGCGATAATTGAAGGATGTAGTTTCATTGCAGTAACTAGTATTTTAATCCCACTCTTGTACTTTTCACCGGTGTATGTAGTGACTGTAATCAGGCACCAATTCTCAGAAACTTAGTGCGAGAAAATACTTCATATTAACTGAAATACTTTAAGTAACAGGCTAAAACACACTAAACCTCTGCTGTGGCCCTTTCACTGTGCAGTGTGAACATTTAGCTCACATTTCATTTCTAATATTTACCAAAAACATTATGAGTTTATTGTTTTTGTGAATCAATTTTAGCTTTTGCAGCTCAGCCAAGAAGCTGGAACTTTTCTTTTTCCTGCTTTCTGTTTCCAGGATGCATTGTCCACGGGAGGGGTGGGGGGGCTTACAGGCGCCTCTAGAGGCTGGTGTCGGTATAGCACCGCTGGGGTGTAGAGCTCCAAGTCATACCCGCTGGCAGGGAGGCACATCACCTCCACAACCATCTCCTCCTCCTCCTCCTGCTCACCTACCGCTCCTCCCGTCTGAGAGGAGCGAGGAGGTCGAAGGAGGGAGGAGCGCATGGCAGCAATCAAAGGACAGAACAACAAAAACAACTAAATGCACAGACAAGACACGAATAGACAATAAATCATAAATACGCACAGAACAAGGACGAATTAACTCAATAATGATGTGGTCAGTTCAGACACATGGACTGAGAGCGATCGTCAAGATGAAGACCTCAGGTCATTTTCAGTCAATCAAACCTTTGATGATAACGATCGAACCAATACCAGATTGTTGTAGGTCACACTGCTTATGTTTTGTGAGTTGCACTGTATTTTCCTGGAGAGAGGAGGCTAGCCAGCTCGCTCCCGCCTGTCCAGACTCATTTTAAATCATGGAGAGCAAACGGCTCGCTCTGCTCCCAAATGGGCTTGTGAAAAGGTGATACTCCTGTTTCACTGTGAACTCCGAGTCACATCAGGATATGAATCCCTTGCTCATAAATGGACTTATACTATTAATATTTTGGCGTTTTCATCTGGGAAATATGATGTGTGAGTGTTTATGGGCACTGGGAGTGGGGTGTGCCATCAGGTCTCCCACGCTGGCGTGGGTGTGGTTGGACTATGCATCTCCGTGCATTCTGACAGATAAGAGACCTAAAAACAGCGGTCATCACTGTTTAATGTATCTAATAACATTGTGGGGCCTGTAGTGTGGTACCCACAACAACCCATTTCACTTGTATTTAGTCTGAACGTTCGCAAAACTCCAGCGCAACTTACCACTAACTGCCTCTGCTCCGGTCGGACTGTTCCTACACTGGAGCACGTACCTCTGTTGGAACAGTATTTCACCCGTCTGACAGCAGATGGCTCAGTCCAGTGTATGTAGGGTTGCACTATTTGTATATTTACATGGTGGGGAATTGTTGAAGGTTCAAATAATGCAGTGTACACAGCAAGATGGTGCCGGTGTATGTGGCTCGCCGTCTGTTGCATTCAGTTTTTCTTGTATTTTGAAAGTTGTTTTTTTTTAATACTTGACACTCTAAATTTTATCATATTTCTTTACATGAAATCTGAAGAAATAGATTTTTTATTTTTAAAGAAAAAATAATTGTATTATTCAACATTAACTTTTTTGGGTAAATGTGCTGAAAGTTGTGAAATCCTCTCTACCATGTTTCTGTTCTCTGGGCGAGAGCCTGTCACATCAATCTGCACACCATTTAGCATGTCGTTGATGCTAAGATCACTGCTAACAATAACAAAAGTTGTTTTTCACTGCTGAAACATTCTTTTCTTAACTCAGTTCTCAGACTCTCTGACTAAACTGACGAGAGCAGAAGCTTTTATTGAGGACAAAACAATGTAGAGACTGATATAAACTGATCTCACTGTCGTGTCAGACGCAGTGCGACTCGTCCATGTGTCTGAAGTCAACCCCGATCACAATATGTCTACTCTAATCACAGACAAAATGGAACAGAGGCAGTAAAACACAAATGCACACAGAAAGAAAAGTACATTTACTATTTATAATATTGTCATGATGGTGTCCGCTTCGCCTTAATCGAGTGAGTTCACTCAAAGTCGAACCAAATCAGTGAGACGATTGCTTTTCTGAGACTCTAACACCTCAGAAAAGCTGAAGTTGATGGAAAACTGGATTTTCCTGAGCTCCGACACCAACTCCACCAGTCACCACTTCTACGCCTCCTCAGACGAAGCTTCAGCATCACCACAAGCATAAATGTGCCGTATTATATCTTTTACAGTTTAACCGGCATGATTTCTCATGGGTAATTAGGGAAAATAAATCATTTTCTTTATGATGAACACAACACTATAAGCCAATTAGATTGTGAGTAAGAACAAGAAGCATGGCGGAAAGTGCTGCTAAATTAGGCAAAATGTGAACGCGTTCAGATTTTAAAACTGTATTTTCCTTCTTTATAAACATTTCTTGGTGTTATTAACTGTTGGCGATAGATAAATTGAATCTGCTGTGAGACAGTAACTTAACCAGCTTCTGATAGTGGTCAATAGATAGTTTGAGCTGTGACGTGTGGTTCAGTCTGCGGTTATTGATCATGTTTGAAAGCTTCAGATGTGTTTCTGCGCGCAGACCCCTGACCTGTTTGTCTGAGCGGTCTGCGATGCTGTAGACCAGCGGAGGGATCGAGCCTTCCTTTGTTTTCCCCACGTCGCTGCGGAAATGTTCGCTTGCAGGGAGACAGCTGGAAAACACACAAGCGTGAGGAGTTCAGTCATCAGTCCAGACCGGTGTCATCACTGGAACACTTCCCGACATGGGAAGTCCATCTGTGCCGATCCAACAGTCATCAAACTCCAGGTTACGGCGAGGTGAATTCTATGCAGCATATTTACAGCATATTTAAACACATTTATGGTGTTTTTATTCAAATATCTACTATGAAAACTCCTAACTTCTGTGAATTAATTAGAATTAATGTAAAACAACAAATATAGCATTTTAAAAACAATTAATTCCTTTTTTTAAATTGTCTGACTGGTTATGAAACTTGCATCCATATAGCGCTTTTATGGAGACCTTCGTATCATGAGGCGAGAGCACCAACCATTGCCCCGCCGTGCAGCAACTTATTCATATCAAAATATATCAGTACATACCATCTGTGACCACTAGATGTCACTGTGTGACGGCAGAATGCTGCTATAGTACCACTTATAGATAGTAATGGTGGTTTTTAAATATGTGGCCTCACACGGCTTATAGAAACATCTAGAAACATAAACCAATCAAATAAATGGAAATGGTTTGTTTTTGTCTGTGTACCTCCTCTGTAAAGAGAAACAACAGTGAGGTGTGAGTAGTGAGGTGTGAGTGGTGAGGCGTGAGGTGTGAGGCGTGAGGTGTGAGGTGTGAGCAGCTCACCTGGCCGGGAGTTTGTAGATGAAACTGCAGCCGTCTTCAGTCCAGATGATAACTTTGTCTGCAGCAATGAATTCTCCTCCAGTCCACAGCTGATCGCTGTCACTGGCCACCGAGCACAGCAGGGAGTAATCCCCGGCATCAAACACCTGACACACACAGACCCACACACACACACACTAACTTAGATAAACTAGCAATGATAATGATTATTGGGATGATGATCTGACTTGCAACTACTCAAAGTATAGTATGTACTTTTTCCCCCAATTCTAACCTGACAAACATGTTTTCCTCCCTTCAGCTGCATCAGCAGGTTTCACAGCAGCAGATTATGTTTTCTGTTCATTCTTGTTGAAAATTGAAATCATGGCATGAAATATGATCTCTTGTCATAAAAGCAGTTTTGAGGATATTTTGAATGAGTGCAGCAACAGAAAAGTAAAGCCCCCTATAGAATAGTATTAATAGACACATTCAGGTAACTTCAATTTACTCTCATGAAGATTTATTCGATTTCTCCTGTTAATTGTTCTGCATTTATTTCAACTCAGCATTTTATGGAGATATCTTGTTTTAAAGTGAAAAGAGAAAAGACTCTGACACTTTAATCTTTTCCATTAACTCTGTCTGGGAGGGCAAGAGACTGGATAGGAGTGGAGAAGCTTTTTGACAGGTAGGTTATTGTACATGCATGATTTAGGAAAGTGTTCTCCATTTTGTTTAAGACAAATAATAATTTTAAAGCAGTTCAGCTTCCTGCACAAGATGTTTATTGATGTCCCAGAAGGACTGTGACATGTGTACAGTATTTATCATTTGTTGGTGGTGTATCAGATTTTCAGCTCTTTCAAATTGTGACGCGAGACCATTTCTTTTGTTTGTATTTCAGGTGTCCACTCCGGAAGTCCAGGACTTGAGGTGTGTCCTTGTTTGAGAGTGTGCTGAACCTCGGACCCTGGGAACTCACCCTCCAGTACTTGGAGCAGACCACCAGCAGGCTGCTCTGAGTGAAGGTGCAGAAGGAGATGCTCTGGCAGCCCTGACAGTAGATGGGCTTGGATTCCTCCTCGAACACTGGGTCAAGGTCCTGAGAGCACAATGCACTCATTTCAGGCTGTTATCCATGTCTCTCTGTTCATGTCTTAGTTCCTTCTGTCCATTATACTCTTGACTGGGCATTTTTGGACATTTCAAAAGGTGATAAATAGTTCAGTTTCATCATCTGATGCAATTGTTTTCAGCACGACAGCATCTGTGCGGTGGTGTACCTGCATCTTGTTGACCTCAGCTGTTATGATCCAGACCTTCAGGATGCCCGTCACCGACACAGCCACCACAGTGTCCTCTGAGGGCAGACAAACCACTCCCATTAACAGTTAGAAAGGCTGCACGGGGACACGCATTCAACTGACACTTATGGGTTAGGTATTGGCATCAATCTGGTGTTACGTTAGTTATGTTATTCGTCACAATACAGGCGTTATGATTCTATATATTATGTAACGCAAAGCTGTGTTAACAATACTAGTATCTACATATCATTTATAAAAGCCATAAGATCAATAAATTGACATCCAACAGTAACACGTGTGTTTCCTCTCAAATGGGAAACATTTAAAAAGGACTTCCCCATTCAGCCTCTAGGTGGAAGCACACCAGGATAACGAGCATCCGATGAGTGAATCGAGAAAGATTGAAACGATGCAGACAAACTCAATTAAAATTTAGTTTTTAAAAACAGTTTCTATTAATCGACGACTATGAGTTATAATATCACATTATGTTCATTTCATTTCTTTATTTGTACAGGAACAACTATGGAGCATAAATTATTGTCACAGACAATTAGAGCCTGAACTGATTTCCAAGTCCACAATGTGCTGAAGTGCCTTCTTGTGTTAAATACTACAGTTTTTAGGGTTCCATGCCAGCATCATTATGTGCACATCAAAATAATAACAGAAGTAAGAATAAACTTTGTTTTTATCAAAAATGTGATTATTCAGCTGCTCCCTGGGCAGTGGGAGCCAAGAGGTTAGAGAAGCAGACTTGGGGTCGGGAGTTCACAAGTTCAAATCACACAGCTGACTGAGCATGACCCTTGACCCCCCCCCCCATCAACTCCCTGGAGCGCCATAATGTGGCAGCACCTCCGCATCCTAGAAATAGGATTGGTCAATGCGGAAAAAAAGGAATTTGCCCAAGCAGATTTTTAAAAAATGTGATTACCGTAATTTCCAGACTATAAGCTGCTACTTTTCACACGCTTTGAACCCTGAGGCTTATACAATGACGCGGTTAATTTATGGATTTTTACGGGTTAACGGGCTTCATGCCAACAGATTCTACTTTAGCATGTAGATACATGTTTTGAGTGCTCTGCTTCTCCAAACCTTGCCCTAAGTGATATTTCTGCTCTTGGTGACTTCGTCTTGCGCTGCTTTCCGTGGTACAGAACTCCAGCAGCTGACGGCCGTGAGTGATGCGTTCAGGTGCATCACGTAAAGCCGCCATGCTGGAGCCCGTGGCTGAGAAATCTTCCTCCTCATAATCACAATCACCAAATAACTGATAAAATACTTTATCAACCGAGATAAAACCCTGTGATTGTGTATTTCTTACACTTACACACACACACACACACACACACAGTGTGTGCAGGAATTTCCAGAACTATGATTAGATTAGACGAGATTTGCTGGAATTGATGAAAATATGAATAATCCCCGTATTCTCGCAGTGAAATTCCAGCCCTGTTATAATGTGGACACCTGCAGCTTATCGTCAAGTGCGGCATTTATATGTACTTGCAGGTGCGGCTTATATCCAGGTGCGCTCAATAGCCCGGAAAATACGGTAGTTTAATAGATTAGTTTAGTTTTAATCAGTTTTGAAAAGTGATGCCGTTCCTGTGGGATTCTATATCCTTGTTCCCGCTGCACATTATGACAGGGCACAGTAAGGCAAAGCGCACTCTGTTGCGCGGTTCTACGGCAGAGGGTACTGTTAAAATGTAGGCGGGGTTGTGAACGGTCATGTAACAACGCAGGTACTTCACATTATTACGCAACAGTACACGAGGGACCAGCGCGGAACGTATTTGTTACGGCGCTGCTCAGGCGCCCGAGCAAAGCCTTGAGCCTCAGTTCTCTGCGACACAGCTTGGAAAAGTTTCTCGTTCTAAGCAGCAGCGTCCATCTCCCGCTGAATCTCCTGCTTTCCTGTTAGGGAGAGGAGCGTCTGCACCTCGTCGGAACACCAGGGGGTAGTACCAGTGCAGTCATTTCAATTAACCCAGTTATCTAAACGACCAGCGTGCGCAAAATGGTGTATGAGAACAACAACATGAAGGTTTACGGCAGATGTGATATCTTAATATTGCTGCTTGTTAAGAGTGACGATTGTCACTGACCAATCCGCAGACGGCTGCGCTGTCGCTCCTCTTTATAGAACCGTAACGATGTGCTCGCTCCCTGAACGGAAGGGTTACAAAAAAGTGGTAACGGTTTGGTGTGGCACTTTCAGCCGCTGCTTTTGTCAGTGGAAACACACAAAAACCTGTACCGTCCCATACCATACCATACCATACTGGCCCATACTACACAGTGGAAACGAGGCTTAACACTGGCTTGAAAACTGCTCAGTCATGAATGTATTTATTGTCCATAATGTGCTTCTAAAGGTCAGTTTTTTCAGGATTAGTGCAGGTAAATGTCTGGTGACCCTCCCCTGTTTCCCACCTTGTGTGCGGTGAGATCGAATGATGCTCATGGAGCTGATCCAGTCGGGGGAAATCTTGGACACCAGCGAGTAGAGGACCTCCAGGCTGGTGGCGTCCACCACAAGGATTTCGGGGTAATGACCATTGCAGAGGAGCCGTCCCTCCCTCTGAGTGCCGATGGTGAACTGATAAAACTGGAAGAAGATGGCGACAGGAAGATTTTTAATAAACGACCTGATATCTACAGAATAATGTCCTAACAGCCAACAACGTAATACCTGCCAATATTGTATTCTTTTTAAACGTAACAAAGCGAATAATGAATCAATATGCTGATGATGCCATCCACTACATCAACAGTATTTTTGATGAGCAAAATGCACAAAACCTGCCGAAGAATTTTTTTTCCTTTTCTAGAGATGCAGTCTTAGAAGGAGGAGGAGGAGGAGTTTGTGTCTGAACAATATAGAATGAGAGAAGGCTGAGTGAGACGCATCACATTGTCCCTGACCTGCTTCCACTCAGTCCTCACAGGTTGTTATTGCAGCGTTTCAGTCACGGCGTACACGTTGAAGTCAGTGTGTAACGTTACCTGGATCCCGGTGTGAGCACAGGCCAGCTTGGTGAACTCAATGCAGCGTCCATCGTTCACGTCCCACAAACACATCTCCCTGTGGACGTGGACAAACCGATATCAGTGTGTGTGTGTGTGTGTGTGTGTGTGTGTGTGTGTGTGTGTGTGTGTGTGCGTGTGCAAGTGCGTGTGCGTGTGTGTGTGTGTGTGTGTGTGTGTTACCCGCTCTCAGACGCGCTGACGATGTACTGCTTGTCGCTGCTGGCGCTGGCTTTGGACAGACAGGTGATGGAGGCTGTGTGACCGAACAACATGGCCCGGGGACAAATCTGAGCAGAGGGGAGAGAATCAACATTTGACCAACTTCTGGCCAACGTTTATTGGCGAGTTGTTTTGTTTCAGACTTTCCTTACTGGGATGTGTTTAACCTGATTGTTTCTGTGTGGTTTGGGAACCCACGGGTTTCTGGTGTTGAATTTGAAAAGGCAGAACTCTTTTTGGGATTATTTGCTGAGCTGTTGTTTTAAAACTGTGTTCAGACTTCGTCACTGAATGATTTTTTGGTGGGGTTAATCTTATTTTCTATTACTAGTTTCAAACCACATTTTACTGTGTTTTGGAAGTTTTGAGGTGATAAGTAGCTTCTGTTTGATTTCTCTTATGATGATCACCATGTGCTTCCTTGGAATGTGACTTTCTACTGATTTCAAACCAACTTTAAGTCACAGTTCAAACTGATTTCCAAAGCGATTGGACACTCGGAGTGTGTCCTCCTGCCAGCCTGATCGAGAGGAGATCAGTCCAGGTCCGCGGTACCTTGAGCTCTGACGTCATGTCCCAGAGGCAGATCTGCCCATCGTGGCAGCCGGTGATGATGGTGTTGAAGTCGTCCATCACCAGCAGGCTGCTGATGCAGTGGGTGGGCGCCGTGCGTCCCCAGAGCACTATGGGTAAAACCAAGTTGTTCCCGGACATGGTGGTGATCAGTCTGGTGGGAAAGAAGGATGAGGAGGTTCGATTTTATTGAATTAAAAGCTGATGTAAAGGTAAACCAGGCAATGACACAGAAGGAAATACTGTCGATATATCTATGCATGTAAGAGATGGCAGCAGTATTTATTTCCTTACACACAGTTTGTCACACAAATCCGTTGTTTGTCCATTTCTCATATCTTGCATCCATAGTACACGGTGCAAAGTCTTGCTATTTTTGATATACTTACTTTCTTTTGTATAGTTCACCATATCTTCAGCATTACTATAATCAATTCATTTTGGAATTTAAGCTTCTTTTACACCGAATGGTAGTGATCCTAAGACACAGTAGAGCAGGCCCCTTGCCCCACTTCCAGACCCATATTGGATCTTCAGTTATCCATAGATTGAGAACAAAGTTCGGCTGCCCAATAATAGTTCCTTAGATTTTGCTGAGGCGCTAACAATGTCTTCAATTTAATTTTTGCCTTTTTCTTTTGCCTGATGGTTTCCAGCCTTTTAAAAGGTGGAGCCAGGGATCCTAACTGGAAGTGACTGGAACAGGAACAAGTCTTGGCAGGATGTTCATTCTGATGGTTTCCACCCTCCCAATGAGAGTCGAGGCTAAATCAGACCATCGATCCAGATCTTTTTTTAATGTCCTTTATCAGTTTTCCGTAGTTTGCCTCATATAACTGAGACATTAGGAGTAATAAAAACAATGAGGTATCTAAACCCTTTGTCACTTCCTTATAAATTTAACCTTTTCTTTAAACTCTGCTGGACATTTAACTGAAATCGTCAGAGTAATTGATTTGTTTCAAATTGTCAAACATATCCTGAAATGTTTCCGTATTCTCTGAGATTATCTAACAGGCCTGGTACCGATAGGGTTGGATCATTCAAAAGCATTAACAAATCATCTGCAAACACTGATATTCTGTGTTCCACTCCTCCTTCATCCCTTATTCCCAATATATGATAGTTCTGTCCTTTTGATTCAGCCAATGGTTTGATGTATACAGCAAACAACAGTGGATTCGACCAATCAGCTTGTCTGACTCCTCTCGTGAGTAAGAAGAAATCCGAGCAACAACTCTGATCCCTGAGTTTGGGTCCTTGTATATTATTTTTAATATATAATATAAAATTCTGTTGGAACCCAAAAGCTGATCTGGTATAAAGAAAGCTCCTTTTCACCCAGTCGAACCCCTTTTGTGCATCAAGGTTAAGTATCATAGAGGCCTGAGGTTTGTATCTTGAACTGGATATTTTATTCAATATTCTAATGGTGTTTGTTCCCTGGCTACTTGGAATAAATCCAGTTTGGTCCACTTTAATAAGTGATGTGTTTTTGCTGATATAACTGTAAGAATCTTTAAATGATCAGAGTAAGCTCACTGGTCTAAATCCTTCACAGAGTCGGATCTGTTCCTTCCTCATGTAAGACTGATATGATGGCTTCTGCGCTTCAAATCTTAGGAGGGTCTCCGGATGTTAAATACTTCAGACAGTACACATGTAATCTCCTCTTTAAAACATTTATAGAATTCCCCAAGGATCCCATCTGTCCCACGCGATTTATTGTATTTAAGAGTTTTGATAGAATCCTGTATTTCCTGATGAGAACTTGACCGAATCATTTCAGACGCTTCTTGTCTTGACCAGGTTGGTAGATTGATTTTATTGTATTTTTTTAAAGGTTTACAGTTTAAGGTATCGTGATCATTGTGATCAGATTCAGAGTCATTGCCTACATTTTTATAATAACGTGCAAAGGTCTCAGTAATTTCTTTGGGTTTTACTTTAGTTTGTTTAGATACAATAGTGCTTGATTCGTGACATTATTGTATTTGCTTGGGCCTTTCTAAGTTGGAATGCTAGTAAGTGACAACCTCTATTAGCCTTTTCGTAGTTTCTATAACTTATATAAAGGTCGGGACGATTCTGCTTTAACTGTTAAAAGTACATGTTTGCTTTTAGCTCATTATGGTCTCATCTAATGTTCCATCTCCAGTTCTTTAATCGTACTCTCCAATTCTCTTTGTTATTTTTTAGTCAAGCTTTCCCCAGTTTAGAGGATATTTCTAATATTTTCCCTGGATACACTGCGTTACGTCCCTCCCGTAATCTCGATGGTGTTACCTCACCATTGGAAATTCTACTTTAAATTGTGTTTCATTTATTTTACTGAGCTTTCACTGGATAGAATAGAGACATTCATTCCAGTATATTTTAAAAAGAGATCATTCCCTGTATCCAGCTAGTGTAATAGGTGCGTTATCACTTACAGTTATGGTTTCTATTCCACAGTTCTGGGGCCTCATTTATAAAACATTGCGTAGGATCCATACTAAAAGTGTAGGTGAACCTCACCTCTCACAACAGGCGCAGCAACAGCTAAAAAACTTAACTATGAATCAGATATCTCCATCATGTTTCAGACAGGGGATGAATGATTGCAAAGCTGGAAGCGCTCCACCTCAGGAAGCAGAATTCAGCTGACTGATCTTGCTGCTACGCTGCAGCTCGTGCTGCTTGACTCCAGCACCTGGGTCGAGCTGGTGACAAGAGTCGTTCTACGTTCATGAAAACATGCAGGATACCGAGACCCCGGGTTTGGTGTGGCACTTTCAGCCGTTGGAGGTCACTGCTCTATTGGATAAGGTGGAACGGGATATTTGCATCATGGAAGTTCATGGAAGTTCAGCCAGCAAATCTAAAACAAATGCATGATATATTAATTCAATATGGATCAAAGTCTCTGAGGAACGTTTACGGCACCTTCTTGAATCTCTGCCACCAAGAATTGAGGCTTTCCAGTCTAATAAAGTGTAATAAAGTAATACTGTGTCGAGTGAGCATTCTTCTAGTTTAACTCCAGCATAAGATTTCACGAGTGAGAGCCGAATGAAACTTGGAGAATTGAACCATTACTACCAAGAAAAGCCTTCAGGGCCTCAATGTGATCTCTGGCGCCTTGAAACTGCAGGTTGGGAACCGCTGGTCTGGCACCAGCTCTGCACTGCATCAAGGCATGCTAATGATGCTGTTAACACAAAGTCACAACCCAAAAAAAAAAAAATGATGGCAGGTTTTTCATTACGTCAGTGTTCAAACTGTCGCGCCACTCCAGAGCAGAGTCAGCTGTGGGCGTCACTGCTGTAAATACACCACGAGAGAGAGTCACGACTCTCAGATCTGCCAACAAGACACACATTCAAACTGGAAATAAATAAAATAAACAGCAACAAACAGCACATACACACCCCACCTTTTACACATAGGCTGAAATGATCAGCCCTCATCATGCAGGATCAGTGCTGTGCAGCACTTCACTGATTCCTCTCAATGTCAGCGTTTCTCTTCACATGCAGGGCCTCATTGGCAGACAACAGTGGGACCAGAGGAGGGATGAACTGTGCAGCTTCCTCACATTAAACCAGAGGAGAGATGAACTGTGCAGCCTCGTCACAGGTGCTAATGCTAATACTAAGCTATAACCGCAATGATACCACTTCCGGAATTAGCATCGAGGGTAACAGAACCAAAACAAAATGTCATAAAACTGATCCCACGTACCGGCGACACCAATCCTACTGGAACATTCCCCTCTGGGAGGAAGGTGTGTCAATGAACGTTCCCCTCGGTACTGGAAAAAAACCGGAGTCAATCCCTTTTTTGTGATATTTCACCTTCTCGTCCTCCAGAAGCTGCGGACTGTTCAGTCAGCTGATCCAACGCTCTTCTTCTACTGGGGAATTTACAGCAGGCTGCGTAGCCTCAAAATGAGAGAGCGCCGTTTTACTGCGCACCGTGCAGCAGCGCCCTCTGCAGGCCGTGGTGAGAAAGACAAAAATAAAGACGACTAACGAAAAAAAACGTTTGGTTTGTTGTTTTCAAATGTTCAGTTTGAAGGACTGACAGCTATCAACAAAAATACAAAATAGACATATATTATGACATTGTCTAGCTTTATTTTCTTCCTTCCCTTTCCTTATACAGCAATTACTGTTACTATTGAATAAAATAGAATAGAATAGAATAATCAATTGCTAGCATTCCTCCAGACAGAAAAGAATATTAATATGATATAATATAGAATTATATTTTCACATAACAATAAAATATCAACTAAGATAATAAAAAAAAATATATATACAAATATGTTCAAGGCTTTACAGTGAGAAAATAGTTTTTCCACAATTCAAATAATCAGACCTCACTGCAGAATTTAAATCCTTATAACTGATTTTCTTTCATTTTGAAAGGATTTATTTAAAATATCCATAAAATAGTGTTGCTTTTATTTTTTGATACCGGAAATGACACTGTGCTTTTAGCGTATCTTCCAGCTTCATTTCCGGTCGATGGTTCGGTCGGGAGCCGACACGTGTTTCGGCGCCAGAAAGCATTTCCGATGAATTAGCACCACTTTCCCACAGTGACAGGCCGCTGCTGCTGATTCCGTGTGCACACAGGAGTGTCGGACCTGGGGTTGAGACTTTGTCACGATGTTTAGAAGCGGATTTTTTATTTTATTTGTTTTAATCGTGGCGGAGCTAGCAGGGGGCAGCTAGCCGAGCAGCTCGGGCAACATGTCCGGACTTGTTCCCTACTTTGAAGCAGCCCGGTCGTCTCCCTCTGACCTCAGACATTATGGATTTCCAGTTCCCTCAGCAGCTGTTCCCTTCTTTTTACAACTGTGTACTTCCGGACTCGGTCCCGAAACACTGCTCCGCCGGAGACTGGGGCTCGTACCAGCGGGTCCGGCTTCAGGTGAGTCCACGTGTCACTGTCAGTCTGCTCAGCGTGAGGCGCGCGTGTCACCGCACACCTGGACCTGCTGACAGGTTGTCAACTGAGCATTTACTGTTAAGTGTGGATTATCATAATCATCTGTGTTTCTGAGACATGTTTGTATATATATATATATATATATATATATAAATATAACCGATCAATGTGTGTACCTTTAGGGACCATAATCCCTGTGGCCAGATAAAACATTACACATAATGTGTATAACAAGTCCAATGAGGACATCTCTGCTGTCAACGAGGATTTTATTGTCCCAAAGACAGATTATAGTCAAATTATTCCTACAGTTACTTCGTTACTTTTTTCTTATTAATCCATCCAAAATAGTCCGGAGTCACCATAAACAAACGGGACCGTCCCGGACGAATCCTGAAATAATAATAAATAATTTGATATGACCAGAATCTGCTGATCATAATGAATAATGAATAAATCTGATCACGTGACTTTGCCAACAGAGTGGATGAGGACAGGTTTCTTGTCCAAGACAAAAAAAAATTGGTCCCAATCCGCTGTTTGCTGCATGCGATATGCTTCAGTTTCACGTGGTGTCCTTTATGAAAAGGCTGATGCGACATGGAAGTGGTTAATGGATACGGTGGCATTCCATGTCGCTAAAGACACGGTCCCTATTACGACCTAGAAGTCTGACGTGTGAAGACATTAAATGTATGAGATGATTCTGGCTTCAATTCACCACCTCACTGTCTGTGCCGCCAGTTTCCTCTGTCTCCAAAATGTTCATGCCCAATAATTAAAGTTGAGGTACAGGTGCACACATTCTCCTATCAAGTTCATATCTATATTTATATACACACACATATATATATATATATATATATATATATATATATATATATATATATATATATATATATATCTCACAATGTTTACATGGGAAGTGACATGTGCTTCTTTCAGGCCCCATTTTGTGCATAAGCAACTTTCCTAATGAGGCCCCCTGGTCACAGATCTAAAGATCCTTTACATATTCTTCATGCACATTATAGCTAATACAGAAGTTTAAAACAGCTGAGAGACGTATTGAAGTAAATCTAAAATAATGAAATAAGCATGACATTCACTTACATTGATAGTTTGTGGGAAAAATAAGAGCTTGCACATTTTGTTTACAGCCATTGAGCTCTATAGGTATGCTGAAACCATTCACATCATTACTCATATTTAGATTTGTGACTCAAGGTTCGGGGAGGTGTTAAGTTAATGACTCTTCAAATTTGGATATATGTCGGCACCAAATTTAGATGGCAAAAATAGCGAGGGTAGAAACTGTTGGTCACATGAGGATAAAGATCTGACCCCGAAGACAGGAACCCACCTGCCAACACTCTTAAAACTGAGAAGAATCCAGACCTTTTGTTTATATCAGTGTTGGAGAAAAAGAATTTTCGAGCTGAAACTGATAAACTGTTGGGACTTTTGTGTGTTTTCAGGAAGGTTCAGTTTCCACGTGGGTATTTAAACCCCAGCATGAGGTTGGAGGGGAGACTTGGCATCAGACTGAGCCCGTCCCACTTCCACTTCTGTCGCCCAAGAATGGTGAGTTTGCTGTGGATCCTCCCACCGTGGTCCTGGCTCACTGTGGGCCCCCTAGTAGGCATGGGTACTGAATTCTGTACTTTAATAGGTACCAACCCAAATTCCGCCGGCCATTTTCCGAGCTGGACTTGAACACAGCATTACACACACACACACGCACACACGCACACGCAGAGTGCTAGAGCCACTGGCTAGAGGCCACAGTAAACCTATTGATCCATTGTTGTTTTCAGCCCATCTACACGCACACACACACACACACAGAGTACTTTGGCATTTTTCGCATTTGTGGGTTTCCTTAGTTACTCTGGCATTTTTGCTTCAACCTGTGTTAAAGCTTGCATTTGTTGAATGGCGGAACCTCATTTACTTTAATTTTGGGATTGTTTATGTGCATTTTAGCCCTGAGGACAATCACAGCAATAAAGTTGCACTGTTGAGGATATATCTGGTGTCTGCAGTCAGGTTTAAGTGCATTGAGTAAAGTTCTCTGTCGTTGACCTTTGTAAGCTAAACTACAGAAGGCAGGTCAGCTGATAGTTTTACTGGAGGCTAAGACGTGTCATCTATCCCCAAACAAACCTTTCTGTTGCTCTTGCCCCCCCCCCCGCCTCCACTGTTCTCTTCTAAATGAATGTAGAGCAAACACTGGGTCACACCAGGCATAACTGCTGAAACATGAATTTAGAAAACGCACAACTACTCCTGCCATCATGGTGAGGTATTAATATTCCAACACTAAACACACTCACATGGGGGCGGAGCCTCAAAATAAACGAAAGGTTGAGCACTGAGGAAGCTCTGCCAGACATGTTTGTTTGGGAAGAAGTGAAATTGAGTGATGACAGTGCCGTGCCTGTCTGTTTAGATTGTCAGGTGAATTAATATTGTTTAATCTCATGAAGTATAAAATTAAATGATGCATTTCAACTAGATTACAAATTATATTAATTACATCTTTATAACTATGAGATAGATGGATGTTTGGATTGATGTTTTATTGATCTGGAGGACATATGAATCCTCTTTAATGAAGTTAACAGTGACTCTAAAGTAATCCTCGTAAATGCTATTATTCATCATATCAGTCTTTTTTCATGAAGGAGCTCTAAACTTTCTATTTTTGCATTTCTTAAAGACTTTGACTTGCTTTTGTAACGGTTTTGCAGCTTTCCTTCCACATGTGACGCCTCCGGATCCCCTGAGCTTCACAGAACATGTGAGTACACGAACTGAAGTGAGAACCTGTTTCATCTGCGTGTCTAAAAACAATCTACAGTTTCTGTATTTAATGCCCGTGAAAGGGGCGGAGCTTGCAGGATCTGACCAATCACACACACTGAGAAACTCTGCAGCACAGATTACAGATTTACTGAAGGATCAGTTATTCTCTGAGATTATGAAGAATTAAAACATTCCTGACTTGTTAATACTGACTTCGTGAGATTATACAATATTAATTCATCGGCGATATAAAGGGACGGCACTGTGATCACTCAGCTTCACAGCAGAAACGTTTCAGGCAGAGCTTCCTCACTGCTCTTCTTTTAGTTTAGATTTTCCATCCAGTTGTTTAGAGGCTGAGTTTTTCTTGTGTTTTATGTTGGAATATTAATTCGTCACCACGACGACACGAGTCGTTCTGCGTTCCATAAATTCATGTTTCTGCCGTTCTGTCGGGTGTGACCATCAACCTCATTATTCCAGATCAACCCTCGTGGAGAGAAACAGACCTGGAACAAGTCGAGAACAAAAACATCCTTCAAAGCCTCAGTGACCAGGATTTATTTTATTCTGTCAAAAGGATTGTTCTAAATTAATTTCTCATCTCTCCGCTGCAGCTCAGTGTTGAACCTGCGCACCAATCACCATCATTTAAGAATGGGCGGGGCATTTTCCAAGAGATCAAGAGATTTAAACAGTAATAAACATTAATGTCACAACAATGTGACATTTGATGAACTTAAAAAAAATAATTTAAATAACCTCCCTCATTATTTCTTCCCTTTTTAAAAATTTCACAGCTTCATTTTTAACAGTTGCATTAACATTTTGTTTAGAGTCTCACTGTTACTCAATAAAACCAACTTTCATCGTGAAAGTTTTGTGAACCGAAAACTGCAGCACGTAAAATGTAAAACCAGCTGAATGAAGCCGAGTTAATTTGATGAGTGGAAAGATTTAAATGGCTCTTTTTACAAAGTGGACAAACATCCTTAAACCGGGACTCGGGTCTCCTCTGGGTAGAACCAGAGAAACTCCACATTCTGCTTCTCGGCTGTTTTGGTGTGGTGATTGTTAACGTTGGTTTCCATCCGTGATAAGAAACCACAATGTGGCTACAGGTTGAACGGATCCTTTCCTCTTTGTGTTCAGATGCAGAACTTTTTCATGGATCACAGCCACGACGCCTTCGGTTGTATGAGCAGCATTCTGGGGGGAAAATTCCACTTCCCTGAAGCAAGACGAGGGGTGAGTGTGCAAACGCTATTAGTTATTAGTTATTTTTCGCTCTTCTGCTGTCGCTGTTCTTTGATCAGAAAGTTTCATACTCTGAGATAAATGTGTTATTTTCTCCAGCTTCGTCATGACGGTTCTGTCAACATGTGGAGGGTGAAGAACTACCTCGACCTGCTCAGGGTGAAAAGGTGAGTGCTGTAAGGAAGGACTAAAAAGCTGAACAGAAAAAAAGGCGATGCCTTGTCTGACCATGTGTTTTCTTTCTGTTCCGAGGTGTCAGCAGGCTTATTACTCGGTCGCCATGAGCCAGTACAGCCGGCTGCTGTCCGACGTGGTGCCCGCCGTGCCCCCCGACCTCCTGGGGCCGCTGCTCTATGACGAGCTGGCCGAGCAGAGGGACCGCTGGCTGTTCTGCGAAGCAGCCACCGGGGGCGCTCTGGCCTTCATCCCCTTCTCACAGAGCAGCAGCAGCAGCTCTCAGCGCGGCTGCCTGCTCTATCCAGGACACCAGGGTCAGGACGTGCTCAGTATCCTGCAGATCCACGAGTCCACACAGCAGATTCACGTTGCAGAAAACGGATCAAATCCTGGATTTACTTACAGACACTGACCGTTCAGACGTGGTTTCCACTTTGTAAACTGATGAATGTTTTTAACAGGAAGAACTGACATCTGGATGAATGACCATGTTACCTGTTAAGTCAATCTTCACATTCAGCATGTGAGTTCATCTGTCAGAATAAGACTTTTTTTTTTTTTTAATCTACATGAAAAAATACATTGCTTGGAAAAAGATAAACAGCTTAAAATGTTATCAGTTTAAATTGGAACAGCTAAAGTGGAATGTTCAAAACTGTTTTAGAGAGAATTAGTCTGAACCAGAATTCATTAAATCTGAAAAGAATTTAATATTGTCCGTCAGAAACCTCTCGGTGTCTGCTCAAATTCATCATTCCTATTATGAGAAGTATTTATTGATTATTGTTCCAGACACAGTGTCCAAAGCAACTCGATATAGGAACTCATCCTGACGAGCTGCAGTAGCTCTTCATCTCCCATTTATGCAAAAAACAAACAGCTGTTTACATCAAATTAAAAATGAATAATGGATTATTTTATTTCTTGTGACTGACCGCAGATTCAGGTTTGATTGTGTGGATTAACTATATTAATTATCTGTGGCAGCATTGAAAAGTAGAATGATTCTCTTCAAAACGGTCGAGATTCCCCTCCTCAAAGAATCATTTCCATTCTGACCCAAGCCGCTCGGTTCCAGCTGTGTTGTTCCGTCACTGTTTGTGCTTCTTTCTTGACTCAGTACCTCAGACTTCCACAAGGTAGCGCTGCAGCACCGCGGAGACGGCCCCCCCTGTGTGGACGCCAGCAGCAGCAAGCCCTTCAGCTTCCAGCTCAAAGGCCCCGTCAGACAGCTGAGCTCCGCCTGCGTCCTCGACCAATGTAAGAACCTGGAGGAAGTTCCTCCACAGCTGGAAGAACCTGGAGGAAGTCCCCCCACAGTTGCCTCCTTTTGAAGACCCTCCTTGGCTGTTTCAGGTCTTGTGGGCCTCCGGCTCGATCACCTCTGTGGCGTTTGGAGGCTCAGTGAAAGCAAGGAGCCACACCTGCTGCAGGTGGTCAAAACCACGGAGGCGGCGACCTGCATCAGCGTGAGGTGAGTGCTCCGACGGGGCTGCAGGGGGGAGTGTGTGAGTCGGTTCTGAGGGTCCTCTGTCTGCTCAGTCCTCATGTCTCAGGTGAATTTCTGGTGGCAAGTGAGAGTGGAGCCGCAAACCTGTGGACTGTGGGAAAAGGGTGAGGACGTCATTTCAGAAGAAGCTGAACCAGTCGATCTGTGTGCGGATGTGAGCTAAAGCGACTCTTTGGCCTGACAGCATGCAGAGGGTCCGAGAGGAGGACTCCAACTTGTACTTCAACGCCAGATCCGGGTGGAGATGGTGCGAGTTCTCTGCTCACCCGAGAGTGATGGTGTACGCAGACCGGACGGGGGCGGAGCTCACAGACATCAGGGTGAGTCTTCTGCTTCCTCACACAGGTTCAGTTTTTAATAGTGGTGTGGACCCTCGGATAGCTCTCCAATATAAAAGCGTCTCCAAGGTTGACTTGTGGTTAAAATATCGTTCACGGGATGTTTTTAATCCTGCGGTGTTTTCTAAGATATTGTGCTCCAAAAGAACTCGCTAACAGTTCAGCTATTTTAACACATTAATCTGAAAATATTTGATTTGTTAATCATCAAAAAGTAACTCGTGGTAACTTAATTTGTCGTAGTTCAGTCTCTTGTATGTTGAATTTATTGTCTATTGTTCAGCTCTGAGTAACATCGACCGGAGCTGAGAGCAATGAACTGTTTTAATAAACGTTGAAGTTCAAAAATGAAATGTGACCAGTTTGACCGCGTCATCCAGCATTTCTTTTTGCTGCGAGGCTTTTCCTTGATGTGGCTTCAGTCCCGACAGTCATCCAGAAACTAACCACCCACTCACAGGCTGTCGACGTGTTTCCTGCTCCTCTGACCCGGTCCTCGTTTTCCCGCCCTGCAGACGAGTCGGGCCTCCAGTCGCACTCTGTTTCGTATCAGCCGCACGTCAGAGTGTCGGAGCGGCGAGAGACTCATCCTGTGCAGATATCTGAGAGATGCTCACTCCTTCCACCACCTCGTCACCACGCAGGTAAGTTCATGTCAACCCCACGCGGTCCAAACACCCTGAACCCATCCGGATGGTTGAAGGCTTTATTTCTCCAGCATCCTTCATGCAAGTTGGCACAAAGTGCCAGAAAAACATGTCAACAAGACAAAAGAAATGTTAAAATATCAAAACTAGGCACAACTGGAATTTAAATGCCTAAATCATTAAGATACTACTGTATTCTTAAGGCTCAGTTCTGGAGGTAAAATAATGTATAAAGCCTTGAATAACAGCATCAAATGAGTTTGAAAATAGTGTTTGTCACCTCCTGGTCTGATATCCACAATGAGCTCAGCTGGGACGTACAGTGGTGTGAAAAAGTCTTCCCCTTCCTGATTTCTTACTTACTTGCATGTTTTCCACACTTAAATGTTTCAGATCGAACAAATTTCAACATTGCTCAAAGAATCAACATGTGGGATTGTTTGTGTTTATGGTGTTAAACACCATCTTTCTCTCCACCCCCCAGTACTCTGCTTACATCATGGACGAGCGCCTCCCGGGCGTGCCGATGCTCAAACTGGACCACCAGATGCAGTCACCACCGGTGCTTTGCCACATCATTCCTGATGAAGTAGGAAACACGAAGATCTTACTGGGCTCCCACCGGTCTCAAGAAATCACCCTGCTGCAGTACTCAGGTCAGTCAGCAGGGGGCAGATACCTGCTCAGTCTTTTTTATTCCGTTTGATGTTTGCATGTTAGTGTTAAACCTTCACAGAGCAAATGGTCTGCAAGACCAAAACTGTCTTGAGGTAATTATTGGTATTATTGATGTAAAAAAAGTGGTTTGACATCAACACTGAACTGTGCACATAAGTTACATTATATTTATTATCGGATATTCCCCCAATGCTCCTGTTCCTTCAGGACACTTTTACTTTTTATTTGATTAACCAAGTAAAGTATTGTTGAATAAAGTTTTGTATCAGAAAGGTCAAGTCAGCTTTATTTATATAGCACTTTAAATCAGCTGTGGCTGAAGCCAAAGTGCTTCACATAAGAGACGACGTTAAAAAAAAAAAGAATTACAATAGAAGAGTAAAAGCAGTGAAATACAGTAAAACAAACAATAAGACTGGCAACAGTAAAACCAGGCACAGAGTCTCAAACATGGTTAAAAGCCGAGGAATAAAAAACGTGTTTTAAGATTAGTTTTAAAAGTGGACAGTGAGGGGGGATTGTCTGACGGGCAGTGGAGCTCATTCCACAACAGAAAAGGCCCTGTCCCCTCTGAGCTTTGGTTTGGACCTCAGTACCTCCAGAAGAAGCTGATCAGCTGACTGGAGGCACCGAGCAGGGGTGTAGAGGTGGAGCAGCTCAGAGAGGTAGGGCGGGGCAAGACCATTCAGAGATTCAAAAACAAATAAAAGAATCTTAAAGCGAATTCTAAAATGCACAGGCAGCCAGTGGAGAGATGCCAGAATAGGCGTTATGTGCTCCTTCCCCAGAAAGGTGTGTAATCTATCCATCATGCAACTTAACATAGAAACAAGACACACCACTGAACCCACCCTATCCATGGTTAACCTTAACTACACATGCTGGAAGCAGTGGCCTCCGCCAGGGGAGTTGTTGATGTGTGTGCGTGTGTGTGTGTGTGTTGATAGGTGGGCGAGCAGAGGCCTGTTCCAGTCGGGGGCCTCTTCAGACCCTGCTCAGGGCCACAGACAGTCTGAAACACCTTCCGGTGCTCATCCCTCACCGCCAGGACGCTGCAGCCCACAGACTGTCTGCACCGGCCACAGGTACGTGTGTGTTGAACAGATTTAATGAAATGTTAGCTGATTACACGTGTAGAGGCAGGAATGATTTCATTTTGAGGACAATCTGGTTAATATTTTGGATAATAGATCAAGAAGAAACTTCGATGTATCCTGAGGAGATATCTGTTAAATTCAATTCTCCACATTATGTCTGTGGCGACGTTGGAATCATTTACTGTCCTTTTAAATATGAAGGCTGGTCAAAATGCAAAGCCACTGTTCAGGCAGAACTGCTCGTTTTTGTGTCCATAGTTGGAGGGAGTTTCCTGGAGTGAATAGACTGTACAGTTTGTTGGCGTTAAACTCCCAGCATGCAGCAGCTGACCTCTCCCTGTGTCTCCAGGTCTGACCTGTATCAGTACACCAGACTGCCTGTGCGTCCTCCAGCTGACGGAGGCTGGAGATATTTTCTACCAGGTTCTCCAGTCTGAGCAGCATGGTGCAGGTCCAGCTGGAAATTCTGCTCGACCCGATGGAATGGTGGTGGAGGACACGTCGAGCGATGAAAGTGTGATCGGGCCGACTCAGACTGCTCAGAGCTTTGTAGCTGAAACACCAGAGCCAGCACAAGGAGCGACGGACTCCAACTCTTGCTCCGAGGATTCAGAGGCAGAGGGCAGACGTCCAAACATGAAGAGATGGAAGGTCCCGGTTGTCGTCAACGAGGACCCCGAGCTGGACCAAACACACGGGTTAGGTGTTGATCTGGAGGAAGGAAACACGAGCAGAAATGAGAGAAGCGGTGAGAAGGAAACGCTCAGCAGCTCACAGCCTCAAGCTCCAACCCCGCTCACCAACAGCGCGCTCGTTACGTGGAAGCGTTGGATCCAAAAACTGATGCGGAAAAGAAACAGAAATAAGCCCCGCCCCCTCACTTCGCAGCACTTCACCATCAGCACAGAAGGTCTGCTCCAGTCCGACGCCACGGATTCATCAGGAACCGGGAGCGTGCAGAGTCTGAGGGATCATCTGAGGTCCTGCATGTCCAAACGCTCCTTAGTTCTGTCTGCTCCGGTCCAGGAACCGGTTCTGGTACCGGTTCCAGACCAGGTGGACCCGCAGCCCTGGTCCGACCCCCTGAGCCGCAGACTGACTGCGTCCTGGCAGGGCGAGGAGGCATGGCTGGCGTGGTGGGAGGAGGAGCTGGGCACACACAACGAGGCCAAAGCTCAGGCTCTGAGGAGGAAGAGGAGGCGGGAGAAGGAGGCGCGGCGAGCGGCTGGACATCAGGTGGAGCTCAGCGGGAGCTTCTCCTCCAGCTGCCAATCGGAGCTGGACGACTTCTTCAACAGGTCGTGTGCGTCTGCCACCTCCAGCCAGGAGGCGTGGTCCGACGCCTGGCAGACGGGGGGCTTCTCCCAGCGGTCGGATGTTCTGGGGCATGACGATGCAGAAACTGACACCGTTGTCTCCAGTGCTGCTGCAACGCCGACCAGAGTGAAGGGTGACCTGCTGACCGCCAAGACAACCAAATCCCTGCATTCTACACCAGCTGGGGAGAGGAAACACAACCTGTCTGCCACTCAGGTAAGAGCCAAACGGACTAAACACAGCCCAGTCACAGCTCAGTGTTACTCCGAGATGTCCCAAATTATCATCCCAAATCACATCACAGAGCTTTTTATCTCTTTTTCTCTTCTTTTGTTTGTTTATCACTCAGATTGACAGAATACAGATGGAAAAAAGCTATTTTGTCCTAAAATACAATGAAACATCAGAGTAGAGAAATCATGCATCAGATAGAAGTAGATAAGTGTGTGTGAGATGTTTTTATATGTACTTTAAAGGTTTCAAAGCAGTAAAGTGACTTTCAACCCGAGTTATGAACTCCTGGATGAGTGAATCGAAATTCTTCCACTGACTTTTAGAATGTGACGGAGGGGCCGGGTCAGCTCCACATGCATATCAAACATAAACATAAAGAAAGCGTTGTTAATACTTATATTGACTTTTAGTGTGTACAGTGTTGTTGATCACCCTTTCTCAAAGTCTGGTGTTCGTTTTGTTGTTGCAATTCTCCGAACGGATCTGAAGTGTTCATCACTCCTCTAGGATCTGGGGAGTGCTTTGTTTTATTTCATTTCATTTTTCTTTTGCCCATTTTCGAGAAATATATACATATATCTTCCACTTCAGCGATTTCTTCCCAGCCAAACTGCGCAGTTCTACTTTTCAACAGTGTCTTTATTGGGTTTTTCCACATCAGCATAGAGCTGTATGATAGGACAATGTACAAAGATATGTTAGTCGGGTAATCGGCACTGAGTACTGTACACAGCGCACTCGCTTACTTCGCAAAGTGTAGTGCATTAAAGCTTCGAGGATTTTGCCTCGATAAAGTTTTGTATTCAAATTACTTGAGTAATCGTTTCAGCCCTACTAACAGTTGTAGATAAGAATAAATGCAAACCTTCAATATCTCATAAAACAATCAAACGAGTACAGAAATAACAAAGACTTGAAGAGAAGGAATGAACAACAGCCACTGGACAGCACTTACTGTAAATTAAGAGACCGGAATAAGAAGACATGTTGTTGAATGAGCGTGTTTAACAATCACATTGGAGTTTAATTTGGCCTCAAATTTGCATTGTGTTATAATTTGGAGAATGTGCAGTAAAGATATATTGCAATATTTTATTTTATTTTCGTGTGTGTGTGTGTGTGTGTGTGTGTGTGTGTGTG
Organism: Lipophrys pholis; assembly: GCF_963383615.2. NCBI lineage: Eukaryota > Metazoa > Chordata > Actinopteri > Blenniiformes > Blenniidae > Lipophrys > Lipophrys pholis. The sequence goes on along the minus strand of NC_137641.1, from coordinate 7,364,382 downwards.
TGTGTGTGTGTGTGTGTGTGTGTGTGTGTGTGTGTGTGTGTGTGTGTGTGTGTGTGTGTGTGTGTGTGTGTGTGTGTGTGTGTGTGTGTGTGTGTGTGTGTGTGTGTGTGTGTGTGTGTGTGTGTGTGTGTGTGTGTGTGAAAATGACTTTCTGAACACACTCGCGTACCAAATACATTGCAGCAGAATAAAAACACTTAAGGAAAGTATATCAAGCCAATTTAAGAACGTTTATTGTGCAAAACTTATTAAAAAAAATAAAAAAACATTAGAAAATATAACTATTCAAGAAATTTTTTATGCCTAACTGATCTTTTTCTGGATCATTTGTTTAAAATAAAGTGCAAAATGTAAGAAAATAAACATTTCTTGTAGCTTGGTACCTTCTAACGTGGATCGAGTGTCTTAATCATGTTCTGAAATCTGCTTTTCTCCACTGTAAGAAATGGCACCGTATCTGTAGACAGGCACACAGTAATGGTGTTTGTAATCAATCCACCGCACATTCTTTAGAAAAGGCGTGTAAAATATCAATCTGCTGGCGTGTCGGGCCTTTTTTTCTTTCCACTTGACTGACCGGGTGTTTTTGGACGGTGCAGCTTTTGGTTTTCTTCGTATTTCAAAATGTGCTTCGTGCTTGTATTCCCTCTCTTCGCCGTTACTGCAGCCCGACACATTTTGCAGATTAAGCACAACTTGATGACATCATCAACATGCGCTATGGTGGTGGACTGGTTCAGTCAAAATCTCTGCCGTGGACCAAATTCATATCGTTGTACCGTATACCGTTTATATCGCTCGTCCCTATTTAATACTTGGTTTAAATGTAAAACAATTACTGTGTGGCGGACCCTGTGTCCACAGAGCTTTTGAAACTCTAGATGTTAGAAGGATAAACATCAACTTGTCCGGAATCTTTTCACTTGGTATGAAGGATGTTTGTTCTTTTCATCCGTCCAGCAAATGTAGACGCTGTGACATCTTTCCAATGCAAAGCTTTACATTTGTTGGCTGTGATGAGAGCTATTGGTTGGTTTTTATTAGGGCTGGACTTGAATATCAGAATAATTGGTCGTCGTGGTACTTTCCGGATATTAGTTTGGAGATCTGAATAATCCGCCCCCTCCAGCCCGCCACATTCATCATTGATTAGGCCCGATGGCCCAGAGCCCAGAAATGGCCCAGGGCCCAGAGCCCAGAAATGGCTGTTCGGACCAGCTCTCGATTTTTATTGCTTTTCATCATAGATGTATGACGAGTAAGAGTAGGATTACTCTTGGCTCTTTGCGGATGGTTAAATAGAGTATATATGGTCGCCCAATATAACTGACGACAGGAGCAGGTCCAAAACACGTGTACCAACGTTCCTATGCCAGATTTTTATTTTGGGCAAAACTGGGAGTGCTGAGGCTTTATTTAATTTATTTAATTATTATTTAATCTGTTAGAGATGCATTCTATGAATATGATTGTATTGTGTGAATAGGATATATACCCCACCACTTCCTGTTTACTGTGCACATGTTTATCTCTCGAGGCTCTAGAAGATGATCACGTTGCTCTGGCATAACAAAGTATCTGACCTGGACGTACTTGAACAAATGGGTGTGCGGTTGCTCATAGTGTGATGACAGCTCCAGCATTAATAACAAGTAATCCTTGTTTTCTGCTCCTATGTGGTATCGCCTGAATGAAGCTGGGTAGATTATAAATTATCATTATGAAATGTGTAAATGAAGGTATATGTTGTATCAGCTGTTAGAATTAAGAAAAGAGAAAAGAAAACATCTACTGACCTGATTGGACAAACAAATCTAAGATATGAAATGTATTTAAAATGTTTTAGATTTATAAAGATTTTATTTTAGGACATATTTACAGAAATAATCAGAAAATGTGGATTGTGGAGTTTAAAATACTTTTTTTTTTTTTTTACTTTTTGGGGACTGGAAGTGTCTTATTGAGGGAGGAAACATTTGTTCCAGGAAAACTATTGTTTGGATGACTAAAGCAGCGATTCAGACTAAACGAAAGATGAAGCAGACGAGAAACTTTCATTTCTGTTGTAACATTTTCTCCTGAATCTCCAGTTTATCTGACATCTTTAGCCTTTTTTCAATAACAAAACTAAAAGTGAACGGCGGATGTGTAAAAACAAGCTGCAGAAATCCTGCTGATTTCCTGGTGAATCGTAGAAAAAGAAAGCTGCTTCACACTGAATCACTGACTGTCTGCCGTTTGCAGGAGGATCTTCTTCAGCGGGACGAGGAAGGCACCGCGGACCGCCTGCCCGCCGCCACCGCCGCCTCTCGGCTCAGCAGCTCCCAGGTTTCCCTGCGGCGCCCGTCACAGGCGTCTCAGCCCAAGAAGAAGTCTCGGATGGGATTTTAAGAGGGAAATACTTGGATTTGTACCACTTTTCCTGGCTGTGTGGGATTACGTCGGAGCTGGATCTCCTGGAGGACAAAGAGGAGGCGACTCGAGACGCTCCGCAGGAGGATTCGGTAGGACCGACTGGAGTTTCTGTGTTTTGCGGCTTTTTTTTCTGTGGCGAAGGTGAAAGTTTGTGCTCGTCTCAATGTGCTCTTGGTTTGTTATCATGAAACAGCCAGCAAGGCAGTGACCGTCTGAAGACTTTCATGGAAACATGGAAGATCTCGGTTACTGTAGCGTAAGGAGTCATTTAACACAGTTTCACTGCTGAAGAAGGTTTCCAACAATATTGAGTTAAAGATCTTCGAACACACATGAAGAAACTGACGTTGCCTCGGTGAATTCATGTCTTCCACTTCCTGAAAAACCTGAGGAATGACGGTGGCAGCTGCACATTTCTACCTTTCACTGATGATGTGGGACATGTGTGTGGGACGAACCAGGGACGTTTCCTCGTCCAAAGCCTGTCCCACATGTGGGACAAAGCCAGCTGAGGCACCAGACCCATGTGGACACATCTGAAGCCTTGATAAGGTTTCTTCTTCCCAATGTGTCTGATAGAAGGGTGAAATCTATGAAAAAGAATCCACACAGCATCACTTGTTTACAGAAGTCTGGGTGACATGAAACAAAAGTACTGCAGATCAAACCAGAAAATAAACCTTGATATTCTAGGTAATATCTGTTTCTATATTAGAAGGTCTGCTTTAAAGAGTCCGCGTCAGCAGAAATGAAAACATCTTAACATTTCAAAAGTATTGAATGAGAACCAATGAGTGGTGAATGTTTGTGTCTAGACAAGCTGGCCTTCCTCCTGATGGTGTAACGTCCACGTTTCCACCTGGAGCATCAAAACTGTTGACTTGATCAAAGTTCCGGATTTGTAGAAACACTCAGATTCATGAAAAGACTTTGTTTTGTCCCTTTGACACGGTTAGTCTTTTTTATTTTAATGTCTGGATTTGTTCTTTTTACAACAATTCATATCGTAAGAGGCCAGTACTCAAATGTAGACGGACGACGGCGCGTCACGTTTCACATGATTTTATTGCAATTCTGAGACAGATCGAAGACATTAAATGTGTTTTTTAGGTCATTTTCTGATGCAGTATATAAACAATCAAGGGTTAAGATGTGAAGACGTCCAGTTTTTCTTCCTGATAGTCAAAGTCATTCCATTAGTTTATGAATTGAATAAAAGTTAACCAACTGCATCTGAAAATGTCCAATGTCGTTCACCTAAATCCATCATGAGTCCAGTCCGGGGGGTTGTGACCACGTCTTGGTGTCCGCTGGAGGTTCTGGCTGTGAGCCTGGACCGGACACGCTGCTCTGTTCTTTTCTTCCTTTCTCCTGAAGAGGAGCGTCACCTTTAGTCCTGTAAAGACATCTGAGGTTCGCCAACATTAACAGACTCCCGGGTTTCTACCAAATGTCCTTTGTTTGTTTTGTTTTTGTACAGGAAATTGGTTCTTTGGTCTTTTTGTATTTTTGTCTCCAAAAGTTTCTTAATAAAAGAACTTAAAGAACAGAAAATGAGCTGATTTTAAGAGTATAAATGATTTTACAACCATACATTTGTGTTTTTAAACTCTTTATCGGACACTCATTAAAACGTGAATGAGCTGAGAGTTTTAACACTTTAGTGTAAAACTGACTCAAATTAAATGGAATCTTGTAGCTTTTTGTCTTAAAGAATCCTCCTGTTCAGGAGTTTGGAGTTGAAATGAAAAAGATAGGAAATATTATTCTGTTCTTTTTCTGTGAACATTTTTTATCCTGAATAACTAAAACATTTAACCAAATGAAGAAAAATGTGAAATAACAAGGGTTCATTTCCTGTGTTAGAGCAAAGGCTTGGTTTCTTATTGATAATCTGCCTTTTGATCAGATTAAAAAAATCTATTTAAAACCCAGAATGCAACACGTTTGTGACATTTAATGCATTTTAGTATTTGAAAGATGTTGTTGATATAACAAATCTTTGTTTCTCTCATGTTGCATTAAGAAACAAATGCAGATCGAGATGTTTGTCTTTCAGATATTTCAATTTGTCAATATTAAAGTGAAACTGCAGATTAGGACTTTTTAGTCCCATTAATGGACAGTAATCTATTACTGCAGGCTCAGAGGTTTGGGAAGCGTTGATGTAAAACATAAATCAGTATCTAATTTCTGCACTCAGAAACACTAAAAGTTTAAATGTTCACGTTGGAGTAGAATTTCTAATCTTCTCAGCTCTCCAAGTCTTTTTAAAAACACTCAAATCATAATTGTGAACAAGTGAACGAAATAAAACTGCAGACAAGTGGTTAAAAAAAGAAGATATTTTATCAGATTTTTTTTTTTTATACAAGTGACAAAAGAATAAATAACTTACTATCTACAAAGAACTATTGACATGTTTTTTTTGTTTGTTTGTTTTTTTTACATCATTTACAGTTTTACATGTTTTTGTATCGACATTTTTCTTGAACATTTTGACATTTTTTAGGCTTTTTTTGTGACACTTGGTCAACGTTAACGTCCTCTACAACATTCCCTCCAAACAAGATCAAAACACCACACGGTTCTTTTCTTTTTTTAAAGCTACATCCTAAAATTGGCAACTTGTAATTCCTGCCCAGGGTCAGAGACACACACACACACACACACACACACACACACACACACACACACACACACACACACACACACACACACACACACACACACACACACACACACACACACACACAAACAAGGAAACTGCTTGTTTCTTTAAATCATGGAGTTAAACTCCAGCTTTTCACCATTTAACACTTGGAAGAAACCAAAAATAAAAAGTGCAAATCAAAGTTTTCTCAAGAAGCCGAGAGCAGCCCAGGTCGCTTTTCAGTCACATTTTGAGAAGTTGATGGTTCGATTCCCAGTGGCACTATAGTGGATGAACCTCTTGTGATTCCCTCCAGGACAACCGCAGCCCCGTGGTGACGGCTGCCGTATCTGTGCTGCTTTTTCCTCTCACCTTCCTGCCGTGAAATCTCCCGACATGGCATCAGATGTTGGCACGGAACACAAATAACTCCTGAAATCAGCAGCTGGCCCACGTTTCCGCGGAGTTAGCGCAAAGTCTGGAGACGCTTGTAAACATTTTCTAACCGGGAAGCGCCAGAAGTACGTTGGCTTCCATGTTATTCTGTCAGGTTTCAGTGGATAAAGTATTGATTCGCAGCCTGGTGGTGATGATCAGGATGCTGCAGAGAAATGTGACGAAGCTCAGCGGTCAGCCTGTAAACCCCCGATCACTCTCCCCGCAGGCTTTCACCGAAACAACACATTCAAACACACTGCAAAAAGTGGAACTGTGAGTGAAAGAGACTGAAATCTAGTGCACATTGTTGGTATTACTCTTACAACCAGTCAAACTCGCACAAAGTTAAGAAAAAGGGGAGCGACCGCTGCTGCTCTCGGCTTCTGCACACCAAAAACATCCTGATTCATTAAAACAGTCCTAGATTATTAACAGTCGAGAGACACGCTACAAAATCAACCGTACGTTGGCGACGCGACGCGCCTGTGCTCCGATCGAACAGGGGCGCTCACAGCTTGGCAGGACGAGAGCAAAGTCGACGGTTTGTCGCTGCGCCGTGTCGTCGTCGCTGGAATGTGATCAAGTCTAAATCTGTCCCGCTGCTCAGCTGCCAGTTGTGCTCTTCTCCACCAGCACCAGAGCTTCTTAAATAATAAATTATGGGTGGGGGGTGGGGGTGGGGGTGGGAGGCGCTCAAGCGTGGAGGTATTGAGGGTGTTCTTGGCGTCGGAGGTGCATCGGGAAGAAGGTTCCTTCAGCGTCGCTGCCCAGAGAGCTGCTGAGAGACTCTTCACCAGAGCTCATCATGTCCACACACGAGTCCTCACTGTGGACACACACACACACACACACACACACGGTCAGTCAGGTATTAATCCTCAACATTCAGCAGTGTACAGTTATTAACCTGCTCTATTGGCACGTTATTATAATATAATATAATTAGAATATTATAATTATATGTTTGTGTTACCAAAACCTGTTTCTGTTTTTTTTGGGTGTTTTTTTATTCTTGCGTCGGTTCTTCCAGTCCGTTTTTCCTGCTTCAGCTTCAGTTGGCTGTTTTTGCCATCGTGACTTTTTTTATTTTTTTTATTATTACTCTCCACATATAAACGATGGAGGTAAATCAGCATAACAGGCCGTGAAAATAGATGACGTTAGTCAAGAAATATTTGGTGATTTGGATTTCTCCCGTTATTTGACTGAGCAGTGTCACACAGCCCTGCTTTTCATTTCTCATTTTGAGTCTGAATGATTTCAGTATTGGTCGCTTTTCCTGAGAAAATAAAAAAAAATTTTTAAATCCAGGTCAAAGTAATGAAAATACAGTAAATTTGAAGTACTGCCTCACGAGAGTTGGATTAAAAAGGCTCCTGTGCAGCGTGTCGGAGTGTACTGCTCTGTTGTTTCTCTCCCCTGCTGTTCATAAGAAAAACACTGCAAACTGTCCTCAGCTGGTTCCACCAATCACCTTTCTCTTCCTCACGCCGGCTTTCCAAACACTAAATTGTGTGAAAGGTCGTGTGTGTTGCATGAAAGACGAGGCGCCGTGGACTGCTGATGTCATGGAAGCGTCTGAGTCGGTGGGACGTGACGCCGGACTCGCACGCCTGTGTGACGCACCGTTACAACACGTCAGGCGTTGCTTCACATCAGTGTAAACCAGAAGTCGGTCTGAGCTGTAAAGCGCCCATCAACTGTTAAAAGTTGAAGTCGAGGTGTTCGGCTGACTCATGTTGACGTGCTGGAGAGACGCGGCAGGGCGCAGTCCGACGCTGCGCCTGCGTGACGTCACAGCGAAACTCATTGTTTCTCCTGACTGACACACGGTGGTGAATCATTGTTAATATTCAGCGTTTGGTGGAATCCACAGTTTGTATTGAACCGTCATGCAGCCGTTTTTAAAGACGAGTGATGCAGATGAAATAACGCAACGTGACGGGAGAGGAGAGATTCATCGGGAGAGAAAACCTCCAAAGTGTGGAAGGACCTCGAACTCAAATCTACGAGGACGAATTGTGACAAGCAGTTTATATTTGTGTCCAATTAAATGAAGCTCACTGTTAGTTTTGAGTTAAAAAATAATATGTTCTTCACAACTTAGCTGGGTAAACAAAGGCTAAAGGGCGTCGTGTGACGCGGCGTAGCGGTATGGGAAGTTATAAAAATACCAGGAACCAGTTTTAGTTTCTAGAAACTCTCGTCTGACTTTGAGTTTCTCTTTTGGCTTTAAAAGAAAATGATATGAACTCTTTGTTTAGAGGAATGTTTCTGTTCACAGACCTACAGTCCTCACCCAGTCGCAATAACGTTTGAAATGAGGAAAAGCCGTTTTCAGGGTTTAGTTATGTCGAACCAGCAGAATGGGACACATCAGCCCAACACGAGGCCCGGATCCTTCTGAGGAAATCACCCTCTGACTCATGTGGAAGTTTATGAAATAAATAAAGTTCCAGGATCTTTCGACGCACACGAGCCCCTGACCTGTCGTTCTCGTCCCAGCAGGCCTCGGGGATGGTGGGCAGCTCGGGCACGCTGCGGTGGCTGTGCAGGTTCTTGGCGGTCCGCCGCGACACGATCCACTGCAGCCTCCTGTGGTTGGGCTTGCTGCACTCGGGGGAGGCGTAGTCCGACAGGCATTGGGCCACGCGCTCGCTCCACAGCAGAAGCTCGCCGTCTGCAATCTGAAACCACAGCGGAGAGCGGGCGCGTTCAGCCGTTTGATCATTTGTCGGCGCGCTGCCGCACGTCCCAGCAATCCAGTTACTTAACACTCAGATGTGTGCGGCCAGAAAAGTGGCGGCGTAAACAGAGCTGCTGTCTCTGTAGGCCAGCAGGTCGGGAGAGGATCAAGGATGAAACCTGAGCTGCTCATGTAACCCCTGAAGGGATCCTCATGTTTCTTAAATAAAGCTTGTCGTTTCGTTAGCGTGCAGAGCGGAGTCGCCACAGTCGAGGGTTACGTAACTGCTGGTTGAAGTTGTACCACTAATATTGGGGGAGCGGCCTCTCGTTTTGGAAATGTTGCGTGATGAAGCCGCACTGTGTTGGTACCTTCAGGTGTCTCTGGATGTGACAGGCGATCTCCAACATGTCCTCCGACTGAATGGCTTCGATCTCCTGCCTCAGGAGGGACAAGGCCAGGACGGACGGCTGGGGACGAGAGACGAGTCGCAGGAAACACATGAGCACAAACGAACACGGACCAGAATGGTTTGTAAGAATGTCATTGTGAGCCGCTCATTAGACGGCCGAGCGGACCTCTGGACCCTGCGGTGGTTTCCTACCTTGGCTTTAGAGAAGGAGATCCGGCACAGACAGGCTTTCAGTTGAGCCTCCAGCTTCTCAAGGCTCAGCGGCTGCTTCCTGCTCACACAAACACAGGGTGGATTTCAAAGTCTGACACTGGACCTGTTGTGGAGTTTTGTGAGACTGAGCCAAAGATGAGTCGGGGTTCTGACGCTGCGCGGGACTGTTATTTAGCATTACACCCTCAATGTTTTTTTATTTACACACACACAACCTGTTTTTACTGCTTCCAGAGCTTCACATTTAAATGAATTCTTCAGTACAGCATCTCTGCTCTGTCCCTTGAACTAAATCACACACGCTTCGCTTTGAGACAGTTTTCACGTTCCCACATAAGAAACTTCCACTGCAACATGAGCTTATGAACATTTCTGTGTGATCGCTGTCGCATGCAGTGGGAACTGGAGAGCTGAAGTGCAGCTGATGAGATAAAAAACGAAACAACAGCGTTATGCAAGTGCAGGGCAGCTGGAGACGAGTCTTATCAGTGCACTTTTATGTAAACTGACTGCTGTCCTACATCGCTGCTTGTGACAAACAAGGAGCTCAAACAGTGGAAGTGTGAGCGAGTGGAACTCGGGTTCAGCTTCGGGGTTTCGCCGTCACCAGGGGAGTGAGACGCTCTCACCTGTCGCTGGAGTGCGAGAGTGCGATGCGGTGGTACAGCTGCAGGAAGGTTAAGGCAGTGATGGCTTTGGACTTGAAGTCGAGCTTCTCGGCGACGATCTTCTCCATGCGACTGAGGTCAGACACGGTGAAGCGACACTGACCAATGCGGATCAGCTCGTCGGTGGGCGTCAGGTTGCACTCCTCCTCCGTCACCTTGGCAGCCATGTGGAGGCAACTGAGGCTGACGCAGGACAGGTGCTTGGGCAGGATCTGGGGAGGGGAGGGGAGGGGAGGGGGGGCGCAGAAGAACTGAGTGAGGCTTTAAAATAATTCATTAAAAAAAAAAAACGGATCACCTTTCTATCAGAAGCCACCTTGGAGTGCAAACTGTGTTGAATGGCAGCCGCCGCAAATAGGGACTTAAACTTTACGTGGAGTGCGAACTAAGCGAGAAAGTGAGGTATGCAATCTCTGATACTTTCATACCCTCATCATTGCCAGGAATCTGTCCAGCAAGTTAACAGCCAGCACAAACGTCTGCGTGCTGTAACCGAAGAAGCTCGTCAGACTCCACAGGTCCTCCACTTTGGCATCCCTGCACTTGGCTGAGATCCATCTGTCGCCCTGGAATAGGAAGAGACCAACAGTCAGAACTGACCCACTTCTGCTGCCACGGACAGACGGAACACAGAGGGCTGGCCGGGAATAGCATCCTGTGTCTGGGTCACACACTCACCTGAGCTGTGGATTCAATGAGGGCCAGGCCGGTCTCTTTGGGCAGATAATAAACCTCCTGCTCGTAGTTCACCCTCAGCTCCTTCATCAGCTTGAAGGCGTCCATGTCTCTGCTCGCACTGGGGGAAGTGATGTGCCGCTCAAACTGGTCCTGCAGGAAGAAACAAGAACTTTTGACCATTTCCACAGCAGCGTTCACTTCGTATCGCCAAACCAATCATACTTCAAAGACTGAGATCAAAACCTTACTGTGGGACCAGGATATAACGACAAACCAAGTATTTCACAGCTTTAACTGAAGCCAAATGTACTAAAGAGCACTACCTTATTTATTCCTGTAACTTTACAACTAACTAAGTAAATCGTGGAGGATTTCCAGAACTTATGACAATAACTTGCTTAACATTTCTCGTTAAAAACATAAACACACATCTGATGATATGCACTTACAGTGTGTTTGTTTTTACTCTGCCTAACACGCCAAAGAAACGCCATTTTAATGTAAATAGCAAATTCAATAGTGTATCAAATGTGGAGAAGTACATTTTACAGACTATTTTTCCCAGGGACATTTTGAACATTTTAAGACATTAAATGTTGAATTTCAGTCAACAGAATTTTCTAACTTTAAAAAAAAGAAATAAAGTTAAAAAAAAAAAATAAACAAAGTACAATAATAACAAGGGAAATAGTGCGATTATCTCGCCGAGTGTCTGGAAAAAGGATCAAGTTTGCACAATCTTGCCAAGCAGGCTGTGATTGTATTTTGGTCAGCTGGTGTTCTTACATCAGTGTACAGGTCTGATTACACTGTGGGGGAGAGGAGGGGGGGAGGAGGAGGAGGGGGAGGGGGGAATTACAGCAGAGCCCGGCCCACTTCCCTCAGCTGAGTCCTGGTGTCATATTTCCTCCTGGTAGACGCCTTCTCTCTCTCCCCTCTGAAAAACAAGCGTCCCTTTCGGACTCCTATGTGTTTATAAACCGAACCATAATGTCAGAAAGCTGAAAGTGTCGACCTCAGGTCCATCCTGTCCACCTCTCCTCTGTTCTAACCCGGACATGTTCCGCTGGGAGGACAGAGGAGGCTTTAAATCCTCTTCTGGAGGGGGGGGGAGGGGCTGTTCGCTATTTCTCTGCTTCCACTGTACAATAACACACATACTCGCACTAAAACACTCGTCCACCCACCAGATCGCATCGTTACTGGGGGATAACGTGTTAAATGTGCTTACGATGGTTTGTTGTAGTTAATACGGGGCTTATAAACATCTGAAGGAGAGCAACAACCAGGATGAAAAACCTTAGTGAGGGTGGACGTGCAAACTGAGCGAAACCACATTATTTATTATGTTAAACTTATTTAAAAGAGCAAAATAAAAACAGACCAGCGATACCAATCCTCTACAGAGGCTCAAATTTAAAAAAAAATAATAATAATAAATCCTTTCAGTAACATTTAAACCCGTCCTGAATAATCCGAGTCAAAACTGTGGTTGAAATAAAGATGTAGGGATGTAAAGAGAATGACATTTAGAAGTGATATTCTGAGATTTCTTTAGCAGTACTGGCTTTTGTTAAAGAGCTATTTTTACTCCTCAGACGCTTTGCCTCCGTTCAGCTCCTTTCAGTGTGAAACACGGACAGAATTGTAACTCCTCGGGAAAACAAAAACATGTATAAAGATAAAGTGCAGTGTTTTAAGAGGTTTACTCTACCTGAGTTTGGAGTTAAATCCACATTTCAGCTCTGTTTCTGCTCCGTCCAGCTGAAGGGTTTCCTTTCTGTCTTTCTCCTTTTCTCTCTTTGTTGACGTTCACAACGATCACGCCCACATCTGACGTCATACGAACCGACCAATCACAGGCTCCGCCTCATCGAAATCAGTCGTCCTTTTTAGTGCTTGACGATCCAAACGAAGCCCGCCGTTTTACGTTTGCACTCAAATTTCGACTTATTTTAAAACAATACAGCATATTCTGTAGTATATCAGCCTTTGTTCCAGGATTAAAAGTCAGTGCGAGTGAAAAACAGCGACTGTTCTACATGACACTGCCCTCTTTGACAGATGTTTCTGTCAGCCAATCAGTGAGCCGCACTTTGGCACGTTCAAATAGTCCGCCCAAAATGGGCTCCTCTAATTGGTTGGTGTTTGCACAGAGCCCGAAATGGGCTGCACTGATTGGATGGTGGATGCACCCAGTTCTGAAGCTTGTGTTGGCATTACGTAGTGCTTTCTGACATGGATGGATAGATAAGATAAAATAAGATATACTTTTATTGTCCCCATGGGGATTTTTTTTTTCTAAACTCCATCCAGATGCAGTTTACAAGATATTAGAAAACTGAATAAGAAGAACCAAACATTTTTAATGTTATAACAATTTAAGAAATGTGTACCGTAAATATCCTTTATTTGAGTAGAATATGCATGCAGTGCTTGTGGTAAGGTTTCTGAATTCCAAAAATACAGGACACTTATATAAAAATCATTTGCACTTTAAGTTTAATCAGAGTTTGCCTCCTCTGTGGAGAGAAAATCCATTCCTATTACAAAATAATGTCTCTTGATGACAAAAGACATTGTTGGATAAACTCTCTGATGTCACTCAGCATGCTGTATTAAGTCTAAAATCATCTCTTCAAAAATAAATGCAACAGATATCTATAGAATGACATATTGATCAAAATAATGCCCCTCCTGTTTATAAAATCTTAATCCCGTGACAGATAACAGCTTTCTTTTCAAGTCTAACCAGACAAATACCTAGAAATATGTATTAATGTTCTGAATAACTCTTTTTAATGATGAATAACTAATATACTTTACAATTCTAACAAAAACAACTGAACATTTTCATGAATTTATAAAACTCCAGCTTGTGGCTATTACAGATCTAAGAGATACTATTAGTATAATTTGAATTTATCATTCATACTGTTGTTCTGACAAAAGCAACTACATCAACAAATATTCATCTGCTGTGCAGAGTATAAAAGAGCTCATTACAAATATAATGATGGGTAATCTTCACATGCTATGCATTACTTCTAATAAATCCCGGGTTATGTTTTCTTTAGAAACGGAGAAAAATATAAATTGTGTTAAATAGAAACAAAGCTTTGCTCGAGAAATGATCCTGTGAACAACTCACTCAAATTTAAATGACAGACTAATTAGAATCATTTCAAAGATGGGATATGGAGAAAGGAACAGATCAAACATTCATTTGAAGGAACATTGAAATCTTTATATTTAAAAATCTGACTTTTTGTGGTTCAACTGTTTAGAATCCAAAATTCAACATTGTGTGTGAAATCCTCTGACTCTCATAAAGTCACTCTGACAAACAAGATATGGGCAGATAAAGCAATTTGATATAGTCGATAAATCTGTGTTACACTGCCATTGTCATGCCTTCAGGTCAATATGAATAAAGCAATCAGCGAGGAATTGAAATGAGGAGTTAAACTCTTGTGATCGTCCTCTCTATTTGCCTGCTGTCACATGATGCAAAACCTGGAATTATGAGTAAAACCACAACTGAAAGTCATTTGCAGGATCATAACTTTAAAAATAAAAACAATTAAATATAAAGACTCTCATAAAACAAATGAAAACTTACAGTACAACAGTTGAATAGTGAATGTGAAACTACAATGTCAGCAGTTCTAAATTGTAGCATTCAAATGTCATAAATGCAATATAATATCTAGTTTTGGGTGAATTCAGCACAACTTTCAATTCTTAGAGATTCCAAAGTGTGTTCTCTTTATGAAAGTTAAAGATGTGTGTGACTGCAGATGAATTTATGTGGAGGAAAGCCGGCAGAAGTCTCTTCTGGTCATGAAGGGTCCAAACCTCTGGTGAATTTTGCATTTGAGCAAAATGTATACTCGTGCTACTGCCAAGTAAAACATTAATGAAATCATGTGTCATCATCTTTAGATCTCAAACTGGATAATTTAAAAAGTTGGGAAGAGGCGAGACACAAGTACAACTCTGGAGGCAGATTTATATTTGATTCAAACAATAACATTAAATATAGATAAAAGCTAAACACACATGGAAGTGATGTAGCTTGACTCGGACTCCGATAGTAAAATACGTGATCTCACCTCCTGAGGGACACAGATAGACATTAGAATACATGTAAAGTACACTGTACACAGCATTGATGTATCCAATAAACTTACCATTCTTAACTTTATTTTACTTCAGCAAGTTTAATTTTGACATTTCATGCCAATATACCCTCTTTTGAAGGGAGTGCCACCTATGACTAAGTTGTTTTCCCTCTGTCTTCTGTCTACATACACAAGTAGGGCCAGGAGGGCAGGCTTTGTACTGTATTTACTCTTTAGAAGTGCATTATTACGTAGTGGTTCCTACGGCCGCGGCCCTCTTGCTGCGGTCTCCCGGTAGATGTCGCTGTCTGTAAAAAGCAGCGCGGTTCCTACGGCTGCGGGTCTTCACGCGGCTGTCTCCGTGTATGCAGAGGCACCCGTCTCTCTCCAGTCCCCTCCTCGGAAGTAGACGTAAGCGTCTATATTCCGCTGCTTTCTTTTCATCTTTTTTTTCCATCTGCCCCTTTTCCCCGACACTCGGCCCCATGAAAGCCACGATGGAGGACTGAAAAGCAGCCCGGGAGCCGATTCCACCCCTTTTTTAATCCTCGAATCGAGCGGACCGGATGAAATCCAACTCAGCAGGGGAGGTAAGGGGCCGTCTACTGACTGGATACTGCTCGGTCCATTTAAAGGTCCCTCAACGGGAGTGGGCTGCTTGGGGCTCGTCTCAGCCGCACTTTGGCGTCGTTTCTGGGGCTAAACCCGAAAGGGAGGCAATAATATTTTCAACAGGTGCGCGTATAGTCGCGTTTCTGAGCGTAACGACGCGTTTCTCCAGCATTGAAATAGCTGCGCGTCTAGCTGTCAACATTAGCCACACTCCGGGAAGTAGTCTGCTCCCGGGCACCTGTCATGCATCTGCCGCTGGATTCACGGTGTTTTTCTCCTCGAAAGTGAAACTATTCTGGGACGGATTCTGGAGAAGATTCAGGTAGTTTCCATCCAGATGACACATGTGACGATCCCACAGATTCCAAAAACAAGAGAAGGGCTTTCCCTTTGATAAAAGTCAAAGCTAACCCGCGGCTGAGGAAGGCCCAGTGTTTGGTGGGATTTCTTTATAACTAAACGAACACTTCAACCTCTCCTGGAAATTAACTCTTTACTGCGTTAGTTTAATGTTATTTCAACAAAAAAAAAAGATGCATTAAAACTACAGTCTTACCTCTAATGAATTCCAAACAATGATCAGAGCTGTTATGTAATGACTTTCTTGTTACAGCTCCTATCTACTAAATAACCTCTCAGTTAATCTCAGTCAGAAACACTTTATTTAGTTTTAAATAACACTCATTTCATTGAATTCACCTTTTAAAATGGCTGAACCAAAGCCCACAGACAATATATTTCAACAATACTCAATATCGAAACATTGCACAATTTAAGCAGGATTTCTTTTTTTATATTTAAAGAAATAATACTCAATTGGCCACTAATCAGATTTTTTAAATGTTAAGTGATTTCAACAGCAGCAGAGTGTATTACTTGGTGAACATTGTAAAATGAGTAAGATGACATTGAAAAGGTGATGGAGAAGACACAAGTTTCTGTCTCTAATTACCGAGTATAAATACCGATAACCTAACGGACCTGATCGTCCCAACCAGCTTCAAACTGTCACAACATGTGTTATGTAAAAGAAAAGAAAAGAAACAGTCTCTCCTAAGCAGACAATTGTATCCGATGGGGAAATCCAGGCGCAGGTCAGGAACGAAAACAAAGTCCAAACTCGGGAACAGCAACAGTATGAACACAGCAAGAACAAAGCTGGGCGTCGGGAGAAAGCACAGACACATCGGGGAAGATCACATCGTGGGCTTAAATCCACCAGGGAGGGACTGACACAGGTGCAACACATCCACCTAATCAAACACAGAGGACGGGCAGGCAAAAAGGTAAAGGGAGCAGAGACGCAGGCTTCTTCCGAATAGTTCCTCTTATCTCCAATGCTATCCACTTTTCCTTAAACCCCAGATATGTTTAAGTGGCGTCCATGATAAGGAACGTTTGAGTTCTCACTAAGCTAAGGAAAGGAGGCTCAACGCTTCCTTTAGAACCTCCTTTAACCGAGGAAACACTGATGCATCCTTTACCGAAAGAGACCAAATCATGCTGCCCCACAATTCCTTGCAGCGACAACATTTAAAGAGACCTGCTCGTTCGGCCGTTCAGGGAAACTCACAATGACTCAAAACAGATCATGTTAAGTTACCAAAGCAATAATCTGCCTCGAACAACTTCAAATGATCTAAAACTCAAATCCCAACTATGAATGTAATGCGGATGTTGTGAAACAAACACAGTACAGTAAAGTTGGTGGCAGCCTCTTTTCCTATGATTTCCATTCAAACTTTGTGATATTTTTATTTTATATCAGCGGTTAGAGGCACAGGGGAAAGTGGTGGAAATGCGCTTTTTGTAGTGTAGTGTAATTTCGGGAAATTTATAGTTTTTTACCCACGGCAGACGTCACTAACCTGCGTCACCGGCGGATCATTATTAAATCACCTCATGGAAGTGCAGTCCGATTGTCACAACAACGTGATCGCCTTTCACTATCACCTTTCCTTAACCCTGCGACGTCATCCATGGGGTTAAGGAAACATGGATAGGAAAAGAGAAAGAAGGGACAATTCGGAAACACCTGCAGACTAGACGGGGTAGTCACAATAAGACAGGAAATGAGACACAAGTAAGTGTGACATTAAGACACATGGGGAAGCCTGACACAAACTGCCAGAAAGTTTTTAACATGAATCCAATTTATGTGCTGCAACGTGTCACAGTGAGCCAGAAATCAAAGGAATATTGACACATGTGGATAAAGATTAGTGTGGTTGATATGTGCACGTCTAATAAATGACTAAATATGGAAATGCATTTCTGCAGGAATATAGTAAAAAATAAAGGTAAATGTTGAGGAGGTATTGTTAAAACCGACAATTCTCAAATGTATGAAAAGGCGTCTGAAACATTGTGGAACGTAGAAGCCGATTCAGCCTGTTGTGAGACTGATGTACAAAGCTGATGCGGTTTTAAAAGGTCAGAGGTCACAAGGCTTTGAAACCAAACTGCCATTCGTTGTTATTCCAGCACAATCTGCTCCATTTAGCCACATTTTGTTAACATTGAAGTGACAAGAAGAGAACTCACCATGTGGCTTAAAGGAACAATATGTCATGTTTCTGTCATTGGAAACTTGTATATATTGGCTAATCAAGGTCTGCTCAGCTCACTATGAGCTCAGCTGAGCTGGACGGCGGGGGGATCTGGACGGCAGGGGGATCTGGACGGCGGGGGGATCTGGACGGCAGGGGGATCTGGACGGTGGGGGAATACGGAGCCTGAAGCTTGTGTGTGATGTGCTGTGTCGCCCTGCAGGTAGCTGTATCCAGTGGGGAGGGAGGCTCAACCCAGGGACGACAGAATGAAGTTCAGCGAACCCTGGGGACGCCAGAGGCTGTCGTTTCTTCTGGAAACGGCAGCCTCTAGGGAAGCCATGATGTGGAAGGGCTGTGTGCCGAAGAAGCCCTCCTCACAGGTGAGGATTCATGCCAGATATTTGCACAAAATATAACAAAATGTATGATAGAAATCAAGATAACAGTATGTGCCTTTAACACAGAGTAGCTCAGTGTTTCTGGAACCAAAATCCAATTTCTTCACCAATGAGATGTTTTTTTTTAATAAAAAGTATAAGTTAAGCAATCCCAATGAGAAGAGGAGCAAGCAAGTTAGTTAGTGCAGCAGCAGCAGTGTTCCTCCACTCACCGCAAACATGCACCTGAAACAGCTCTACAGCACAGGTACCTTCACAGCACGGTGTGTGAAACCTCTCTCGCTCTTCCTGAACCCTGTCATTGTTCTGTGAAGCTTTTCAAACGTTTCCTGGTGTGATCTGAAGTGAAGGTGAAACCTGACCGTCCCGAACAGACGTTCTGTCAACTGCCGCAGAACGACCTGCTGATTATTGACCCAACTGGAGGCTTGGCAATGTGTGAGAGGTTGCATGAAGCATGTTGCAGGAAACATCAGCAGATCAAATGAATCACAGTCGTTAGTCTTTATCAGAACCACACGAGGTCCAGACAGGCAACAGCCTGTTAACCTGTGACCAGTCCAAACTGTGTCCTCGAGCCAGGGATGATTGTTTATCTTCATTAATAATGTGCACATAGGCGTGATCAAGACAAATATAGTGACTTGTCTTTTCCCAGGATGCCTTTTTTTCTGGTCGTTTCTGAGAAAAAGGGTCTCTGAAGAGTGTAAAAGTGTTCCAGGTTTGCAAAATATATATTAACTGATCTCTTTCACCTGGAAAAGAGCCTCTAAATTAAACTTAATTAAATCAAAACTGCCTCTCTTGCAGAACAAACAACTACAATAATCAAATGTGAATCATTAAACATCTTTCATCCAAATCTTGATAAATGGAGAGCTCTAGTCTTCTTATCAGTCCCAGACCGATACACTGCGAGCCTCCTGCACCCCGACTGGAGAACAATAAATCCTACAGTTTCAGAGTTTTTACCTGAATTCTCAGACTTCCTCTCCAATTTAGTGCTGAATTGAGATCAAGTCATTGTAGTGGGTGACTTTAACATTCACAAGTTAACAGCGCTGAGAAACAGCAGCTGGACAGCAGGTTTCTTCACTAATCACTAATTGTAACGGTGTCATTCATTTATCCACCGTTTCATTAACAGTAAAACATTTTTCATGCAGCTAAAGCTTTTATTTCTTTAACAAAGAAAACAACAATAGTTATTGTCTGAGGTTGTTCATGTATGTAGTCAGATGTCAGTCACTGAGCTTCCTCCACTCCCTCAGCTGGTCACCAGATACGTCATCACCCTCCCCCCAGGCAACCCCCCAGGACACGTTCTCTCACCACACGAAGATAAGAAACCATTTCTTAAGGTTGTTTGAGGAGCTCATTAACGGGGTCACAGGGCCGAGTTGAACTCTTCGTCCTCTGCCGGGACGCCACAGTCCTCACCTCCCGCACGCCGGAACAGATCCACTTTGTCCTTGTTGCCGTGTCTCTGTAGTGACTTCTCAAGAAGATGGAGGCGGTTACCTGTAGCGTGCCGGTGTCCCGTTACCTCAAAATGCTCGGTAACCGTGGCAACGTGCCGGCACACGTATCCGTGACCTCGGATTTCTCTGCGGCCGTTGTTCACATAGACGTAATATACGAAGACACCTCACAGACAGTCCACAGTCCACTGCTGCTTTCAAACACACGTACACAACTTGTGGCCTGAGATTTGTAAACGTAAACAAGTGTGACAAAGATTCTAATAGCCTCGACTGAATCTGCTGAAGTTTGTGGTGTTTCACTGACTAACACGTAATCATACATACGTATATGAAACCATGTGAGACTGAGAGTGTCAGTGAAAGTGGTTGTTTATGAGTTCACGTGTGTATTTATTTTGTTGTTATTTATAACATTAAAACGTGCAAGTGTGTGAAAAGAGTTGCAGAAACAAGTGAGAGATTTTAACCTGAGCAGCTTGTGATGCTCACAGCTGTATGAGACGTATCAAATATAAATACTCTCATCATCTGGCTGAGGTTCACTTCCAGGGAAATACTGAGTAAGGTCCACTGATACGCTCTCTTCAATCACCTTGAAGTTTTTGTATATAAAAATAGAGACTAGTGTCTCGATCTGCGTTGACTCTGGTGCAACCCGAGAGTGAGATGCCCCAACCAATATGGCGGCGACGCTGAGTTGCTCTCCAGCACACAATGAGGCGTCTTCGTATATTTTTTCTGATTGTTCACGTGTCGAGCAGAAAGCATCGGTCAGACACTGGTGTAGATAAAGGAATGACTTCCTGCTTCCAAGATTGAGAATTCTGACGGGAAAATACACTAAAGCAAATATGATTCTCATCGTCCTGCAGCTCCGGACTTTATCTGAACTCAGACTTTCTCTCTCATTTAGTCCAGAGTTCACGTGTAGTGGCTGACTTTAACGTTTAAAATCAATTTATGTGCACCGGGTCCCAGAAAGAGGATGGAGCAACTCTTTATTTTGATGAAGGAAAAATATATCTCAGATTTCTTGTTATTAACGTAATACATCACAAAACAAATCTGACTGAACTGCGATCCGTCATGTTTCCATGCAAGAGACCTTTAGCTCTGCAAATCCAACATGACAGAATTTAAATCTGAGGGGAAAAGTGCAATTTATCCTGCTTTAATTCACAAAAAGTATCTGATTTAAAAACATGGAGTACAAAATACAAAGACATTAAAATCATGCAAGATGTCGTCAACATCCTGCTCCTATGAATGAGAATAAAAATACATTTCTCTGTGATTTAATTTCAATTTGAATATGATCTGTATATGTACTGTGCTGGACTGTTATAATTTTGAAAATGTTTAATAACGTAAAG
Source organism: Lipophrys pholis (assembly GCF_963383615.2). Lineage (NCBI taxonomy): Eukaryota > Metazoa > Chordata > Actinopteri > Blenniiformes > Blenniidae > Lipophrys > Lipophrys pholis. The sequence continues at coordinate 7,343,676 of NC_137641.1, read as the reverse complement.
AAAAAGAAATCTAATCCATATTGAGGCTTCACTTTATAGCACCTTAACGTGACGACCAGGACCACAAATATATAATAAAATAGGCTTTAATGAGGCTGACACTGCTTCTAAAGCTTCATATATACAGTAGTTTAGGAACGTACAAAAAAACTGTGACTTGTCATATTTATGAAATTTCAATTACAATTTATGATGTTAAACAGTTCATTACATTTTCAGCTGTTTTTGTATTTGATTTTAGTGTTTTCATCCTTCTTTTCCAGAAGTCTTTAGACAATCAGAATAGAATCGATTAGAATTAAAATACTTTATTTTTCCCAGGAGGGAATTCCATGAAGCATTTCTCCAATATTTGTATCTCCTTTCTGAGCAGTTTAGCTTTTTTTCCTGCTATTTTAAAAAAGCTTCTTTCTCCCTTTTAAGAGCCGGTTCATCTGCGGCAGACAGCATAGTGACGCTGCACTGCTCGTCTGCACCCGGCAGTGTGAGAGCAGCCGTGTAGCGGCCACACACGTACATGCAGAAACCATAATCCAGCCTTGAAGAGCATAAAACACAATTGTTCTCCCCTCGCTCTTATGTAAGACACTTCTAAACGGTTCTTCTCTGTCTTCAGCCGTAATCATGGTTGATAAATGCGTGAATGCGGAAATAGAAAAAAACTTTTCTGATGTCGCAGTCTTGGTCGCTGCACAATTGGTTAAAGTTGCAGGCTGCGATAAAATTGCGGGGATGTGTTGAATTTGCGTTAATAGTTGCAATTGCAACATCGCAAAATCCTGGAGGGTGTGAATATTGTAGAATCTCACAAGGTTACACATTAACACATTCATTGATTTCCTTCCAGCCGTCCTTCCTGGCTTACTCTGCGACAACAGTGTTACTTTTAGCATGGATGATGATTGAATTCTTCATATATATGTTTTTTAATTGTCTGCTCCTGCATTATGTAAGCTGCTCTGTAGGGGTTGTGATTGGTCAGATGGTACAAACTCCGCCCCTTTTATGTGCGCGCGCACACGCACACACATTGATCCCGATGGGGAAAACACTGGGTTGAATTCGTGAGTTGATAACTACTTTGCAGTAACGCTTATCAGGATGGTGGATGTCCGGGTAAATCAACCAGGTGCTGGAGAGAGATCCCGGGTTTGTTCAGCCCGGTTCGTAGTAGTTCGTATAGACCCCAGATGTCCTTTAAACTCCTCACTGTGGATTGTTCTATTCAGTCCGTTCAGGATTGTGCAAAGACCTGGAGCTCCATGAAGCCAGCAGTTAGCGCTGCGCCAGGAAATATCGGATTAAAGCTGAAAGCAGCTCAAACACAGCTGATGTGAGAAGAAGCACAAATGAACACAAGTCCGGTTGGTAGAGCGGTCGTCTCCCACTCGGAAGGTCGCAGGTTCGATTCCCATCTGTGCCTGCCTACATGCCGAAGTGTCCTTGGGCAAGACACTGAACCCCGAACTGCCTGGGTTTATGCAGTGTGAGAGTGAGTGGTTGGCGGTGGTCGGATGGTGCAGATTAGCAGCCTCACCTCCGTCAGTCTACCCCAGAGCAGCTGTGGCTACATACGTAGTTTACCACCATCCAGTATGGAGGGAATGAATAACGCTATGTAAAGTGTCTGAGTGTCCTGAAAAGCCCTATATGAAACCAAGGCTTTATTATTGTTATTGTTACAAGTGGAGGAATAATGCTCGACTCAGCAAATGAAGGCAGTGAGAGATCAGAGAGGCTTATCAGCACCTTTGGTCCCACTCAAAGGCTTTAAACTGGTGCAAGAGGTCAATGGGACAGTTTGTCTGAACAGGGAGGCAGATAAAGACGCACCAGCGCAGACAACAAACAGGTTTTCACTGTATTTTGCACCAGAAGGTTTCATTAATGTCGACTTTATGTTGAGTTTGGAGCCATTTTCAGGAGTAATGGTTTGATCTGGCATCATCCACCTCACCATCTTATATCTCACATACCATAATGCAAAACTGTGCATTACAATTCACTGCAAACGATCATACTTGTGCAATAATTCTGTCTGTAACCACAGTGCAATTTAACGTTCGGCCACTTTCACTCCTATATTTTCTTAGGAGTCTTATTCTTTTTGCCATTTCTATATTTAGTTAAGTTAAGGTTAGTTAAGAGTTTATATTACCTTTTGTACCTTTTCTGTAACTTATCTTTGTTGTCCTCTGTGTGCTGCTCCTCTTCTATTAAGCTGCTGGAACTTAAATTTCCCTGACGGAGTCATCCCAAGGGATAAACAAAGCAAAGTCTAAAGCCTAATATCAACAATTCCATCTCGCACACTGTACTCCACAACAAAGAAAAACTTTCGAGTGTAAATTTAAAGGTTATTATAGCAATATTTTACTAGTCCGACCCACTCGGGATGAAACTGGACTGACTCCTAAAGTAAAATGTGTTAAACCCCTCTGCTTCAGACTGAAATGGAACTGCCTCTACCTGCCTGTGCTTTGTCACGTTTCTTCGATAACATGCAGTATTTGGTGTTTGGTTCACCATCAACTGGTCCTACAATATGTCCTGGTTGAACCTCTTAAGAGAGGACACTGTCTTCAGGGGACCTTTGCCCTTGGATTTCAGAGTGTCTCCTTATCAGAGGTTTTACTGCGCGCTGAATTAGATTTCACTTTGAACATGTGGAATAAATCTTCATTCCGAGCTGTCGGGCCTGTTTTCCCACTGCAGCTTAAGTTCATCTAAAGCTGTGTAGTTTCTGAATATTAGTGTTAAATGTTTAGCACACACTTAGTCATAGTCTTCAGCACTGATGTTTCAGCATGGAGATAAAATAGATCAGTGTTTTTAAAACACGGCATTTCTAGGTGACACTTTTCAAAGAGTTTTTTGAGATTATGTGACAATTACTTTTTAGAAAGTTTGTAGGAAATGTATAAAACTGACAAAGTGTAGCTTGAAAAAAGAATTACAACAAACAAGCTTTCCTTTGCCAGAATGATTAATGATGCTGTTGATAATCATTCTGCTACGTCTTTGTATTTTCCTCTTATCTTAATAAATCTGTCTGATTCTACGAGGAATCAGCTGGAAAGGGAAGAAGAGCCTTTTCCAGCTTCACCCAGACTTTGGACACATTTAGTTGAAACCTAGTGAGGAAGTTGTTTTTAGTTTGGAGCAGAGGGGCAAAGTGGAGTCATGTTGCATTTGAACCATCCAGCAGGGTCCACTGCTCTCTGACCTTTGACCTCTGCTGCCTGTGTCACCGTGTGGGGAGGACATAAGGAGCTTCTTTCATTTGAATTGTAAAGGTTGAAGTGATCCGATTCATCCGGGTCGTATTGCAGAGATCAAATCAGTCTTCATGAAAAGTTTCAGCAAAGTTTAGAAAGTTCTTTCTTTTTCGAATGCCTTCTTAGTTTTATTTTTATTTATTTTAAGTCTCTTTTTGTGGCACTTTTTGGGTTTAGTATTTAATATTTTGTTTATGTTTGTAACATTTTTCATTACATTTACTCATTTTGGTCACAATTGGTTCACAAACAATCATGTTTTGTCTTTTTAATTTACCTTTACCTCCTTCCTCTGAACGTAAAAGCTGAGAATTCTTAGAAAGTCTCTGTATCATATCTGTATTAAGTCAATATACTGTAGTTTTACTTATTTCTTGGATCAAAAAATAGATCACTCTACTCCATCGTATTAAAATATTAGATTTCTTTTTTAACCCGTCTTTAATTCAAAGTATTTTTGTTTGTAAGATACGGACTTTGTCCTGGAATCATGTTTTGTTTTGTTTGTTTTTTTATAAACATTTTCAAACTTTATCACGTAGATTTGTTAAAAAGCTGAAAAATGTGCTGTCAGTCTTTCAGACCCTGGATAGACGTGAGACAAGCACCCCTTCACACCCGTGCTATTGAAAAGGAAATCATTCTGACATGAGGCGAGGGCAGATTGCCTCGGTGTCTCTTCAGTCGAGGTGTGTCAGGGACTAAACCTGAAGCCTCCTCCAGGTCATCACGTAACCCGACGCCTCCTCCTTCACTTCAGGTGGAGGAGAAAGCCTCGTCTCACAGTGTCTGGCCTCGTCGTGAAAACAAAGACGAGTGTGACACTGAAGTAAAGAAAGAAGACTTTTCCGGATTCTTCTCATTTCTGCTCGGTGCGGACTGAGAGAAATATAAACGTCTGTTTGCTTCCTGTCCTGTCTGCAGGATACAGACGTCTCCCCGGCTCAGCGGGACGAGGCCGTGCGCTGGCTGACGGAGCTCCATGGACGACTGCAGTTCTATCCAGAGACTCTGGTGTTAGCTGTGAACATCCTGGACCGCTTCCTCGCTCCCATCAAGGTACACACACACACACACTTTGATTCATCATCCATAAATAGATAAATACCAGCTTAACCCACATTTTTGTGGGAAGCATTCCTGGCGTCTCATTCAGATCCTTGATGTCGTAGTTTTGCTTCCACGTTTCATTGTTCAGCCAACTTGTCCTGAGCTTGTTCTGGTGGAAACACCCCGACATGGTCCTGTAAGATGTTCTGATAAATTTGACCTTCATCATGGCAAGTCGTAAAGCAGCCCTAACCCATGATGCTCCCTCTACCGTACTTCATAGCGGGGAAGAATTTGAAATACTTCTGATTGACACTTTACTGGGCAAAATACACACATCTGGCTTCTCTGGCTTTGTCTTGCAGACTGAGTTCAGGAATACAAATCCAACCAAGACTAGCGTTGGTACAAACCGTGCTCAGAAAGAATTTAGTAAAAAATGTATTCAAGTTTTAGCTTCCATACCTTTGTAAATATAAAAATGTGATCTAAAACTATTATATTAATAGACACGCATCATAGGTCCTCGAACATTATGTCATTTAATTGTCGATATTTAATCATTTATCTGAGATATAATGAATATAATCCAGGACTAATTGATCATTTTAACCCTTTGTAGAGTGGTGGTAGACGCACTAACTGAGAAAGATTCTTAAAGGATTTTAAGAATCAGGGGCAAGTGGTCATTTGGGGCAGGTGGGGATGAACCCCGCCTGGTCTCACCACAAACGACTGCAAGCAAAGTATGGAATTTCATTCTTTAAGATGACCTAAAAAGGTTATTGTCTGTGAATATAGCTTCCTCCTTAATTGCAAATAATTTTTGTGTGAGACTTTTATTACCTGGTTATTGGTCTGCTGCTTCAGGTTGTTTTCTCTTGATCCACACATCTACCTGACAGTTCCAATAGAAGACCCCCCCCCCCCCCCCCCCACCACCACCACCACCACCACCACCAAATATGTTATGGGAGAAACCTACTTATATAAAAGCACATAGCTGAACCAATATAAAGATGTATACAATATAAATACACACATGCACATGTGTAGATAATATATACAAAGAAGTATATAAAATAAATAGTGAATAAAATTGGACTTCAGGAGCCACATACAGTCCAAGTTCATCTTGAGTGGGTTGGACTGGTAAAATATTGCTATAATAACCTCTAAATTTACACTTGAAAGTTTTGCTCTATTGTGGCGCACAGCGTATGTGATGAAACTTTATAATTTTGCAAAATCAAACAATTAGTCTTGAAAAATGACTAGAATCTCAAAATAAAGTGAGTTTTAATTAAATGTTCTGGTCCAAAATACAGTAAAATGTAAAAAAAAAAAAAAAAAAAAATATATATATATATAAATTCTATCTAACCACCTTGTTTGGTGGTTTGTGGGGCCGGATTGAAGCCGTCAGCGGCCGGTTTTGGCCCACGGGCCTGATGTTTGTCTCCCCTAGTGTAACGTGGAAGTGAAACTTAAAAGGAGTCGCGGCGCAGCGGACAGGCTGTCCGCTCATTAAGGTGCGTTAACAGTTAAAACCTCTTCGTGCACGACCATTTCTCACCCGGTCCCCTCGTCCGAGGTTCTACTGTACACATATTTTAGACGGCTTTGAGCAAACTGTCAGCTATTTTTTCGGCCATCTTTTTAGAAAATTGACCGTCAAAATGATGGCTGGACGGCTCCCTGCCTAAAACTATGCATGTTCCCAATAGAGGCGCACTCCTGAGGCTTGCACTGGCGCTGATTGGCTGGCACTGAAGTTGATACTGCTTGAGCCAAACGGAGCGGGTCGTCACAAGTGGCAGCTTATGTGCAGCTCGAGCTTGCAGTTAAGACTCCAAATGAATGAGGTTGATTATTTATTGGAGCACAAGATTGAAACTCTTGTCCTGTGTGACGTGGTGACAAAAGCCTTGTGTGAATCTCATTTGTACATCAAGTTGCTGCCTTGTGGTAGAATTCTTGTCTTGCAAGTGATAGGCCTGGGTTCGATTCCCAACCTTGACAAATTTTTCTCTAAATTATTATTGGGGTTTTTTTTTCGATCGGCTATCTCCTGCGCTCAACATTTTCATGGGATCAGCACCTATATGGTTGTGCGTGTGGGGGTGGCGGTGGGTGTGGGTGTGTGCGCGCGCGCTGGGGGGGGTATGGGAACATTTTGAACTCTGACCAAAAACAAGTTTGTTTTTTTTTGTTTTTTTTAAGGTTTATGGATTGAAAATGTTTGTAACATATATAAATGTCTCCATAAAAGCCTGTCATCTTCCATTCATAATGTGTTTCTTACTCAGGCCCGTCCAAAGTACCTTCGCTGCATTGCCATCGCCTGCTTCTTCCTGGGTGTGAAGACCTGTGAGGAGGACGAGGTAGACGACACTAAGAATACAGCAGGAAGTGAATAAGAAGCTGTAAGCTTGAGTTTGCTGTGTGTGTGTGTTGCAGTGTGTGCCCTCTCTGAAGGAGCTGGTCGAGTCCAGCGACTGTGGCTGTTCTCCATCAGAGATCCTGAGGATGGAGAAGATCATCCTGGACAAACTGAACTGGGATCTGCACACCGCAACAGCCCTGGACTTCCTGCACATCGTATGTCTGACACACACCCTCACTGGATCTGACACAGCATCATTTCAGTCTGAAAGCTTCTGAAGCTGAAGGAGTGTCTCTCAGACTGTTTAAAGCCTGGTCTTTTGTTAAAATCAAGTGTGTGGCTCTACATTTGTGAAGGTTTGAACAATCCTGTAGTGTGTAGCAGCCTTAACAGGAATGAAGAGCTGATTATTTATTCCCTTACTCTGGTGACATCTAATGGTGAAAACAAGGTACTGCAGTTGTTCTCACAGCCTGGGGTTCATAACGGCCTGCTGTTCAGGCCCAGCGTTAACATGCGTTTGAGGTGATCCACAAGCGGTGAGCCCGAAAGACAAGTAAGAACAGGTACTAATTCGCTTTCACTCAAACCCATCCCAAGGTGGTGAGGGACACATTCGAGTGTGAGCACCATGCGTCACGGATGCGTCCCGGGACGGTGGCATTGCAGGAAACTACGTAACGCATAATCGTCATTGGTGCACGCCGTGTTTTTGTTTAAGAAAATGTGCCGTCTGAGTTATACAGTCTTTCTAATTTTCCAAAGAAACTATGGGAAAGAACATGAACATGCGGGCCGGAGGTCTGCAGAGACACACTGCCTCACAGCAGCCTGGGCACAGGATCTGTCCCGGACAAGATGGAGGACTCATAGCTGCACGCCGGGCCAGTTAGCGGAAGTAGACGTATTAACGCAACCCAATCGCCTGAAACGCACGATACGGAGAAATGTAAACAGTCGCCACATGTAATGGGATCACCAGAAACACATGTTAACATCAGAGCTGAACTATTTGAGCCCGGTTGGACACCAGGAGCATTAGAACCTAATGACTAATTAACTATTTTAGTCTAATTGTGACATTAACCTGAATCAAAACATTCAGGTCATGTCAAATGTCACCTCTACTCTTTGTAGGGCAATAAAAGACCTTACAAAGGCATTGCTCGTGCTAATCACAGCTTCTGTGGACACAGGCTAATGCTGAAGTGACTTACAGTGGGACAGTTCCATGCTTTAGGACTGAATGAGTCTAGTGATGCTAGAGACAATGCTAATATCACCTGGGACAGAAACAACAGCTCTGCAGCTAACATAGCATTAGCATTATCTGAAGCTACGATAGTGGGATAGAGGGACAGCAGCTCTGCAGCTAACATAGCATTAGCATTGTCTTAAGCTGCGATAGTGGGACAGAGGGACAGCAGCTCTGCAGCTAACATAGCATTAGCATTATCTGAAGCTACGATGGTGGGATAGAGGGACAGCAGCTCTGCAGCTAACATAGCATTAGCATTATCTTAAGCTACAATAGTGGGACAGAGGGACAGCAGCCCTGCAGCTAACATAGCATTAGCATTATCTTAAGCTACGATAGTGGGACAGAGGGACAGCAGCTCTGCAGCTAACATAGCATTAGCATTATCTGAAGCTACGATAGTGGGATAGAGGGACAGCAGCCCTGCAGCTAACATAGCATTAGCATTATCTGAAGCTACGATAGTGGTTCAGAGGGACAGCAGCTCTGCAGCTAACATAGCATTAGCATTATCTGAAACTACGATAGTGGGACAGATGGACAGCAGCTCTGCAGCTAACATAGCATTAGCATTATCTTAAGCTACGATAGTGGGACAGAGGGACAGCAGCTCTGCAGCTAACATAGCATTAGCATTATCTTAAGCTACGATAGTGGGACAGAGGGACAGCAGCCCTGCAGCTAACATAGCATTAGCATTATCTTAAGCTACGATAGTGGGACAGAGGGACAGCAGCTCTGCAGCTAACATAGCATTAGCATAATCTGAAACTACGATAGTGGGACAGAGGGACAGCAGCTCTGCAGCTAACATAGCATTAGCATTATCTTAAGCTACGATAGTGGGATAGAGGGACAGCAGCTCTGCAGCTAACGTGTTCTCTTCAAAGATATTTCTGGTATTTCAATGAAATCTTTAGTTTGGAGAACAGTTTCTCAGGTCTCACCCGCTCCTCTTCTTCTTCCTCTTCCTCCCACAGTTCCATGCTATGGTTCTGTCAAGCCGCTCTGGTTCTTTGGACTCTGGGTTGGGTCTGAACCGGTCTCAGCATCTGGCTCTGCTCACCCAGCGACTCTACCACTGTCTGTCCGACCACACACTCATGCAGGTAAGTGATGTAATAAATCACTTCATATATCATGCACCTGTCACACCTGAACAGTAGGGTTTTTTTTTAATTTTAGTTTTTCTGCATCATATCATTACACACACACACACACAGATCATTTGTGATTCCATCGGTTGCTCCCAGAACCTTGTAAATTGTGTCTGTGTGTGCGTCTGTGTGCAGCTCAGAGGATCCATGCTGGCCTTGGCGCTGATCACACTGGAGCTGGAGACCTGTTGTCCTGATTGGCTGGCTCTCACCATCGACCTGCTGAGGACGTCTCAGGTAACGTCTGTCAGCCTTCTTCAGGTTCAGCTCACAGTGGGCCTTTATCTATGAACTGTTGTCATATTATTAATATGATTTCACCCTGTTTATGTTGATGGTTCTGTTTTGTTATCAATTACAAAGTCCTGAGGCTAACATTTAACATTTAAAACCCCTTACAAGCGTCACTTTTCCAGCTCAGTTTGTTGTATTTCTATTTTAATTTCCATCATGTCGACAAGCTTCTGGTTTCTTCTTTCAGCTGAACTGACTCCAACATACCATTCATACGATCTCACTGCATTTTACACTCCATCATCCACTTAAAAAGGCTTTTTAAACACAAGATATCAATATTTGTATCTTTCTACAAACCATGAATAACTATCATTCAAACCTTCTGAAAACTGCCAAACATTTAATCATTTTCAAGATTTCAACCCCTTTAAATTCTACTAATTCACCAAAAACAAACGCACACACACACACACACACACACACACACACACACACACATCGCAGTTGTTTCACAAAATTCTTCAGCATGAAAACCTTTAACTAATCCAGTGATTTTTTTCCTAATAAAGCACAAATTAAGACACAGCCCTAATTACTCCTCCTTCTTTCTTTCCCCCTCTGGAAACATGGTGTTGGTCTATATGAGGCTGTCCACAATTGTGCACTCTTCAGCCTTGAGAAAGAAATAATCTTGTGCTTCACCAGGAGTTTCCTCAGATTAGAAATATTCCGCTGGCGTCGCGCTTTGCAGGGAGCGTAATCTGCATGGCATTTTGAAAAGTGGAGCCGTACTGGTTCCCACGCTTTCAAGTGGACCAGAAGTCGCTTGTTTGCTCCAGATGGGGAGTCCGAGGAGCTTCACACCTGAAACGATGTGGACTTCACCTGAAAATCTCTGAATGAACTCTGGTCCGGGTCAGACAGGGCTGGTGTGACGGCGCCCTTATTTCCCCTCTTGACTCATTCTGGGGTTTTTTTCCTTGTCACTCTGGAGCACTTCCCTGAATGTGCAAAAGTCCTCTTTGGTTTCTGATTCCAGGCCCTTTGAGGTCCTCAATGATATTTTCTAAACCCCAGACTAGGTGGGACTTCAGTTCCTCGACGTCTCTTTCCCAGACTCCCAACGTGCAGCTTATTCCAACATGGCGTAACCAGAAGCCCTTTATTGATCACCTTCATTCCATTAGCACTCCTTCCTGCCTCCTAATTATAGGCTGCCGTTTTTTCATATCAGGTGTTTTTTGGTATGAAAAGTGGGATTATAATAAAAACGTTGCGTGTTTCCTCTGCGTGTCCACAGATCGACAGCTCCGAGTTGATCCGCAGTCGAGAGCTGGTGTCTCGCAGGCTGTCCTCCCCCAGAGCCTCCCTGCCTCCCAACACGCTCTACATCTACCAGCCCCCCGCCCCGGACCCCCCTCGGCGCCGCCGCTCACCGGGTACCTCCTGACCTCCACATGTCCCCGAGAGAAACGTCTTTGAAGTTCTGCAACTGTAAAGTGATTGTCTCCTCATCTACAGACTGTCCCTGGGACCACGCCCCCCCTGCACTGAGCCGCCTCCCCCCTCTGCTCTCGCCTCCCAGAAAGATCCTGCAGACGGTCACACTGCGCTGCAAGGCCTCCGCCAAGCGCAAGGTGGCGCTCTCTCTGTATATCTCTATCTCTGCCCCCATTCGCTCTCTCCCCTTCTCCTTCTGACTGTCTCTGTTTATTCTTTGTCCTCTTGAGACGACTGGAGGATTAACCTCTGATGTTTCATCAGGTGGAGGAGATGGAGGTGGACGACATCTACGACGGCATCAAACGCCTCTACAACGAGGACATCACCAACGCCACCGCTGCCGTCCAGGAGGGGGCGCCACCTGCGCCGGGAGGCGCAGAGCGAGCAGCAGCAGGAGGAGGTCTGGGCGTCTGCAGTGTCCTGTTGCCCCGACAGGAGGGCAGCTCGTCCCCCTGCCCGCCTCTGCAGCCGGTCAGCGCCTCCTAGAGACCAAACGGGACGTCAGTCAATCACCAAAACCTCCTGAGCACCCACTTCCTGTCAACCTTTCAGAGTAAAGTTACATGTATTCCAGAGACACACTAAGACGTCCGAGGCAGCTACAGAGGCAACAGAGAGAGTGAAGGTGTGTCTCAGATCCCAAACAGAGCCGTCACACACACACGATGAGGATGTGGGTGCTTCAGCTGGTCCCCCCCCCCCCCCGGAGTTCAGTGACCCAGAGGTCGACCCTCACCATCCCCTGCAGTCGAACAGAGCCCCAAAAAAATGTTAACATTGAAAAAGTAAAAAAAGCTGCTACTGCTGCTCTTATATTAATCATATGTCTGAACACAAGTACAAAAAAGGCTTAAAAAAAATTTACAAATACAAAAAGTTACCTTAAAAAAAAAACAACCTAGAATTGACGTTTCCCAGCGATGTGTCCGTCTCACCTGTTGTCCGTTTGTCCACTTATATTTGTTTCTCTTCTTTTTCACCTCATATATTTGTTTTTTTTGCTCTTCTTCCCCTCTGCATGTCGATCCTTTTAACTCTTCCCTTAACGTCACGTGTACGAGTTTAAACATCACGACAATCCTGTGTCGTTTCCTCCCACATTCGAGAGGAGGAAAAAAAGATTGTCAATAAGATGCTAATATATATCATTATTATTTATTTCTCTTCTGCAAAATGCCGTTAAAAGCTGAAGCTTAAACCCGGATTTAATCCCTCAAACGTTCACATTCTCTCCTACCGAGATACCAAGATAACTTTTTTAAAAGTTGCTTCAGTGAAAATAACTCAATTCTACATTTATAAAAAACGCTTTAGTCTAAATATTCAGTGTCATTTCAATGTCAATCTTTTAATACCCACACCTTTAACCCTGGTTTAACTAAACTGGGCTAGTCTAATGTTATCCAGATTTAATGAGACCTGAGTTTGAATGGAAGTGAGCGGCTTGTGAGCTAAAATGCTGAAATTGTGATTTCCCAGGTGTGTGTGTGTGTGTGTGTGTGTGTGTGTGTGTGTGTGTGTGTGTGTGTGTGTGTGTGTGTGTGTGTGTGTGTGTGTGTGTGTGTGTGTGTGTGTGTGTGTGTGTGTGTGTGTGTGTGTGTGTGTGTGTGTGTGTGTAAAAAGCTCTGTTCCTGCTGCGGGGGCTGCTGGGGGCTCCTCCAGGTCGCTGAACGCACTGCAGCACCAATAAACGTCTCAAGACCATGAAACTGAAGCTGCTCTCTGTCTGATTTCTTCATTCTAAGAAACGGGGGAATTCTCCAAGAGGAGGAAACATTTGAAACATCTGAGTCACACAAACTCCACGCAGGAAAACAAAAACACGACACACTCATTACCAACACTACAAACCTGAAATAACCCCCAATAATTACATCTACAACACGTTTTAGCTGTTGTTGGGGGTTATTTTAGGTTTTGTAGTGTTGGTAATATATATATTTTTTTTTTGCTTTGTTCATGTAGTTAGTGAATTCATCTAGTTTAGTTTGGTTTATTAGTTGTGGGTGGGCAACCAGGAGTGAAGAGGGTCTTGTGTGGGGTCTCCTCCCGCCATGGTGCTCCTGATGAGTGCTGCGTGTCAAAGTAAAAGCTTACAACTTTCACACATTTCATTAAAGAGTTTCCACATGTGTTTAATTTACTTTGCTTGACAGTTTTAGGATCATGAGTGACTTGTGTGATTTACTGTTCTTTCAAGATGATGTGCCACATTCCACTATACATTGATCCTGAAAGTAGTTTCCCACAAATATCAGTAATAATTAAGAGTTGACGGACCAAAATACCGCGGGTCGCCGACCCCTATTCAAGACATTTCGAGGGTCTCAACTGCTTCTTCTCTCAAGACAAATGTGGCTCAGATATGTGAGAAGAAATGTAGGCAAGAGAAACCATGTTCAGAAGAAATCATTCAAACTCTTAATGACGTTTGAGGATTATTTTGTACAACTTGTTTAGTGGACTCCCTGATGCGGCCCAGCCTCACCCAGACTCTGCCTCCCGCGGCCCCCCGGGTCCATTGAGTTTGAGGCCCCTGGTCTAAAGGGAGCAAGGAGGCTCCTTTCCTTTGCTTATTGAGAATTCGGACCGTCCTCATCATGGCCGCCACATAAAACACTCCCGGGGTTCAGGAGAAGTCGATAGTTCAGGAGTGAGGTGGGACAGTTCGGACGTACCTCCAGAGTTACATTGTGTTGTTCAGGTGTTCCCTTCATTTCTTTGAGCTCAAAGCAGCATGTGCTTCTATGTTCAATGCTCATGAACCCCCCAGGAAACTCTTTGGAACGTGAGAGGAACGTGATCGGAGAAGAGAAAATTAAAACAAAACTAACGCAGCATGTCAAAGTTTAATTTATGAAGTTAAATTTTATGGATTAAAATCCCAATATGTTAAGCAATTCAAAATTTAATTAATAAAATGAAAACATAAAAATGTATTCACCGACGGGGAATAATAACAACTAGAGAGGATCGGATGATTACATTTTGTCAGTTACATTGCCGGAGAACCAAACTCAAAGGTAAGACGGTGACAATCCCTGTGTCACCTGAAGGCCACTTGTGGTTATTAAATAATCAGGAAAAAACACACGGACGCTTCCCCCGTCCCCCCGCTCATGTTTCCCTACCATTCAGTCAAAACACTGCAAAAGAAAAAAAAAAAACCTCACGCGTCACATTTGCTGGAGGTTCCTCATTCCTGCTCCGTGGTCTTTACCAGCTTTTTTTTTTATTATTTGCATGTGTTTTGTTTATTTACTCTTCAACTATTTGTTACCATTTTGACTGTTTTGTTCTGTCACAGCAGCCTTTAGCCACTGTCGGTGGTCCCAAGAGCTCCGAAGGTTACACAGACAATGGTGAGTCCAATATATGCCAAAGGTAATTATTTTTACTGACATACAATGTAATATATATTGTTTTTATTACTAAATACTGCATGCATGTGGGGTTGATCTCCAACAATGAGATAAATTCCATCCTTGCAAATCAGTTTTGCAAAAACAATAGTTTTTAAACCTATTTTACTGTTTTCATTGACTGTTTTTGCGATGATTTGAAAAGAATCAGTGAATCATCTCACGGCACGTCACTGGATTACGATGTTGTAGTAAATCGGTGCCTACTATAAACACAGGATACAAACACGTTTGGTCCTTCCGTTTCACTTCTGCCACTGACAGAGAGTAAGTTGTTCCGTGGTTCTCAGCTCCAGCTCATGTAGAAGACTTCAGGTCGACAGGACAAAGTGAGACCAGCGTCACTCTGCAGTGGGACAAAGTGAACAACGACATCAGCTTCATCCTCCGGTTTCTTGGTACCGAGACACACATCAGAGCTCCAGATGGAGACGGACCAGTAACTCACACTGTCTCGTCTCTCTCTGCTGCACCTGAGTACACGTTCACTGTCTCCTCTGGGTTTGGGAGCGTCAAAAGCAGCGGAGTCAGCATTAATGCAGTCACTGGTGAGACGCTGTTTTCAAGAAGCTGTGGGAGGGAGGGAGTTTGTTTGTGTATAACGTGTATAATGTAACTCTTTGTAGGAGAAATGTATTTCTTGTGGCTCTTTGTCTCTGACTGTTTGGCCGCTCCTGCTCTAGAAGAAGAAGAAGAAGAAAGTTCGGCGCTCCAGCGTCTCGCCGAACAACTACAACAACAACAAAAACTTTGAGAAACGCTTCTTCAGTTCTTATGGGTTCTGTTAGGAGGACGCAGGGGCCTTTACTCGGACGTCAAAAGCCCCGTTTCCACAGTGCCCCTTGGTACCGGTGCCGGTCAGGTGGGGGTTGACTATCCGTAACCAGACCCGTATCAGTGCAGCGTTTCCATTACACGGGGAACGGTTTGAAATGTAGGCGGGGTTATGAACGGCTGCGTAATCATGCAGGATGTGACGCCATAACGGGAGGACATTTTCAAAAAGTTTCCTGATTGCTGCAGAAGAACTGATTGGAAATGGCTGCTTGCTGGGAGAACAGCGGTTGTCACGGACCAATGAGCAGACGGCAGTGTTGAAGCTCCTCCCCCTCATATCCGGCACATTGTGCCTGGTACCCCAAGTGGAGGGGTAGCGAGAAATGGTTACCAATGGTACCTGGTTGGTAACGGTTCTGAGTCAGTGGAAACGCACAAGAACCGGTTCCGACCTGACCCGTACCGGCACCAAGGGGCACTGTGGAAACGGGGCTTAAGCTGCAACACAACAATTGTGTTTGTTGTGGCTGGTCACGCAATGTTTACTGTCACGCGATGATGTCACATACCTGCGTCATCCTGCAGCCGCTCACAACCCCGACTCTCTGCGGTGGGACGGCGCAACAGGGTTGGGTGTGGGTGCGCCGTTTACCGTACCGTGCGGTGGAAAGGCGGGCCTGTGATGACCCTCGGGTGTGCAGCTCAGCTCCAGTGCAGGTCTTGACGACACCGCCCGGCACACAGACACACGAGGAAGAGGAGAGAACAGAAGGCACAGCAGCAGAGCGACACTTTGTTCAGTCACAGCAGCTGAACACTGAGACCAGCCCAAAACCAGCCTTTAGCCACTGTCGGTGGTCCCAAGAGCTCCGAAGGTTACACAGACAATGGTGAGTCCAATATATTCTAAAGGTTATTATTTTTATATTAATATTAATTATCTTATGACACTTTTCCTAATGTTCCATATAAGATGTGACATATAGATGAATAACGTGATCAGGAATTCAGCTTTAAAATGAAAGAATGTACTTTTTTTTTTTTTGTTGCATCTTTTCAAAGGTTGACCTCACGGAGACGGGACTGGTGCTTTTTGTTCTCACAGGTTGGTGCAACTTTAAAAAGGCAGTTCCATCTCCACCTCATGATGAGCCTGTGTTTAAGTGAATTACCTGAGCGAAGGATTGCCACCTGTTTAGTTTTAGGTTTAAGGTCAAACCAATATTTCAGAAAGGGCAGTGTCCCCGTCTTTGATGATCACTTGTCACCCACAACTTATATATATTTGATTTGTGTAATCAGAGGCAATAATCTGTTTTAGCCTCTGGCTGGACCACAATGACTTTACGGCTCACTGACTGCAGTAGAACTATTCCGTTGACCTGCTTCCGTACAGCACAGGACCCACTGAATAAGTTAATGTGGTGTGTTTGTTCTCCACATATTGAAGAATCAAGTCAGTCTGACAGAAATATTCTTACTTAATGTGATAAACTTTGTCTATGAGCAGCTTGTAGAAGTGACAGCGACAGGAACAAACAAACAACTGTTCAGTTGTGTAGATTAGAAATATAGAAGACATCACTGGTGGAGATGTTACACAATGAAAAGCTTGTGGAATATAGCTGCACGGCAAACAGGAGATATTACCTGGTTATTCAAATGAGAGGTGAGGAAATGATCCGATCTGTGATACTAACGGTGTGCGGTCATGAGAGGCACATTTGTTTGACTGGTGGCACGACATGAAATTTTGCATTAAAAGATTAAAAAAAAAAAAAAAAAAAACACAAATAAGCAGAAATAATGAGGAGCTGGTTGGTGAAGGTGTGACGTAAACACAAAGTTCACTATACTTAGTGTAGAAGTCTATAGTCATCTTCCCAAGTTATTCACTAATTTTACATGAATCATTTACCTTCATGTTCACAAACAGCCGCCGTCTAACTACTTATTCTTTAAATGGTGGCGGATTTGAGGATAACGGAAGTTTTCACTGCGAGTGTGGAGATTCTCATCTGGTGGGTTAAATGAAAAGAATATATCAACATGGTGACCTCCGTTCCCGCTCTGTGACGTGATTTAACTCGCAGAATTTCACCGTAAAGACCCGTAAAGTTGGTTTACCTACTGTGTGCGACGCGAGCAGCGAGGAACACAGAACCTGAATTTACATTGAGTTTATTCTCAAACTGTGGTATGCTCAGTGGTATACTGAGTAAAGGTACATCTATTTTTTTTTAAATGAAATCAATTTGAAAAGATGTCATATTAAAAAAAAAAAAGGATCCGACATATATAGTATTAAATATAGTGCTTTTAATTTGATGAAAGGAAAAAAAACCAGCTGTGATTCTTAATGTTATCACGTGCAATACATACATACAAGAAAGTTCTGTTTCGTAGTGTTAATCTATTATAGCAACATGTAAAAAAAAATGCAATAGCGCCACACCTGAGTGATCTAAAGGGGCCATATTTATCTACAATCTACAAGACAATCTCAGTATATTGAGCAATAAAAAGAGAATAAGAAGTAGGGACGTGTCATTGCGGAGAGGGAAAGAGAAGCTGCTAAATCCACTGAGCTGTTTTCAACCACTTGGATTTCTGAAGTCAAAATGGATTTGTTAGGATGAGTATAAGTGCCTGTACAGAGCTCCAGCAGTACACACTGCAGTACTCGCATACCACTGAGCTCCTTCAAAATAGAAATCCATTTCAAAATGTTTCTTATAGTATGAAAAAGTGATGTGGTGTAGAAGGGGAGAAACAAACAAAACACATTCGAGCCACATGAGCAATAAATACGATTTCCCCTTTTATTTGTGGAAAAACTGTTGTTGTTCTTCGTGTTTCACTAAGTGTTGCTGCACCTTTGTTAGGGTGAGCAGGCCCCTGGGGAGGATTTGGTGTGTCTCAGGAGAAAACAGGAAGCAAAAGGGGATTGAATAGAAAAACACCAAAAACAGGAAAATACTGACAGATGAAGAGCAAATCAAAAGCTGCATACTTTTGACGAATGACCTGTATATTCTGCTTCGCTTTAGGACTGATCACCAATGTCGTTTTTGCCCAAACTCACTACACCTTTGTAAATACACCTCTGAACTGGACAAACGCTCAGCGCGTGTGCAGGGACGACTTCACGGATCTGGCCACTATTGAAAGTGGAGCTGACGTCGACGCGGTCGGAACCACAACTTCGAACTATACTGGTGAGTCCTGAATACCCGACACGCACCGTTGTGGCCACTCTTTCGTCCCAAAAATCTAAATTCGGGGTTGCCCTTTGAGGAGGAGAGTTTCACCTCGCAGAAAGTTCGCCGAGAGATTTTCCCAGGTTTCAAAATAAAGGCGCACTATTTATTTAAACAAACAAAAAATATTCTCTGTGGTTTACCTTCTTAAAATAATACAAATACTTAACATAAATTGTAGTCTGTACAGTTTCGTGTGCCTGCGGTACGAAGAACCGTCACTCCCTTCCTCCGTCCACACTCACAGAGGGCCTGCCGAGGAGGAGGAGGAGGAGGAGGAGGAGGAGAGAGCCACAAACAAAAGAAAACAAAAAAAACAAGAATACTTTGAATAATATTTCTTATCATTATGTAAGTTTGCAACAATTTGTAGTTTCACATGTCTCCAACACGCACAGTATAACCCACTACGGAAGAGTTTTAGGGCCACTGAAGAAGAAAAAAAAATTCGGAGGCTACAAAAAAAACCAAAAAAAAAAACCTTCGTGGCCCCAGAAAAAGTCGAAACTCAAATTCGAGATTTTTTTTTTTCGGAGGCTAAAAAAACCCAAAAACCTTCGTGGAGTCAAAGTCGAGATTTTTTTTTTTCACGGTGGAACAAAAAGTCTGTCCATCCACATGCCAGCGCGTGTGACTGCTTCCTCAAATGCATATCAGGCGGTTTAATGAAGTGATGAAAAGATGCTTCAGGACAGAATATAGCTCATAAACACGGTGCAGTTATCATCAGTATCAGGATTATAAGAGACAGAGCAGCCTGCTGCGTTGTTCCGTCGCGGAAGTTCGTCGAATACGAAGGACAAAGACACGGATCCCGGGCTGCTTATTTAAATGTTCTTATTAATCAAGGAAATCCTGTGTAAAATCACATGTCCATAAGCAGTAAGCAACCCGATATAGTCAGAATTAAGTGATTTAATGTGATTTCACATGTCAGTCTGAGCACCGTCACCCAGGTCACATTGCACCCATTAAGAACCTTTCCTGTCTCGTGCTCTACCAACTGAGCTGCCCGGGGCCTTTGACAGGATCAACATCTTCTATTTGAACAGGAAAAGCTTGGATTGGTCTTCATGATGACTTGCAAAACAGCTGGACGTGGTCCCTGGATGACAGCAGCTTCTATGGCGAGGGAGAGGCCACGTATAGGAATTGGTACAGTGGTCAGCCTGACAATGAAGGGGGACAACAAAACTGTGGAGATTTTAGGATTAGGTATTCATTCAATGGCACATGGCTGACCCTGTCCTGCCGTCACAAACAATGGTCTGTGTGCTTCAATGGTGAGTTTTTTTTTAAAGAGTAACATTTAAAAAAAAAACTTTTCGACATGGGCTTCCAGAAATGTCAGTACTTTTCACTGCGTGTAAAAGGGTTGAATAAGTCATTGCCTTAGAAACTTCTGTCAAATATTCAGCTTTTTCCTTTTATTTGATTAATAGCAAATAGTAGAAGAACTCATTCTTTTCTTATTAAAGGAAAAAAAAAAAAAAAAAGTGCATTTATTTCCAGGTACACTGAATGGAAATGCAACCTTTGTTAGGATTGAAACGTGGAGCACTTGGACAGAAGCTCAGAGGTTCTGCAGAGAGAACTATGTCGATCTGGCCAGGTGCCGTATGAACTCACTAGTTTGTTCATTCCATCCATCAATCAGTGAATTTGTTGAACATACAGTACGATGCAGATCTGCTGCTCTCGCCTCCACAGCATACGAGACGAGACCGAAAATGAAATGGTGAGAACAGTTGCAGGTGGCAACGATGTGTGGATTGGTCTGTATCGGCGGCACGTTTGGTCTGATGGGAGTGACTCTCTGTATCGGAACTGGGAGGAGAACCAGCCCGACGCTGCAGGCGAGACGTGCGTCGCTACGTCAGTCCAGTCAGGGCTGTGGTCGGGTGAAAACTGCTCCATCCAACTGCCTTTTGTCTGTTACACAGCAAGTAATAATTATATATTAATTCCTAAATACTGCAGGCTTGTGGCGTTGATATCCAACAATAAGACTTATTCCATCCTTGCAAATTCTTAATGCAAAAACAACGTTTTCATGAACTCTATTTCCATATATTTGAAAGAACCGGTGGCTCATCTCTCGGCACGTCACTGGATTACAATGCAAATGTTTGAACGATTTACATAAAGATCCTATGAAACAATAGGTTATTTGTATGTTTGTGTTAAATTGGTGCCGTCTATGAACACAGGATACAAACACGTTTCACTTCTGCCACTGACAGAGAGTAAGTTGTTCCGTGGTTCTCAGCTCCGGCTCATGTAGAAGACTTCAGGTCGACAGGACAAAGTGAGACCAGCGTCACTCTGCAGTGGGACAAAGCGAACAACGACATCAGCTTCATCCTCCGGTTTCTTGGTACCGAGACACACATCAGAGCTCCAGATGGAGACGGACCAGTGGCTCACACTGTCTCGTCTCTCTCTGCTGCTACTGAGTACACGTTCACTGTCTCCTCTGTGTTTGGGAGCGTCAGAAGCAGCGGAGTCGGCATTAATGCAGTCACTGGTGAGACGCTGTTTTCAAGACGCTGTTCTAAAGTATGAGGAGACAAAAGTAAAATGCAGCAAGAATGATTTAAAACCTTTCACTCGGTGGTTATATTTCTGGTAATCTCTTGCGCGATGTGACGTAGAAGGATAACTGGACGCCCTGACATCGCCCACCAGTGTAAATCTATGAGTTTCATGTCCGTCTTGTGTGTTTGCTCGTCTTCACGGGGACGAAAGTAGGAAAAGTTTGAACGCGGGGAAATGCAAGACTAGAAACTGTAGCTTATGGTAACCCTGTAAACTACTGCTATCAGATAAGAGAATGTCAGTTTTTCAGGTGATCTGTTTTAGGAAAATACATTTCTTATTTAGTCTGACCGTATCAAAGTAGACAAATCATCTCGTTTATGTTTTCTAAACCTCAGATTTTCTTTTATATCAGACGCCATGATTATTGATGAAATGATTCAGGAATTAAATATTGTTGTTGTTGTTTGTCTCAGCTCCTCCAAGAGTAACCAGCCTTGGAATATCAAGAAGAAATCAGACCAGCGTCACTCTGCAGTGGGACAAAGTGAACAACGACATCAGCTTCATCCTCCGGTTTCTTGGTACCGAGACACACATCAGAGCTCCAGATGGAGACGGACCAGTGACTCACACTGTCTCGTCTCTCTCTGCTGCTACTGAGTACACGTTCACTGTCTTCTCTGTGTTTGGGAGCGTCAGAAGCAGCGGAGTCGGCATTAATGCAGTCACTGGTGAGACGTCTTGACGCGTTAAAGTGAAATTACTGATAAATGTACATACAGAATTTCTAAGTATCATAATGAACGTCGTCTTTCCGTTCACTTCATTCCATGTAAACCCCTTGGCACGTCTTCTTACAACAGAGGGACCTTGTAAGTGTGCATTTTTTTTGTATTTGACATTTTTCTTTTCCAGAATGTTTTCTGCTCACAGGAATACGTCACACCATACACCTATAAAGAGCAACCTCGTGTGTCTTATCCAGGCACCTTGTGAACACTCACTGGGTTGTGCTTTGTGAGCTTCTCCGTTTTTTTCCGTCAACAGATTACGTCTATAGGTGGAAAGTCAGCTTCAGTTCAAGTGTTGAACTATCACAATATGAAAAGGAGGCTCTTTTGGACCAGGTGAGACTAATATCAGTTAACTTCCTAGTATTAACTATCATTTATGTTTAATTATACTTTTGAAAAAAAGCTAATTCAATCCTAATTTAGACATTTTCTTCGTTTGTGTGTGTGTTTTTTCTTCTGCTTTTTTTTTCTGATTCAGCTCATAGAGAAGTACGGCCTGCCGCCGCAGTCTGTGAAGAAAAAGTCTATTACTTGAAACGACTGGATCCAATTGGAGGCGCACATGGAAGGATTTCAACCTTTTACATTCAAATTCGCTTTCCAAGGGAATTATATGATATATGATAAATGCCTAGCATCACTTTGTGTATTTAATGTAACTGCAACAGTGGCAGGGATGCGTTTTGATGAAGTTTCTTCCACTTTTCTGTCATCGTTAAATCATTTTCATTCTATTGCTCAGGTCTGTCCTCTAGTCCTGACTCTCTCTATTGTTCACACAAGTTAAAAAAAAAAAAAAGGCAACATTATGCAGGGATATTGTCTGTTTGTCTCGTGGATTCTTGGATTTGTGATTTTGCTTTGCCATTTTGATTTTGTTCTGTGGATTGTTGCACCTTTGCTTGGTGGTGGTGAAGTTTGAGACGACGACCTTGAGAGCGACTGAAAAAGCGCTTGAGCGGGATTATAGTGACATCTGCTGGGGAGTTTTATGTACTGCACGTGAGGGGAAGCTTTGACCAGGGACCAAAATTTCCCAACTGTTTATTTAAAATAAATAAACAATTGTTTTCCAACCAAACTTGTGCCACTGTAGTAAATCCCACTGAAGATCTTTATTTTCAAAAGAATAACTTCTACAGTCTTTCACTTGCACAAGGTACACAGAGTCGGTGTGGAGGAATAATGCCAAAGCTAATCTCCCAAAACAAACTTTTTTTTTTTGTAGGTATTCATTTATTTATTTTTAGCTTTTTATCTGTCAGTCATTCATTTGTGTTTTCCACCATTGAAGAAAAACCATCATTGCATGCCAAGGCCTGATTTCCTCATCAAGAAACACAGAAGTTACCAGGTAAAGTGGCTTTAGGGATGCTGTCGAATGAAAGTGCTTGCAATCTTTGATCTTCGTTTACAGTATTGATCATTTATACCCATATACAATCATATAAGTCAAAAGCACGTGGGGACAAAAGGATAAAAAAAAAACCATGAAGCTATACGGCGATGAACATCTACTCTTTTCTAAATCCTTATTCAGACTTATAATTGTAGTTTATTGTCATATGCAAATCACCAAACCTGTTTCCCCCTGTGCCATGAAATTCTTTTTCTGCTGTCCACAGAGAATGCCAGCAGCAAAATAGCACAGTGCAAAATAGGTCAATAACTATCTACAATACGTAAATAGAAAGTAGCGCAAGAAGAGGTGAAGAAATGTTTATGTACAAATAGAAAAACTGGAGTAAAAAGATGCGGCATGAAGCATGTACAAGCGGTTCTGTGCCAAACGAGTTGTATGAGGGAGAAGGATCTTCTCATCTACACTGCGCCAAACAAAATATAGGGAAGACTAAAACAACACATCTTAGATCTCAATTCATGGAATATTGCTGTTGAAAGTCTTTATTCAATATATAGTAGAGTGCATTGAGAACAAAATAACATAAAAATTATTAATGTAAATCAAAAATGATTCTCCCATTCAGGTCTGGATTTGGAATCAAACTCAAAATCAAAGTAGAGAATCACAGTGCAGGCCGATCCAACGTCAGGGAAAATTCCTCCAGACAAGTTAAAATGAGGCTCAGTAGTGTGTGTGGCCTCCTCGTGCCTGTAGGACCTCCCTACAACGCCTGGGCATGCTTCTGATGAAGCGGCGGATGTTCTCCTGAGGGCTGTTCTCCTGAGGGATGTTCTCCTGAGGGAAGTTCTCCTGAGGGACGTTCTCCTGAGGGATGTTCTCCTGAGGGACGTTCTCCTGAGGGAAGTTCTCCTGAGGGAAGTTCTCCTGAGGGAAGTTCTCCTGAGGGACGTTCTCCTGAGGGACGTTCTCCTGAGGGACGTTCTCCTGAGGGATGTTCTCCTGAGGGACGGCCTCCCAGACTTTGATCAAAGCATCAGTCAACCCCTGGACAGTCTGTGGTCAACGTGTGGTTGGTGGATGGAACCAGACATGATGTCCAGATGTGTTAATTGAATTGAGGTCTGGGGAACGGGCAGGCCAGTCCAGAGCATCAATACCTTCATCATGGAAGAAATATTGACACACTTCAGCCACATGAGGCCTGGCATTGTCCTGCATCAGAAGGAACCCAGGAACCACTGCACCAGCATCACAGTGGGTCTGAGGATCTCATCCCGGTACCTAATGGCAGTCAGGGTACCTCTGGCTAGCACATGGAGGACTGTGGGCCATCCA
Organism: Lipophrys pholis; assembly: GCF_963383615.2. Lineage (NCBI taxonomy): Eukaryota > Metazoa > Chordata > Actinopteri > Blenniiformes > Blenniidae > Lipophrys > Lipophrys pholis. The sequence goes on along the minus strand of NC_137641.1, from coordinate 7,319,312 downwards.
AAGAAATGCCTCCCCACACCATGACTGACCCACCGCCAAACTGGTCATGCTGGAGGATGTTGCTGCAGCAGAACGTTCTCCACGTTCTCCAGACTGTCACATGTACTCAGTGTGAACCTGCTCTCATCTGTAAAGAGCACAGGGTGCCAATGGCTAATCTGACAATATTGGTGTTCTCTGGCAAAATGCCAATCGCCCTGCACAGTGTAGGGCTGTAAGAACAGCCCCCCCCCCCCTTGTGGACATGGGCCCTCATAGCACCCTGGTGAAGTCTGTTTCTGACAGTTTGAGCAGAAACATCACATTAGTGGCCTGCTGGAGGTCATGTTGCAGGGCTCCTGCAGGGCTCCTCCTGTTCCTTCTTGCTCAAAGGAGGAGGTAGCGGTCCTGCTGCTGGCTTGTTGCCCTCCTACGCCCCCCTCCACGTCTCCTGGTATCTCCTCCATGCTCTGGACACAGTGCTGGGAGACACAGCAGACCTTCTTGCCACAGCTCATATTGATGTACCACGTTGGATGAGCTGCTCAACCTGAGCATCTTGTGTTGGTTGTAGAATCGCCTCATGCTGCCTCCAGGACCGAGAACCAGGGTGCGAACTGCGGGGAATCTCGCTCATAAACACGGTCAGTTATCATCAGTATCAGGACCATAAGAGACAGAGCAGCCTGCAGCCTTGTTCCGTCGCGGAAGTTTGTCGATGCACGGATCCCGGGCTGCTTATTTAAATGTTCTTATTAATCAAGGAAATCCTGTGTAAAATCACATGTCCATAAGCAGTAAGCAACCCGATATAGTCACAATTAAGTGATTTGATGTGATTTCACATCTACGATGAGGGATGGATAGACGTCTCTCCGTGAAAAAAAAAAAATCTCGACTTTATCTGAAGCACAGGAAGGTTTTTTGTTATTTTTAGCCTCCGAATTTTTTTTTTTCTTCAGTGGCCCTAAAACTCTTCTGTAACAGCAGTGACGACGTGCTGCTGATCACTTGTTTTTTCTTCCATTAGTGATTCCACTACTGTGACACCAAATAATATCATTTTCCTGACCTCCACCTCCTCCATGACTAGAGCTACGTCTGAATTGTCCCTCCGAACTCCTGAACTATCGACTTCTCCTGAACCCCGGAAGTGTTTTGTGTGGCGGCCATGATGAGGACGGTCTAAATTCTCAATAAGCAAAGGAAAGGAGGCTCAATGCTTCCTTTAGAACCTCCTTTAGCTTAGAACCACTGATGCTTCCTTTATCAAAGGAGACGGGCTCATGCTGCCCCACAATTCCTCGCGGCGACAACATTTAAAGGGACCAGTTCATCGGAGCGTTCAGGGAAACTCAAGAAAAGGGAGCAGATCATGTAAGTTACCAAAGCAATAATCTGCCTTGAACAACTTTAAATCATATAAAACCCAAATTAACTTTTTGTAGTCCATTTTCTGAAACCTGTAGTTCTTACCCCACCATGGAGGATGTCACTAACTAAGGAGTTAGGAGGGACAATTAAATAAGGGACAAATAACAACCTTAGTTCTCCATCCATCCATTTCCGGGTGGCCGGGGGTGTCAGTCTGAGCACCGTCACCCAGATCACATTACACAGATTAAGAATCATTCCTGCGGGTGGTGAACCCACGGGAAGGTGTGACTACTTCTCTCTCCGTAAAATTCCTTTTCTTCCGTCTTTTCTGTCAGGATTTAGCGTCAAATGCCGGCGATCAACAGGCTGATTGAGATGCAGAAATCTTGACCAAGAACTTTGATTTCACCATTTATGGTCAAAAGTGGTTGCGTTGAGGAGGGATGTGAACTGGCAACCTTCCAGGTGGACCGAGAGCTATTAAAGGAAAGCGTGCAGATGTGCGTACGCACGGTTTTACCAATCCAATTTTTTGGGGGCGCAAACATTTCTGGTAAGAATCCTACGAATGTTTTATAGATGAGGCCCCTGGACTTGGGCCAGTAGGTGTCAGTAATAACAACACATTCTTTCTGTTATTCTTGAGGCGTTGGTTGAATGTTTCCAAATAACTTGCAATCTATTAAGTATCGCATCTACTCATACTGTAATTTTAATATTTATAGTGTGTCGGTTGTGTGTTGGTTGTGGTAACTGTTTTGCAGATAATGAAGCCAGAGAAGAGGGAAATCTGTTTGTTAGATTCACTAAATGGAAATATTTAAGTTTGTTCGGATAAAAACTGTGTTCGGTTCCAAAGTGTCCTCTTTGCCTTTGGCTCAGGGTCCAGTATTATATTTAACTGCAAACAGAAACATGACATACAGTTAGGCCCAGAAGTATTGGGACAGTGACACAAGTTTTGTTATTTTAGCTGTTTACGAAAACATATTGAGGATACAATTATATAATCAATATGGGCTTAAAGTGCCGACTCTCAGCTGTAATTTGAGAGTATTCACATCCAAATCGGAGCAAGGATTTAGGAATTACAGCTCTTTAATACGTAGCTGCCTCTTTTTCAAAGGACCAAAAGTAAACGGACAATTGACTCAGAAGGTTGAAAAAAAAAAAACCAAGACTGCATGGGCTCTTCCCTCGTTAACCTGTCATCAGTTAATCAGTTAAAAGGTCTGATTCCAGATGTGGCGTTTGCGTTTGGAAGCTGTTGCTGTGAACACACAACATGCGGTCAAAGCAGCTCAATGGAGGTGAAACCGACCAGAAGAAGAAGAACTCCATCAGAGGGACAGCAGAAATGTCAGGAGTGGCCAAATCAAACGTTTGGTACATTCGGAGAAAGAAAAGAGTGCACTGGTGAGCTTGGCAACTCTAAAAAGGTCTGGACGTCCACGGAAGACAACAGTGGTGGATGATGGCAGAATCCTGTCCATGGTGAAGAAAAACCCCTTCACAGCATCCGCTCTCCAGGGAGGAGGTGTAGCAGTATCTGAGTCTTCCATAAAGGGAAGACTTCATGAGAGTATATTCATTAATGCAAGGTGCAAACCATTAATCAGCCTCAAAAACAGAAGACAGCCAGCCCGGTTCCGGAACAGCATTCTTTGGACAGGATGAGACGAAGATCAACCTGCACCTGAACGATGGGAAGAAGAAAGTTTGGAGAAGCATTGGAACCGTTCATGATCCAAAGCTCACCGCATCGTCTGTAAAACATGGTGGAGGCAGTGTGCATGGCTTTCAATGGTACCGGGTCACTTGTGTTCATTGATGATGTGACGAAAGACAAAAGCAGCCGGATGAATTCTGAAGTGTACAGGGACGGACTTTCTGCTCAGATTCAGCCAAATGCAGCAAAGTTGATTGGACGGCGCTTCACGGTGCAGATGGACAATGATCCAAAACGTACCGCAAAAGCAACCCGGGAGTTTTTTTTTTTAAAGCAAAGAAGTGGAATATTCTGCAATGGCCGAGTCAATCACCAGATCTCAACCCAATCGAGCATATTTCCACTTGCTCAAGACAAAACTTAGGGCGGAAAGACCCACGAACAAGCAACAAGTGAAGACAGCTGCAGTAAAGGCCTGGCAAAGCGTCACAGAGGAGGACACCCAGCCTTTGGTGACGTCCGTGGCCTCCAGGCTTCAGGCAGTCATTGCCTGCAAAGGATTCTCAACAAAATATTGAAAAGTAACATTTTACGCAGGGTTGTGTTTATTTGTCCGATTACTTTTGAGCCCCTGAAACGAGGAGCGTTTGTATAAAAAATAGCTTCAATTCCTTCAGAGTTAATCATAAATTGTTGTTCAACCCCTTGAATTAAAGTCGGCACTTCAGTTCCGTTGCAGTTGTTTCATTTCATATCAAGTCCAACGTGGTGGCATGCAGAGCCCAAATCATGACGATTGTCTCACTGTCCAAATGTATCTGGGTGAAGGTGTGTCTACAGCAAATGGTGATGGACTTTGTCTTGTAGTTGCTGCATGATGTCTACTAGGGATGTCCCGATCCGATCGGTAGATATCGGATCGGGGCCGATATTAGTGATTTGCGAGTGATCGGGGATCTGTAAATCCAGCCGATCACCCCGCCGATTTAAAAAAAAAAAAAAAAAAAAAAAAACTCGGTCCGCAACGTCACCTAATAACCACAACAATCAGGGACTAGAAGCTCCGGTCGAGCTGCAGAAGCTCGATGCAGGCGGAGCGGGGCCATAGACCTATAAAACTAGAGTTATATAAAGTGGTTTATGTGTTTATGTGCAGAAGTCTACTTCTAAATTTCTATGTGGTCTGTTTTCTTCAGCGTTTTTTGTTGTGTTTGGTGAGTCACAGCGCCCCTAAAGGCCCGGCATGTGTACTACATGCCCTGAAGCCTCGTGTTGAGCCGTGTTCATAGTGAGGTGTGGACGGTTTGTTGGGAGAAGGCCAGGGAGAACAAAAGATCGTTTTTTTCGTCGTGTGGATGTACCTCAGTTTACAACAACTAAAGAGAAAGAGAAGAATTTTGATTCAATAAGTGAATTTTACAATAATTTCTAGCTAAACAAAGCTTCTGCCAATAGTGCTTTTAGCTTCAGACACCTTAGTTGCTCCAAAAATAGACTATTGAGTATATTTGCAATAGCAATGTGAGTATCGGATCGGGAAAGTATCGGTATCGGCCGATACTCAATTCTGAAAAATCGGATCGGTATCGGGGCAAAAAAGTGTGATCGGGATATCCCTAATGTCTAATGTAGTGTTTACTGCCTCCTTCACTTTCCTTGTGTGTGTGAATTTTCAGTGTTTTAATAGCAATCTGCCCCTGAGGGTCGCAGTGACTTCCCAGTGTCCTACTCAGTCGTCCATTTTTGGCTTCCCTTTGAATGTTTTCGGCATTTTCTCCCCAGTTTCCACTTCTTTATTAAATTATTAAATCCTCGCAGCTTTTTATCTTTTTCCTTGGCAGAACATTTACATTAGTTTTGTAGGAAATGAAACTTTAAATTGAAATCGACAGAGCTACGAGGGAGTGCGTCCTACTCGCTCACCGCTCAACAGCGCCCCCTCTTGTATGATCACAGTCCTACCCTGAGGAATTCCACAGAGCAATATACAGTCACAATGACAGCGCCACCTGGTGGATGGACAGGAAGTGCTACATTACCAGCCTGTGCATGCTCCACTCAGTCTCAAACTTTACATGTAGGATCACAGTCGGCCCTCATCACATCCATAGGGCAAAATACACTGTCAGTCGCAGCGCCACCTAGAGGACATGCTTCCTATCGCTGACCAGTGAGGATGTGAGGATCCGTTCATCACTTTAAAGGGCTCATATTATGGAAGATTAACCTTTTAATGGTTTTCCAATCGTACTAATCGTCCCCATACCTGGACTGACGCCCCAGAAGTGAAGACAGTCTGTCCTCTCTCTCCCCGGCTTGTTTCAGTTTTTAAAAAGTGTGTCGCTCCAACCAGCCAATCAGAAATCAAACCCTACAGAGTGTCATCGGGGGTTTAGCCAATCCCAATCAAGGTAGGCCCTCCCCTTTGTCTCCTCCCACAATTAGGCAGCTCTGCTCTGGCACATGGCACCGCCTCTTCCCGAGATGGGCGTGTGTGGGCGGAGCCAGTCCAGCTCACACAGACACAGCAGATTCTGAATGTAGCTCCTATGATCCGATATTCAAATTGAGGAAAATCAATTTCTGGACAAAACAAGACGTGTGGAAGTGTTGCAGAGCTGGACAATATGAGTCCTTGGAGCTTTCCTGTCAGGCTCCACCAGGCTGAGCATCTGGTCCACACATCCTGGGGGCGGCAGGTGGAGGTGGTGCAGGTGAGTTATTGTTATTATTGTTATACAGTAAACACAATAGTTTAATAAAGGGACTTTGAAAACCAAACCTCTTCCCCTCCTCTCCTCTACTCCTCATTTCCTCTCCTCCTCTCTTTCTCACTCCACTTCTCCCTCTGTCTCTTTTCTTTTTGCTCAGTGATTCGCAGTAAGTCCCATTGTGATGCTAAACTAGTTCCAGGAGAGAGAGAGAGAGAGAGAGAGAGAGAGAGAGAGAGAGAGAGAGAGAGAGAGAGAGAGAGAGAGAGAGAGAGAGAGAGAGAGAGAGAGAGAGAGAGAGAGAGAGAGAGTTATTTAGTTTCTGTTGGATCAGATCGCTGCTGCCCGTCCTGGAGTTTGACCGCCTCTCTGTAAACTTTCTCCCCGGCTGGAGCTGCTTGTTCCGGGGCAGTTCTCTGACTTTCTCCCCGGCTGGAGCTGCTTGTTCCGGGGCTGTTCTCTGACTTTCTCCCCGGCTGGAGCTGCTTGTTCCGGGGCTGTTCCTCGGAGGCTCCGCCGCTTTGCGCTGCAGGAATACACTTTGCACGAAGCCGCTCCAGCTCTGGTCCCGGAGCTGCGGCGGAATAAATGCACGAGGAGCATGCGCTCGTGAAGGAGAGCTCGCGGTCTTCCGTCCGATGCACCGGCCGTTGTTTTCCCGGGCGGAGCGCTCCTCCTGGCCGGGCATGCCGAGCCGAGGTCGCCCTGGAGGAGGAGCGGGGAGCGGCTGGGTGCTGGTGGAGGCCCGGCTGCAGGGAGGAGCGCCCTGGGGCTTCACCCTGCAGGGCGGCCTGGAGCACGGAGAGGCGCTCATCATCTCCAGGGTAAGTGGACAGGGGGACACCCACCGGGAGGGACATCTAAACCTGAGGAGAGGACAGCAGGTTCCTCAGTAGACCCACGGTTCTTCTGTCCAACATTTCTTTTGTCCAACTAATGACAAGCTTTTTATGAATCCATTCAGTTGTTGTTTATCCGGTCCAGAGTGCACCCTGGACAGGTGGCTGTCCATCACAGGACACACACACACACACACACACACACACACACACACACACACACACACACACACACACACACACACACACACACACACACACACACACACACACACACACACACACACACACACACACACAGAAAGATCTGAACCCATAACCTCCCTGCTACCACTTTGGATGTCTTGAACATAATCCCAAACACTTGTTAGAAAGATACAAATTGAAGGTACAACATTTGACTATTTTGAGATACTTTCTTTCTGAATTTGAGTGAAAGAAGCAGCATATGAACAATTTAAACATGAAATAAATCAGAAATAAGATGTGCAAGAAGGCACTAAACCTCTTTGAAATATAATATTGCAAAGTCTTTAATGACTCAAGACTCAAAGATGCATTAAAAAAAAAATCGACAATGTAGGGCTTAGCGATTTGGCCTAAAAAACAATCTATGATTTTTTTTTTTTTTTTAATTTTGATTTCGATTCGATGTTTTTCTCCAATGCACTTAAAATGACTGCAGATATAATGTCAAAAGTGGAACTATACTGCTGTGATGGTCCTCAGAGTTAAAATGCATATAAACAATCCCAAAACAAAAAGTAAATGAGGCTGAACGCAGGATTACACTAAAGTGCAACAGCAACTACTGAAACCTACAAGGAAGTGTAGAACAGAATGTAAAAAATGCCCCAAAACTTGAATTTGCTAAATAAAAATCCTTTTCAGCTACAAATTCGATGAATCAATTAAATTGATGTTTTTTTGCCCAGCCCTCGTTCAGGGAGAGAATCGAGGGGGTCAAACCAGGCAATGGCAGCACAGTAACGCACAAACATCCACAAATCCAAATGTTTTAGTGCAAATAAATACAATACATGCATGGAAGTGGAATATCTTAAAAAATAAGTACAATTTCAACCTCATGTTCCGTCCCTCCGGTTTCGGCCCACAGACCATCTGTTTGACACCTTGTAAGGCTCATCTGACATGACCTGAATAATTCACTGTAATTTAAGGTCAGGGTCTCACGGAGTCAGATTAAACTTTATAGCACCGTGTGTCATAAAAATCAACAAGAAGCCAGTATGAGATTATAACTTAATCCATGGGAATTTACTCCTGTTGTTAATTTGTATATAATTAAAGCATGTCCTACATTTAGTATTCAGCCAGAGGTGTTAATGTGTGCCTTTCATCATCCAAAGTGTTTTCTGAGGCCGACCTGAGCACAATGACGGAAGAACATTAAACAATATTAAAGACGGCTCCGGTGTCGGTACCAGATCAGTCCGGGGGCCGACGACGGCAACCTCACATGGACAAGCCACGTTATAGGGTGGATGGATGGGTGGATGGCTGGGTGGGTGGATGGATGGTCTATTAGTTATCTTTATGTTTTCAGTTAGGTTTTGTTAGTCCCACGTATTTATATCTATTGTGTAGTTTTCATTATTAACATGAATGTTTGCTGTCATCTGGAACTATTTATGAGACCAAACATAAAGGCAAATACATCTATCATCATCCCCTGAATTTCCCTTTGAGAAACAATAAAGTACACTGTATATTCTACCATCTTATAGATATTCTTTAATGGTTTGGTGTAAGCTCAATATTAGTAAGGTATTTTTAATGTTTAACATAGAGTGACATGTCTGTAGACAAGATTCTTTTTAATGATTACATTTTTACTCTAGTGGTTTTAAACTTGTTGCTTTTGTAGCTAAAAGTAATATTCTAATCGTACAACACCAGAAAGATAGTTGTAATGAAAAACGTATTCATCAATATAATCAAAACTGTGACACAGCTGTACTTATACTTTTTTTTTTAAACTCTTAATTTATAGGAATAGGGTTATTACTTTTTGTACATTACTATTTTCACTCTTTACTTGTTAAACTATGTTTAAAAACATATTAACCACAGATTAACCTTTTGATATACAACAAGATCAAACTGGGATTTGTGGCCATTTGACACCATAAATGTTCTGTTGTTACATCATTTAAAGCTTCGTCGGTATAACACACTTAATATTCATCTTCAGTCTTGGATTCCACTCATTTTATTGTTTCACCTGCTTGAGATATGAGATACAGACTAAATGTCACTGTCGCACATCACAGGTCTTTACAGCGCTGAGTGAATACTGGTTGCTGGAAATTACTTTCAGTTCTTTAGGAAGTAGTAAAACAAGTATATTGATATGGCACGTTTCATACGCAAGACAATTCAAAACACTTTGCATTGAAAAAGCCCCAAAAAATGTAAAAGTAAAAATGCATAATCAAATGGGTTATGTTGAGGAAATTGGCTTGCATGCTCAAAAACAAAGAAAGCATAGAGAGGGTTTTGAAACAGTGTAATCCACCAGATTTATTCACTGATGAAGTATAAAGGTCAAAGGCCAGCAGAGCTTCCTGGAGGTCAACACCACACATCACAGAAGCTCTTCAGCTGCTTCTAGTCATAATTCAGCTTTCAGACGCAGCAGAAACCTTCCGTCTAAACACTCCAGCAGCAAACAGAAAAGTCTTAAGCCTTGATTAAAAAGAGCCGAGTGTTGGAGCAAACATTTAGTACTGAGTACACATAGTAACTACGAGATTACATCATGGCAAGAGGGAAAATCCAGTGGCAGGCAGTGAAAACTACAACCTTGTCGTACATTAAAGGAAAAAGGAAAAGGAAGTGACTGCAGATTGCAACTGCAGTTAAGGGGATTGTTTACATCCTCTTCACACCAGATTCAATTCTTTGTCAAACACTGTTATATACTAGTGAGATTGAAGCTGGAATTTCCACCAAAAGCTCAACATTATTTTAATAAAAGTACAGCGGCAGGCAGTGGAACGAGTTCCCACTGTACACTTTAACTACAAACACAAGCTCAATGGATTGAGGGACGTTGTGTATTCTGCCTGTGAGTGAATGAGATGAGCCACCTTCAGCCTCGACACACTGCTGAAGCTCCACCACACAACCAGACAGAGCAGTGGCGCTTTGGACCACCAGAGGCATCAGGCCATTCGTATCGTCCTTCTCACCTCGGACAGCCACGAAGCTAACTTTGAAATCGAACTGTAGCTTCTTAACTTAACACGGTGTCAGCAGAAACTTGCAGCCACTAATAATGCGAAAACGTCATCACAGCCAATCATAATATGCTACGTCACCCGAAGGCGCAGCGCCCCAGACAGATCCGGTAGACCAGACAGATACGGGCCCGGTGGAGGCGCTGGAATCAGTTTTGGGTCAATGGGAGAAATCATCAGATACTCCTTTTCAACTTTTATGTCATTGTCTGTCGCTATGTTGACTGTCTGCAAACTAGAGATGTGAGCGGCTGTGACAGCAGGCAGAGGCGGGGCCATGAGAGCAGGCAGAGGCGGGGCCACGAGATCAAGTATGGGCGGGGCCTGGAGAGCAGGCAGAGGTGGGGCCATGAGAGCAGGGAGGGGCGGGGCCTGGAGAGCAGGGAGGGGCGGGGCCAGGAGAGCAGGGAGGGGCGGGGCCATGAGAGCAGGCAGAGGCGGGGCCATGAGAGCAGGGAGGGGCGGGGCCTGGAGAGCACGCAGAGGCGGGGCCATGAGAGCAGGTAGGGGCGGGGCCAGGAGAGCAGGGAGGGGCGGGGCCATGAGAGCAGGCAGAGGCGGGGCCATGAGAGCAGGCAGTGGCGGGGCCATAAGAGCAGGTAGGGGCGGGGCCAGGAAAGCAGGGAGGGGCGGGGCCAGGAGAGCAGAGAGGGGCGGGGCCATGAGAGCAGCTGCAGAGAGGAGTGTGCTGTAGGCAGACAAGAAATAGAGAAGCGTAGCGACTCTAACAACTAATATTTTAATGTAAAATGCTATATTGATGTCAACTATATGGTATTTTTTTTTAAATAAACATTTTTAAAATCTCAAGTTTACATTGATGTCAATCGGCCAATTTTTGGCAGATTGCGGATTATTCTCTAATGGCTATAATCAACCCATTAATCGTTCAGGCCCTAGTATTCAAGGCTCAGTGTTTGTAGTTGTTTGTGCTGTCTGTTATCAGTTTAGTTTTGCTTTTACCACACTCAGACCAAAGATTAAATCCACCTAAATAGAGTGTGACGGCACCCTGAAGGTCTAATTATTCCAGAAAAATGTCCTCAAATATCTCGTCATATCGCTCAGTCGCCGCAAAGTAACTAATTTCTGAATTGTGGATGACCCCTGCGTTATGTGGTTCTCGGTCTTCTCCCGACTTCTGAAAGTACCATGCAGTGATGTATGGGACATCACAAGTTTAGAATTAAAAGTTTGGCTGCTGTTGTCTCCATGGGTCTTAGATTGGACACCTATGCTGTGAGTCATTTGCCTCCGACATTCAAAATCAAATCTGTTTTTGTTGTGATAAACTAACAACTTCGTCGATGTCGCTGAGGTTTGTTTTAAAGATGCTTTCATCTTGCATTTTAGAATAAACACCATTATAATGACGTTTTACCAGCACATGGGAATTTCTTTTATGGTTTCAATGAAGGAAATCGTCCAGGGCTGCTTCAGTGTTTCTGTGCATTTAAGGTTATGATGTTTTTTGTCGATAAAATGGTGTGTTTTTTCATTAATACTCAAAAAGAGTTTGAGAATTCTGAAAAATGTCAAACCGAAGGAGGGTGCTCTAGCTTCCACTTTATCCTGAGGACAATGGAAAGAAGAAGCACATTGGAGAATCAAATTGTCAACTAGTATTTGGAAGGGGAATGTGTGGAGGGTCCCACGAATACTTCCAAAAGAGCAAAGTTAATGCTCAGTAAAACAGAAATACACATCACACCCTCTTTTGACCAAATGGTAGTAGTAGTAGTGAAATGGACGGTTTAGTGCCGAGTAGTTTCTCTGTTAAAGCTCACAACGAACAGACCCTGACTCAGTCTCTCAAACAATGATCACAGCAACTGTTGTGGACCAACCAACTGTGAGATATCTGAGAGGAAGATATTTACTGCTGTATGTATTTTTTTTATAAAGATTACGGGTGTTAGTTATTTGGTTCCAATAACAAATTCTAAGAAATCTCAGGCTGAATATTCAATAGAGGAAAAGCAATTAGAAAAGTGCAAACAGGAACATAGAAAATAAAGAAAAGCTCAATGCGAGCTCACAGTACAAACACATTGAGTTGAGAAGAGTCTCGAGTTGAAGCAGTAAAGTTCTAAGTTTATTATCACTCACTGCCCCGGAGCTCCTGGAAACACAGAGATGAGTTGTGACTGCCGGCTGATCCTGTTTTCCACTGTCCAAACTTGTAAACTTGCTGTAATAAGAGTTACTAACCTGGAGCAGAAAGGACAGAACGGGATTCATGGAATATACATTTTTAATGGTGGAATTGGTTCGTCCTCCCAGCCTTTGAGCATTTCTGACAGAACATGATCACCATTTCGTGAGATTTGCAGCAGAAAAAAGCTGAAATGCTGACATGCTAAGTGCCTCCTGTCCATTAAAGTGCAGCTGCTCAATCTGCCACCAACAACACCACAGTGGAGGATTTCAGTGGTGTGCTCATGCTACAGGAGCTACAAAACCTATTGTAGCCTTTAGATTAAATTACATTGCATTACAGTAGATTAGATTAGTATTTGTCACATTCAATAACAAGTATGGCAAAAAAAAATTTGGGATCGTCAACAGGGCTCTAAAACCACAAAATATAAAAATAGGCAATAAATATAACATACAAAACAAAAACACAAACAACACAGAAAACCCAGATAGGTAAAACTATGGTTCTGTAAACAAGCAGAACTCCATGGAATGCACACACTGCAAAATGCTGCTGGTGTATGACAGTGAGGATGTGCAGTACTGCAGTACTGCAGTCCCCTCAGCCATGTGTCTACTGTCTGTGTTGGTGAGGAGCTGACTGGAGGTCAGAGGTCACGGTCCTGACAGCTTGAGGGAAGAAGCTCCTCCTGAGACTCTCTGTTTTGGCCTTGATGAGGTGAAGGCGTCGGCCGGCGCGCAGCCACTCCAACAGTTGGTGGTGACGGTGTTGAGTGTCCTCCACGATCCCGTCGGCTCTGGCCACGCTCCTCCTGGAGGGCGTTGACTGATGCTGCGCTCTCCTGACCTCAGCACCCTCTGCAGGGCTCGGCGGTCATGAGGAGTGCTGTTCCGTACTACTCTCCACCTCGCCAGAGTAAAAAGTCTCATGATGTTCAGAGAGACTCTGAACTTCCTCAGTTGTCTGAGGTGACGGAGGCGCCGCCTCGCCCTTTTCACCAAACTGTAGTTGGTAAGGCCTGGCCTGGCCTCTCATCGATCTCACACTGATCATTATTGGCCCATTCCCGTGAAAAAGTATGTGACGGGCAGGTGCCGATCAGAGCCTTTCATTGCCGATCACAAAATTTGATCACCTGGAGCTCATACTTTGCGGTACGCAGTGGTCCTGTGAGTAGTGGTCCACCTCTGGTTGTGGGATATATATTTATTTGACTTCCTGCACCATGTAGCCTGTGTAGAGCCTCGATGTTTCAACCTGTGGAGGGTTGTCCTACCATTAGCAGGTCATTTTAAGCATTTTTCAGTCTTTTTGACTGAGTAGTTGCTGCACTGTGGCTGCAAGGTTTTTGTATTGTTTTCTCTTGTATTATTATTTAACCACAGGGTGAACATGAGTCCATCGGCTATTCGAGACAGACAGCAGCTCTGCATTGAGATGATTATGTTTGACACAGATAATGAGCCCACATACATTTTAGTAACTGTAACTGTGTCCCCTATTATTAAGCATTACTACTAAAACCAGCAATGTTACTTCATAATGTGTTACCACTACCTCTTGCTTCATATTGACTCCTCTATGTGTTTATTTTCTCCTTTGGTGCTCTCAATAAAATACATAAAGACACAGGAGAAGTATTTAAACCACGATTAATCCCACGATACAAAGCGCTGCATTTTATAAATGCTCATTAGCTGACTGTCACAGTGACGAGTACATGTCTCAGTGTATTGCACGCTGTAGAGTAGTTAATGAGAGGAGATGGGGGAGGTTGATCAGGCAGCTTCATTTCCCTTAAAGATGAGAGAGTCGAACTACAGCTTTGATTTAAACCCAGTCGCTCAGCCAGCAGTTGATTTTCCTCTGGACCCTGCGGAGCTTTGAGACTTTGTAATAGAATTGCATTCAGGGTTGTGTCAGAGTGGTGCGTTAGCAGCTCATGTGACTAAAGTATGAAGGGTGACCTCCCTGATGCCCCTCCTGCCCACACAGCCAACCTGACCTCATTTCACCAAAATGCAAATCAGCACGTTTTTGTGCAAATGTGTGGGTGTGTGTGTGGGTGTCCTGTGGGTGTGGGTGTGGGTGTCCTGTGTCCTGTGTCCTGTGTCCTGTGTCCTGTGTCCTGTGTCCTGTGTCCTGTGTCCTGTGTCCTGTGTCAGGTCCAAAACGTAGGCTCAGCCTCCAGTTTAAATGTCAAGGTTAGTTTGAGGTATCCGATAAAGTGAGAAGTCTTTCACTCTACCAGACAGTTGGTAGTGAACGTTCGGGTCGGAGTTAGGGACGAGGAAATGTGTGACGTCCATGAAAAGACCCCACAAAGACTCTGGGATGGGGGCCAAATAACAGTAAAATAGGACAGGAATGTGAGTATGATTCCCAGAGTGCTTTCAACACAGTCTGATGCTGCACTTAGATCCTAGTTTCACACTTCTCTGTGTGCAACCTTGATGTTGTCTTTCTGTCATTTGTCTTCGTCTTGTCTCAAATTCAACATTTCTACATCCTTGCTTGGCTTTGAGGGAGAAAGGTTAAGTTCCCACACTGGGTTTTAAATGTGTATCTCAATTCACACAGCAAAGAGTCTGCACAGAGGTACTAGAGGGAATGCTTTAGAGGACAGGGGGAGGGTGACCACATACAGCATATGAGCAATAAACAGTGTAAAAATAATCTAAACGTCTGCAAATGTGAGGAAAGTGAGAACGGGGGGTCATAAAGCTGTAGGTGAGCTTTATTAAGGGTGGGGGAATTACAGCTCAAGACCAACAAATACCCCTGAACGCGGCGGATCTGCTGTTGATCCCTGCGGCCCTGAACTTTATAAAGATGGATGACTGGAAATAGATGAGAACATTAACAGGACATGTTAATTGAAAGGTTGTAGAGGCAGAACACAACTCTGTCCAGACTCATTTCTATTAATTAATGATATTAGTGTTGGGCTGCATGGAGGCATTGTAGTTAGCCAAAGACGTGGCTTCTAATCTGGGCTGGGTCTTTCTGTGTGGAGTTTGCATCTTCTTTATTCTGCTGTTTAGTTTTTACAGATGAAGTGAAAAACGCAGTCTCAGCTATATTCTTATAGACCAGGGAAACCTGCGTACTGTAGATCATTTTCTCTGTGTGTGATGTAAACTTTTTTTGTCAGCTGTGATTAACACACATTAGTACAACTCATAATCTGGAGAAATAGTTTTCGTTTACATTTGTGATAAGATAAGTCACTAGCCTTGTGTTGGAGTGGAGGCCTGTGCAGAGGCTGCTGTACCTTTTACCCAATTTCAGCTGAGTTTCTTCTAACTTCAGCTGCCTATGACTTTAGGTTGGAGGACTTTTGGACGTGTTCGATAACTAACACGCGTGTTCTATCAACTGGCCATATTTGAGGTAATTTGGAATTACCCCCTAGGATGAGTTTGCTCTAGAAAAAAGGTTGTGAGTGTCGGGTCCTTTCCTGGTGCAGCCATCTTTCTGTTGTTGTGGTGAGACTTCGTGCTTGTTTTTTAAGACACGCATGTCTATTTCTGTGGTTTTCTCATAAGCTCGTTAGCACTCTCGGTGTTTGTTGGGCAACTTCTTTGAGATGAGGTCATGTTTGTTTTGTCTGAGCTGCACATTAACAGATAGACAATTGCTTTTGGAGTTGAATTGCCTCCAGCAGTTCTAGGATCAGGTTGTTGTGGTTGATGTCTTTCCCTGTAGAGGTGATCATACCTCTATTTTTCCATTGAGCAAAAACATGTACTGTTGAGAACACATACTGGCTGTCAGTATACACAGTAATAGTTTTTTTGTCGCACGCGTCTGTCAATGCTACTAGTTCAGCTGCTTGTGCTTGATCGATGTTTAGGTAAAGTGTTCAGCTTTGGGAATTCTGTCTGAGGTCACTGCAGCTGCTGAATTTGAACCATCTGGGTTGTTTTTGCATGATCTATCTACAAACATTGTTAAATCAGGTTTTTGTAGAGGTTCGTCTAGTAAATCTGGTCTCGGCAGCACTTTTTGTGCCTCTTCCTGATTGACAATCGTGATTTTTCCATCCTCTTTTTTTTTGGGGCTGTGAGGTTATTGGGCTCAAGGTCATACGTCTCCCTATCGTTGGTGCGGTTGTGACAGGAGAACTGTCTCGCATGCCAAATGTCTTGTGGGTGATAGATAAGATAACTTGCATTGCAGCACAATCACTGACACTACTTGCAGTACTTTAAGCATAAGTGGGTGGAACAGTACCAATGAGGCTGAAGCCTGCTCTGCCATTGAGGCTGCTACCACAGCCTGTACACGTGATACGCTGCCAAGTTTGGTTGAATAGAAGACGGTGGTTGTTCCCTGCCTCCATGTTTTTAGTCAAAACTGAGGCCATGAAACCATTTTTTGCAGTCAAGAAGATGTTCTGTAAATGGTTTGGAGTAATTAGGTAATCCTAGAACTCCCGGGCTGACTAATGTTTTTCTGCAGCTTTCGTCCACACCATGGGGTTTGATGTTACCATAGTTAATAAATCAGTGATATCACAGATCCATAATATGCAGCAGGTGACCATTCCCAAGAGCGTCCTCATTTGTTTTTTAGTTAGAGTTATAGGAGCATTGTGGTTTTCCCATCATGTGAAATATGGTGTGCTAAATACTTGATATTGATCTGCCGAACTTGTGTCAGCCAGAAAGTGCAATAGTGCTTTTGTGGGGAATCGACACAGTTTTTCTGTTTCCGATCATTATCTCGTCCACGTACAGCAGAATGTGACTCTTATGCGGAGGAATGAATTTGAACAAAGAGTTTAACATTACTTGTGAGAAAATGGTGTGTGATTCACATTATCCCTGAGGGATTCGGGTGAAAGTGTGTTTCTGTTCTCGGTAAGTGAATGCAAACCAAAACTGACTATTGGGTATGGAGAAGAATACGTGACTTAAATCAATCACAGGGAAATATTTGCTTTCAGGTCTTAAATTGATCAGCAATACTTGCAGATCCGCTACTAAAAAGGCACTCTGGGAATCACTGCGTCATTTACTGCTTTTAAATCCTCTACCATTCTCCAGTCGACAGAGGACTCTGCTTTCAGTACTTTTCCCTCGAGACCATCACTTATGAAGTATTTCTTGTAGGCCAGCTTCTTGTTGGTCCGTTAAGACGAGAGATCATTTTGCTTTCTGTTTTCAGAAAGTATGTGCCGCTGTTTTGGAGTCGACCAGCTACGATTTCTGCGTTAGATCTGTAGTCTGTGAGATTTGAAAACATTTGGTCCAATGTCCTCCAAATCTTTTGCTCTATTCACCCTTTCCGTCAATATTCCTATTGTGTGCTCTTGTTTCTGGACATGTGGGTTTTGTCTGTTTGAGCATTTCTGGGGAGTGATGCTGCGGCTGTGCAGTCGCCTCTCAAACTCCAGTAAATGTTGCCTACATAGAGCAGAGTGCATTTTGTTCTGAAGAATGCGTTGTCATACTCTTGGTCAGGGCCACGTCCATTTCTCTAGTACATTGTCACATGCAAGTACTCTGGTTGTTTGAATTCTTTACCTTCACATGGAACCTTGTCTTTGGCTCCCCACATCGATTTTTCTGTGTGTGTGTGTGTGTGTGTGTGTGTGTGTGTGTGTGTGTGTGTGTGTGTGTGTGTGTGTGTGTGTGTGTGTGTGTGTGTGTGTGTGTGTGTGTGTGTGTGTGTGTGTGTGTGTGTGTGTGTGTGTGTGTGTGTGTGTGTGTGTGTGTGTGTGTGTGTGTGTGTGTGGCCCCTTTAAGAGACGCACCGCGATTGACCAGCGTGCCTGAGAGAGCGAGCGTGCATACTGTATGCTGAGCAGGTCGAGCAAGAAGCTGTACATCAAAGTAACTGGCCAATAAATACAACAAGTGTTCGTCTCAGAAACTGAGTTCCATGTCCTGCTTTCCACCGGCAGTGAGGCGAGAGAGTTAGCCCCGAAGCTGAGGACAGTAGAAATTGGTCTCCCTTGCGTCTTCCGACCACGGTCTGGGGACCGGAGCAGGACGGGTTAACACTTTGTCATAAACTGAGAACGAAAATTTAACAAAAGTGCTTTCAATAAAACTTAGTCAGAAACTGCAGTTTCCTCTCCATTCATTTAGGAGTGGCGGGCCCCCCGGGATGGGGTGGGGTGGGAGTGGGAGTGGGCTCGGTGGAACAGAGCATTGAGCAAGCTGTGCTTCCTCACTGGCTGCTTCGCTTTGCAGTGAAGTGCCCTAAACCGCGCGCTGCCGTTAAGTGGTACCGGTGTCGTGGTACCGATGGCAGTTTTATGAGTACGAGTATTCATGCCTGGTATCGAACCTGCATCCCTCGGTATGCCAGCGTCATTATCCTCATTATCATTTGTCAGGTTAGTCTAGATCCTGCGACGCTGTCGTAGTAGAGCATGCCACCGGCGGGTTCACCCACAGAGGCGCGGAGTCGGGACTGCAGTTCTCCATACGTTGATGAAAGTAAAGCACAGAGAAAACTCAGAACAAACACTCCGACACTACTGCCTCTCTCAGGCTCTTCTGTGTGTCTTCGTGTTCACTCCCGCCTGTCACACCTGTGTGTCCAGCAGCTCGTCCTTTATGGGCAGAGACTTGAGGCGGCACACCTGATTCACATCAGGGCTCAATCACCTCTCTGCCTTTGGAGGTGGGATTAGTTCCTATGCCTAATTTTGTCATAAAATCTCTGCATAGCAGATTACATGGACAGTTATGTAAGACAACTAACTTTATTGTTGCTTTGTTGTTAGTTTCACCGACTTTTCACAGATTAATTTTCAGTGGAGGCTGTGCCAATAGAGCCCCCCCAGAGGTCCAGTTTGACTACATTTCTTGAAGCGAAGGTCTGGAAGATCATAACCACTAATATGCGATGTAGTTAAGTAGCCTAGTAGCTCTATCAACATCTGCATGTAATCAGCAGCTGACGGTCAAATCAAATGACAAATGAATTCAGTGCAATTCAAGAACGTATTGACAATATTTATCATCACGTGACATGGAACTAAAAAAATATATGCATGTCCGGCAATCTAATATTCTCTCATTTACTAAATAAAAGTCAGACTCGTTTTCAAAATGAGTGACAAGAAATAAAATGTGATAATTGTGCATGTGGAAATACAGTGCTTGACTTCAGAACAATAAAATACATTTGACAGGTAATACATCTTAACACATGTTCACATCGCCCTCAACCCCAGGCTGACCCAGCCAACACTTTGAGAACCACTGAAGCAGCAAACCAACCGACTGTCATTTCAAAGTCTGGATACTTTTTTCTTTTATTAATCGAAAAATAATAATGATAACAATACATCTCATTTGGTTAGTGCGTTTCAGAATACTGAAAGACACTTTGCATCGTCACAATATAAAATCAGCAAATAGAGGGACATCATAAAAACAAGTCATAAAACAAAATCATAGAATTAGATTTTTACAATCCACCTTTATTGATTAAAACTAGACTAAAGTTCGGTACAATACCGATATAAACATGTGTTCTACAGTAGAAACTCTTAATCTTTGAGGTTCATGACAGGGTTTCTTGAGACACGATACAAGATACTCAGAATCAGAGACGTTTTTCTCAGTGGAGGATCCCCCGACACCCTCACCCCCCACCCCCATCTCCCCCTCTCCCCCCACCCGCACCCTAACCCTGACACCCCCCCCCCCCACACTGCTCTCTGTGGATATTTTCTTGTGTCACACATTCTCTTGATTAGAGGACGTGTGAACTTTCAGTCATGGTATGAAAAGGCTGAGCCACTTTGTTTGGTTACTTATGACTGCGGGGTAATGACTTTCAGCTGGGACACACACACACACACACACACACACACACACACACACACACACACACACACACACACACACTTACTGGGTGACTCTGCAGGCCTCATTAGGTTGTATTTATTCCTGAAAAGCGTTTATGTGTATCATTCTGAGGAGCTCAGGAGTGGTTTAGTTTCTCTCTTTATCTTGTTTTTATCTTTTTTCACAGTTGAGACAGAGTGTTTGTTTTCCTTCTCATCAGCACATCACATTACACTTTGCTTTTGTTGCTACTTTCTTTTCCACTGTGGGTCATGATCGTGCAGCACAGCTTATCTCGGCTTCGGGGTTGCTCTGGTGTTTTGTCCTGTTCGGCCTCAGTGAGGCCGTCCACCGCTGGCGGTATTCAAACCGTGTGTCCTAATGCTGGAGCAACAATCTGGAGGCAAAGAAAACATTGCCGAGGTTAACACAGGTCACAATGCGGAGGAGGGTCGGTCACACCCTGTGAGAAATTCTTGGCAGTAACGACTGAAGTGTCCCCGGAAGGCGGGGTTAATATTTTTGCTCATAACAATGACGCATGTGAAAGCAACCATCACACAAAACACATTGCTATGTCACTCAATTTAAACTATATCATTGTGGTGATAATCTGCTTTGCCAGTTTACGTAATCTGGAGTGTGTGGCTGTGTAAAGGTTTCTGTTCAGGTTTGTCGAAGAGCCAAACCAGACAACTGTCGGGAAACAAAATTCATCTTAAGAGTAAAAACTCTTGTCACATGGAGTGTTTCATACATTAAAGTATGAGGTAACTTGTGGTAATATAGTAGTAACTGATAGTAAGATTACAGTTTGTCCTTGTGTTGTACATGAGAAGAGGTGAGCAGTTGCAGAGCTGCTGTCGCTCTTCACTCTGCCGATGGAACAAGCTGTCAGCATTAGCGTGGTCTCTGACGGAGAGCCGCTCTCTTACTGTATATATTATATATTATATATATATATATTTACCTAGGACATTATTTGTTACATAACATGGAGCAACCTTTCTGCACATGTCCAACCAAGTCCAACATTGCGCCGACAAAGTGTGCCTTCACTAACATTTACTACGCCACCATCTGCGGAATCGGAGATGTTATTTCACACGTATACAGCAACAAAAAGCATAGTTAAAGGAGTTTGAACGTGTACTTCATACTGTTCTAAGTGGTTTTCTTCTCGTGTTTTCCTTTCTGAAATGTTGATCCACTAACAGCTCAAATATGAACATAACATGTATGACATTTTCTTCATGTTTATGTCAGATATATTGTTGTTGCTTTTCTTGTTGTCAGTAGTTACGAGTAGAGGTGGAAGTTAACGAATTACATTTAAAAACGTTACTGTAACTGAGTAGTTTTTATGTACTTGAACTTTTTTTTTTTTTTTTAATCATTTTTAATTCTCTGTAATTTTCCTTTTACTTAAGAACATTTTCTTTTTTTTAAGTATTGCTCCCTGGAACTATTTGACAGGTAGACACAGTTTCATATCAAACAATCCAGAGTTTAGTCTGAAGAACATGGTGATGGTACCTGACGCCAGAGGTTCTTCTTTGGCCGTTTCAGGAAAGGTCACAGCTTGTGAGTTCCAGATTTACAGTTTCACTGCCATTGCAGTTTAAATTGTAAAGTTGTACCTTTCATTAAGAACAGCTACTTCCCGACAGCACTGTTCACTGATCTGAAGTGACGTTGCCGCTTTGACATGTTTAATGTCGCCACGACGACCACATACAGCGTGACAACAGCGGACGTTGTGACGTACACGGACGTGACATCGTATCCAGGCTGTAATGTCAGTAAATTCGAGCAAAATCCAGAGTTCGCTTATCCCGTGTGAACGCGCTGCAAGAGACACAGGCGCGGAGGGTAATTCACAAGTTACCATTGGTCCCCAGGTAACAATATTCCCGTGCGAATAGAGTATTAAGACACCAAGAAAAATGTTGTGATTAAAAAAAGTTGATGAAATGTGAGGAGTAACGGCCCACTCTGGGTTTGATTAGAGCCAGCGGTTTGACGGGAGCAGCATCACCTGTGTTGAATCAGCTGGTCTTTGAATAACAGTGTGGAAGTTCTGGAGAACTGAGGAGACCAACTGTTGTAACAACCAGAGCAACAACAATGGACTTTTCCAAAGAAATGTGGCGGAGGGCGGACGTAAATCTGTTTCAGATTAGTTACTGTCTTCAGCGTTTCATTAAATCCTTCACTAAATAGAGGAAATCTCTTCAATAAAACTCTAAGACAGACTCATACTTGATTATGTTGGCAGCACATCTGAAACGGAGGTCCGACAGGTTGTGAATACGCAGCTCCAGCTCTGTCTTCATCCATGTGTGCAGACATTTAAAACCATTGCTTACATTGCTAAACCCACCTGCAGCTTTTATACTGTTGTTGTTGTTTTCTGAGTCTGATTTTTGATTTTCCATTGAGGAAGAAGGTGAAGCTGTTTGGGTTCATTGTCCTTATTGGACTCAACACAAGTCCTTGAACCTAAGTCCCTTGCATCAAGGTCGAGAACATTACCAACGGGTTTCCAGTGTGCCAGAGGTGATCGGGAGTCTTAAAAACGTTTCAATCAGCTTGATCTTGTCGATAAAACGTTCGGCCTGAGTTAAATCTGCCCTCCATTGAAGGAAACGGACATGAAGCAGGAGGAGTGGCTGAAGTGGAGCGAGTGAGACAGACAACGAAAGATTGCAAGAAAGAACGGCGTGGTCAAGCGAAAGTCTGAAGCTGAACACAGGACAATTCTAGAGCGGGAGAGTGACTTTTTTTTTTCTTTGTTGAACATAATGGAAAGCGGTTCTCTCTGATATGTGAGACGTCGCTGGGGCATTTCAAAGTATTGTGGCGAGCTGCGTGGAAGAGAAAGGAATGGTAGACATGATTTGCGCTGTTGAAACACAATTACATTCTGAATCATTTTTTATTGAATAATATTAATGAATCGGTTCACAAGCGTTTCTTACTCTGTCAAGGAGACA
This sequence comes from Lipophrys pholis, assembly GCF_963383615.2. NCBI lineage: Eukaryota > Metazoa > Chordata > Actinopteri > Blenniiformes > Blenniidae > Lipophrys > Lipophrys pholis. Next base: position 7,296,503 of record NC_137641.1, on the reverse strand, counting down.
CAGTTAAGTAGTAAAGTTCTATTTCGGTTTTTGGACTTGATTCAACTAAGTTTTTGTCTGTAATCTGAGAGGGAGAGAAGACTGTGTGTGTGTGAGTGAGTGGGTGTGTGGTGGGGGGGGCAGTATGAAACAGGGAGAGACCGTGTGTATCTCTATTCATGGGTATTCATTTGTGTTTGTGATAAATAAATCTGCCTGATTAAATATATGAATTTTCATTTGATGTCATTTAGAATCTAGAATGCGACTTTCAGTCTGTGATGCTGATTTTCAGTTTCCACTGAGCTTATCTTCTCACACACACACACACACACACACACACACACACACACACACACACACACACACACACACACACACACACACACACACACACACACACACACACACACACACACACACACACACACACACACAATGATAACAGGGCAGATGCAGACTAATGACAGCCTTCATTGTCAGCAATGATAAAGCAATGCGGTCATGTTTAATGACTTGTGTGTGTGTGTGTGTGTGAGATCATGGGAACTGAATTGAAGTTGATTTATTATCAGAACTTCTTTTCCTTTCTGGTCTGTATTGATTCAGGGTCCATAACATGCTCTGGGGCCTTCTTGAGTTCACCCTGAGTTTGGTCGTGTTTACTTCAGTTTCCTCTCACAGTGTGAAATCACAGTTGGAGCTTGGTGACTCAGGTCCTGTCCACACGAGCCAAAATGATCTTTTTTATCCTCGTCGTTCTTAAAAATTTTGGTTTGACCAAAAAACAGAGAAGAAGACATGGAGCATGAAAGAAATCCTCGTATTCAAGAAATCCAACATCTGGCCTTGTTAAACCAAACAGCATCAGCTGGAGCAGGTGGAGTTAATGTTGTTAAGTGACATCACGGAGGCGGTCGCAGGGATGTCGGTCGAGAGGTGGGGCGATGACATCATCGTTTTCAGCTTATGAGCATCTTGTCCGTTCACACCTCAAAGCTGAGGCGGCGTTTTAAAAATTCTTCACTCTAGAACCCGTTTTCAAAAAAATGTCAAAATAAAACACTGCAACTCGTGGATGATGTAACGGCGTTGTTGTGTGGACAGGCCTCTGATTTTAAATCCTTGTCTGTGTGAACTGGGCCAAATTGGATTTTTGACCCTCGGTTGGATGAAGTGGTATGACCACGGATGGATGAACGTCTGCAGTGGTGATACAGCAGTTCAGCCTCAGGAAAGTGTAAAAGCTTTGCTGGGTCACAATGGCAGATTTAGCTGTACCAGATGTGCACTGCAGTATAAGTTTGCTTCTGAAGGTCAGCGGTGCTTCGAGGATCTCTGCATTTGTCAGGCTGATACTCACATCGTGGGTCGCTCTTGGTCGCCACGACTTTGGTGCTTCTACTCTACAATTTTGGGATTTTAGTGGCTGGTGAAGATGCTCTCCATATTAATCATCTTTTCAAGACCTTTGAACAGCAGTGTCTGATGTGCTTCAAAAACCCTCCTATTTGAGTGGTAGTCAGTGCTTCTCGGTTAACTTCCACATCGCATTGAATGAAACACAAAGTCCAACTTTGACCTCCAAATCTTTGGACAGCTTTGTCTCGACTGTAGATTCCTCCTGTTCTGGTGCCACGTTGCTTTTCTGCCTCTGCACGGGTCGGTTCCTCCATCTTCTCTCGTTTTGTCATCGCCAGATGTTGTGTTGCTGCCAGGGCTAACCTGGGGGTTTGCCTCAGGTTTACGAGAGGACCCGTCCAGTTTTGGTTCTTCACTGCCTCAAGTTGTGTCGAAAAAGCTTCTTATGCCGACTAGTCCAGCGACCTGTGAAGGAACCAGTTGATATTTCACCCAGACGATTTGTGCTGCTGCAGCAGTCCTGGAAGTGGCCTTAAGTTCCTTGAACTTTCCTGGAAGTCCTGATCCATCCTGATTTATCTGACTGAAGACTGATCGAAGCCAGATCCGGACAGGAGACCAACACTTTCCCCTTCTGCTGACTTCAGCGTTCACGTCGCTAAGTCAACATGAGACCCTGATAAGAACGCCAAGTCTGGAGAGTTTTATTGACACTTTATATTTTCCATGAGGTTGAGGAGATGACGTTACGTTCTGCCACTCTCTGGTTTTCGTTTTCCTAGTCAGAACTAAAGATGGAAATTAGCCGTTGGCTATAATCTTGCATGTTTACATGTGTATGTTCATCAATATGTGTTGTCCCTGTTTGAAATAAAAAATAAACTCAAACTCAATAAACTCAGAATGAATGAATGAACAGGGCGGTGTCTCGCCCAAAGATTCCCCAGGGGAACAGACAGCGCTAAAGACGGTTCCAGGCTGAACCAGCAGGAGGAGTAAGCAGGGGGGAGGCTGCATGTAGGTTTGGTGGGGTTTATAATTGAGTTTATTTCTTTATATGGGTTTCTTTTCTTTAACTTATGGTTATAGTTTTGTTTTGGAGGATTTTTACTTAATTCTTTAACAAGCTAATGTTGCATTTTATCACCTGTGGAGTTTTAATGGCTTTACTCAATGAGGTGGAGTGTATTTATGGCGCCTTTCAAGATCAGCATGTGTTCTGCTGCTGGAGAAGCCACACTCATGTTCATCCTCCTATGTATTTTGCACTTTTTGTATTTTTGCACTTTGGAAAATAAAAACAAAGAGACTGAGCCCCATCAGGTGCCGAGAGGTCACAGTAAGGAAACATTGAGTGATTGTTGAATCTATTATGGTTTACATTTGGCTATAATTGGCTTCAGATGATAAACTCTGGCTGATTTTTATAATTTTACAGTTGTTTTTTAGCCCACCAATATTGTAAAATTTGAATCACTTTCCCAAATTGCAGTAAACTGAAATGTGAGATTAGATTATTACAGTCTCATCATGAGGAGGGTTATAAGAGTTTTCAGGCCAGGTGGTTTTGGAGAAGTGATCAGACCTGGAGACCTGGAGACGTGTTGAAGACGCCTCTCAGGACACTATTCAGCCCAGGACGTTTCCAGGTCTCGCAGCTCCTTTGCATTGAAATGAAGCCTCATTACTGCTTCAAACAAACATTTAGGAGATGGTGTGGATGTGAATCTCTACAGTGACTCTTTTCGTAACGCACACATGCCGTGGGTGTCTGCTCGCTACCAGAGCAATAGAAATCCTGATAGCAGCTGCCCTGGGAAGTGTGAGCCAACACGTGTCACCCCGATATCTCCATTACAGAGCTGAGTGCTCGACGTGTTGAGCCTGGCTCAGCACGAAGGGCCTGGTTCACTCAGATCCTTTGTAAAGTGTGCTCCGCTCGCACGCCTTCACTTTGCATGCATTTTGCAGGCGATGATGTCAGAATGTCACCACCAGTTTTGCGTGCATTAGGCCTCGTTTGCACAAGAGCAATTATATTGTTTCTGTGTTTGTTTACTGATGGAGCGCTGAGCCGCTACAAGCAGTAGTGGAGTTGCACGTGTTGGTGGAGCAAGTTATCAAATACATTGGCGTGTTGCAGCAAATCAATCTGGATTAAAATCAAATATGCAGAACAATTTTGTCACAGAGTCAAAGCTTTTGGGCAGAAGAATTGAATATTTGATAAACTCAGCGCAAAGTGAAGCATTTCAAATAAAATAGCTGCTGAATTTGAACACAGCTGTATTTACAACTCAGGAATGGAGTCAGCACATTCTTGGTTATGAGAAGAGCAAAATTGTTTTTAATGGCATGTCAGCCTCATTTGAAACGTAAATACTCTCTAACCACAGTGAATTCAATTGAAATTGTTTACTGTATTAGTGGCCATACTATTGAACCGATGATTTTGTTGCTCTAACTAACTTGTCTGTTTTGGGTGTTTTAACTGCAAATGAATGAGAAGATTGTTTTATGACTACTGTTACTTCTGCTTACCAGTACCAACTCCAGGGATTACATCGAAGACCAGGAGTGGATCCCACAGCAATAGAAACTGACGCAATTGAAAATGTGATGTCTGTTTTCTGTAGAAATGATTTTCTGAAAGTGTTGTGTGTGTGTGTGTGTGTGTGTGTGTGTGTGTGCAGGTAGAGGAAGGTGGAAAAGCTGAATGCTTGGAACAGCCGCTGCTTGTGGGCGACGAGATTATCGTCATCAATGAGGTGGAGCTGACCGGATATCGACAGGAGGCCATTGCCCTGGTCAAAGGGTCACACAAGACTCTGCAGCTCACTGTCCGCAGGTACCAGCATGTGCGTGTGCATGTGCGCGTGTGCGTGCGTGCGTGTTGGATTTAACTTTCCTACTCGTATTCAACCATCACCACACATGTAGGGAGCAGGGGGCTGCCTCAATGCAGAGGCTGGGGGTCAAAGGTCTTGCTCAAGGACCCCGATTGGTAAAATAACCACCTGTCAGCAGTTGGATTATAACCTCAAGTCCAGCTGGGAGAGCAGAGTTAGTTAGTCTTTCATGCGTTGTGCATTAAAACAAACTGTACTGTTAGCTTTAGCATTAGCTGAGGCTGCTATTCAAACGGTTACCGTTTCACTAAACTCCTGTTTCCTGGAGGTGGCGCACCTCAGTAATCCTGATCTTACTCAGTTCTCCTGACCATAACACGAAAGATGTCCCACTGTAAGTAGCATTACCATTAGCCTTAATCCACTCGAGCTGTGATTACCATTAGCAGCCTTTCAATTCATATTAGCCTTCGCGTTATTAGCGTTTTGCTTCTGTCTGCATGTGAGCAGTTTGTCTCGACTGTTCTCAAGAAGTGCTGAAACATCTTCCTCCCACTGTCTGAAGTAACTTCATCTTAACCTAATGTGTCACAGCAACACTACTATAATAAAAGTTACTTTAACAATATTTTTTTTTCTTTAATTTTCTCTCTTGAGTAATTTCACAAATTTTCATAAATCCAGTAACTGTAATCAGTTACTGATTTTTGGTAAGTTTCACCCGAGAGGATGAAAAGTGACAAAGTGTCTCCAAGGTGAAAAGCCTGACTGGACAGGAGTCTACCATGGGTTCAGCTGCAATGACATTAATGCTCATCGTGGGAAGAGTCGCAGAGTGGAAACCTTCCGTTGGGTGTGTCGTATCTCCTCTAGCGTTGAGGTTGATGCATTGCCAGGGACAAAGCTGCTATGTATTGTGTTTTGGGGTGTGACTGGGAGTGAGGCGCAGCACAATACAGGACTTTAGACTTTAGACAGACACACACACACACACACACACACACACACACACACACACACACACACACACACACACAGGTAGGCCAGGTGTAGAGGAACACATGGCATTGTGGGAAGGCGTGGTGAGGACAGCAGCTGAGCAGGGCTGTGTGTTTCTATTGAGTCTGCAAGGATCGTATGGAGGGCTGCAACAGGTGTGTCTTTGTTTATGTGCGTGCGTGCGTGCGTGCGTGCGTGCGTGCGTGCGTGCGTGCGTGCGTGGGGGTGGTTATGAAGCCAACCTGATCTGGATTTTCTCTTATCAATGTAACTCTTCAGGGTTAACTCTGGTTTTCCGTACTGTGTTGCTGGTTCAAACCCCGACGGTAACTTACACTGTATGTCTAACCTGCTCCGGAGCAGGTTATGTTCTGGATAAGAGATCACGTATAAAAGCTCCGCCTCCTGACCAATCAGATCTCTTGTAAAAATGACCTGCCCACTCCTAGAAAATGCTGATTGGTGCACCGATCGCGAGAGGAGTGTCACTGAGAGAAAGAGTTTCTGGGGAGAATTTAAATGCCTTTGACATGAAATAAATCCTCGTCATCGAGGCTTCAAATGATGTTTTCGTTCTTCACTTGTTCCCAAGTCTGCTTCGCTCCACGAGGGTTGATCTGTAATCATGAGGTTAATGGTCTCACCTGACAGAACTGCAGAAACATGAAAATATGGAACACACAACTCCTCAGGCTGTCACGATGAAGAATCAATATTCCAACACATAACGTGCTCACACGGGGGGCCAAGGCCCAAAGAACTGGATGGAAAACAATATTAACTAAAGAAAGGGTACTGAGGAAGCTCTGCCTGTAAGAATCAAGACCTATATTTATTGCAAACACAATTTTACACAGTATAATATGCAGTGAAATGGTTCTACTAATAAAGTGACATTGCTTGATCACAGGGCTGTATGTTTATATTGTCCTTCGAAGTTTGGCATTAACAGAGTTGGCAGTTTTTCTACAGCATTCCTTCCTGGTTGTTGCTGCAGCAACACTGTTGCTTTGGGCCGAGATTGAATTCTTCACATTTTTGGAGAATAATTTGTGATCGGCCAGACACTGCAAACTCCTCCCCTTTTATGTGAACGTGTCCTGATCACAGTAGAAAAGGCCTGGGTTGAATTATAGAGTCGGTTCCCAGTATCGCTGAAAACGCATCTTCCTGAACTCGCTCGCGCTCCAGCTCTGTGTCAGCGGTGGAAACGCTGCTGCTGCACATGCACACGTGTGTGGTTTCATTACAAAAACAACCGACAGCTCCAACTCATGCCTCAAAGTGAAACGGCTCCTTTATTTTGGTTTTAAATGGACATTGTTTTCAAAATGTTTCAGTGTAAACGTGAAACTTCTATTGAATGAAAAACTATTCATTGTCACCTGAAACATTGTCGTGGAAACGGGATCGCAGACTATTTTGTTTTTGCATGAGTCAGGAGGGTTTTGTGATCAGAGGTGTCAAACTCTTTGTAATTCAGACGCCATAAACAGTCCAATTTGATTTGGAGCAGAAATATTGACAGTTTCCAATGTGATTCCAGTGGAAAATGGCACGAGTCCATTTTAATAATCAGATGATATAACAAAACCCAGACTTATGGTAGAGCGCAGGTTCACCACTTTGAGAATTTAAATATTTTGAGAAAAAAGGTTCTAAACTTATTACAAGAACTCAGTAGCAATAATATACTGTAATTACCACTATTGTGTGACGGCCAGAGAGAAGAACCGGCTGGACAAGCTGGTCAGGAAGTGTGGATCAGTGATTGGGAGGGGGAGGGGGGTGGTCACTGTCGATGAGCTGGTGGATAAGAGGATGAGGAGCTAGCTATCTAGCTATCTATCTATCTATCTATCTATCTATCTATCTATCTATCTATCTATCTATCTATCTATCTATCTATCTATCTATCTATCTATCTATCTATCTATCTATCTATCTATCTATCTATCTATCTATCTATCTATCTATCTATCTATCTATCTATCTATCTATCTATCTATCTATGACAAAAATAATCGGCGCACAAATACAAGACGGAGTGAGAAAGAAAACAGCAGACACACACACACACACACACACACACACACACACACACACACACACACACACACACACACACACACACACACACACACACACACACACACACACACACACACACCAGTGAACATAAACCTGCTTTGAATCTTGTTCCTACAAAGAAACAAAAAGAAACAAACTCCTTATTCTTGTGTTGAACCGTGCGTGCGTGTCGAGCAACTCTCCATTCTTGTTGTCAGTTGGACAATAGGTGTGTGATGTCAACAGCAAATACACCTGTCACATACACTCGCCACACCTGTCTGTCTATCCATCTGCCCGTGCGTGTGTGTGTGTGCGTGCGTGCGTGTGTAGAAAGTCTTTTAAGACTAATTTGAATCCTCATAATGACCACATGAGAAAGATTTCTCTCGCGTGTTTGAAAATGTATTAAAAAGTACAATTATGAGGAAAGGAATGAGTGGAGTCCATTTTGGAAAAAGGCTGTAAGACAGCAGAATGGGTGAAAAGTGAATCGCAGTGAGCTTGTGAGGCTTTGAGAATCAAAATCGACTGGAAACTCAAGACCGAAGTTTGAGATCTTCATGACTGGAAAAGCAATTTCTGTTCCGTTTCAGGCAAATAAACAAAACATGTTTAACCTTTAAAATAAAAATAATACAGCCTATATGTTTATTTATGCATTGATTAAAACATTGCTTTTTTTATTTTGAATTCACAGAATTTAAAAACGTTAATAAAAAAATGTTTTTAAAATTTTATTACAGTTTTGAACCGAAACCATTTTAAAATTTTAGACTTTAAATTAATTTTTGTCTGTTTTAGTGGATTTATCTTTAAGGAGTAAATTTCACCTGTCAGCCACGGAGGTGCATCATTTTACTGTTTGAAGCTGTTTAATCGAAGTGTAACGACCCATCGATAGGATCAATATATAGATTTAATGATCAGTGATCAGATATCAATGATGCAAAGGGGAAACATGGATGTACCTCGTCATCTTTCAGGTACATGTGAGCTGCCTGTGTCCTCCCTTCGGCTGGAGAGTGGAGATAAAGTGGAAAACACGGATCGGCAGAAAAAGCACAAGCAACGTGCAAACTCACCGTTACGAGATGAAATACTCAGGAAACAACACCTAAAAAGTTAACACGGCATTGACGCTAATGCTCACACAACATGGTAGATGCTTTTTAACGTAAAAATATTGTTTATGAGAGACTATAAAAATGATCAAAAGTTTACATCGGTACAATGGCACTTTAACTTAACAGATGAATACTTAATTTTAACAAGAAATGTGGCACTTGATAGTGAGCAGGTCTATTTATTCATGTTTTTGAAAATGATTTCTTTGTTTAAAAAAAAAAAGATGTTTCATTTGAATGTCTGGAGAGCTCCAAAATAAAATAATAAAATGTCACGTCACATTTTAGTTGCTTTTTGTAAGTTGATATTGTTAAATGAGCATATGACAGATTAGGGCCTGTGAGAGCCCGATGCGTTACAACGATCCAAAATGTATCCACAATTGTTATACAATTTTATGTAATAAAACCCGAAATGTAATAACTGATCAATAATGTAACAAGACCCTCGGCCCAAAACTTAAAAAAAAAAAAACTTTACAATATTGCGTTATGGGCAGGCAAAAATGTTTTCCCGCTAATAGAGTAATATTTCTTTTACATCATAAAGTGAGTCAATAATTTGTGGATTGGACTTGACCTGCTTCCATTTGAGTAACACTGCAAGAATCAGAACATTTTGCACTATTTGTTTCTTACGTATGTCGATACACGGTTTATGTTGTTTATGTAAGTTTGCAGTTATAGTTTTATAATCTGTCATCGATTTCTCCAAACATCAGTACAAAATAATGTACCAGCATTTCACACATTTAAATTCTCGTTAAACATTTTTACATTATTGGCCAGTTATTACAGTTCAGGTTTTATGACATAATACTTTATAACAATTCGGGGCCGCTGATACATTTTGGGTTGTTGTTACATACTGGGCTCTAACGAGGCCCGTGAATCAAATCAGAATCATATCGTAGCAGACTTTGCTATGTGATGGATAATGTCTTTGGTGGCCCACCACCGACAATGTAGTTATAGTGCTAAACATAGTTATAGTCTAACGTTTCCACACGCAACAGTGAGCGACAGCAGAGAGTTGCTACTGGACATTGGCAGAGCAAAGTCATGAGCTCTCATACAGCTCAAACAGACTTTAACTCCAATGTTGCCAGATTGGGTGGGTTTCCTCGATATCTTACCTTCTTTCTTGGTTTATTTAGTGAGGTTGTGTGCTTATGACATGTTTTTTTATTACGCGTGTAATGGTTTTATGGTTTTGACATGAGTTTCTACAGAGGTCATGATTTGGGCTATTTTCTATGGAGGTGGGTGGGTGTTACATTGTGTTTGGGCTGGAAACAGAGTTGGGTCTGGCAACCCTGCTTGACTCCCTGCTTGACCCACAGAAATTTAAATGTACATCTTCAAAATCAAACTTTTTATTCTCAGAAGGTGTCCTAAGGTCCAAAAAATAATAGTGGAGACACGAGTAAGGGATCAAGGACGTCTGACACGAAGGACAAAGGCAATCTGGCGCGCGGACACACACACACACACACACACACACACACACACACACACACACACACACACACACACACACACACACACACACACACACACACACACACACACAGGAGACACAGGTGAGACGCTTCACACAGTCAGACACAGCGAGGGAGGACACACAGGAAGGACAAGTGAGACGAGATGGAGAACGCCGGTAACTACAAAATAAAACAGGAAGTACAAAAACACACAGACAAGACCAACACATACCGGGAGTACTGACAGTCTGCGGGTGACGTCGCTGACTGATGACGTCATGTAATACTATCAAGAGGCTTTCATGAGTGCGAGTACCTCGTGCAGTATCTGATACGGGTATCGGTACCATGCAACACTTCAACGTATTGTTTTTTAATCTCAGAAAGTACTGCCCTAAGATTGGCATGTGTCAAAGAAAAGTCGAATGAAATATTTCTTGATTTTGTGATGAAAGTTGATTCTTGTCGATCGGATTCGACGTGTCCTTCAAAGTTTGTCTTCACTTGAATGTTCTGCCAAATCTGGGACTGTGAGGGGTTTCACGGGGGGTTTCCTGCCAATAAATATTGACGTAGACAGTAAAAGTAGTGATTTTTGACACAGATTCCATTCGTGTCTTTTCTCACCTTGTTTTACTGCTGATCGTAACACGCAGCTTCGGATCGTTGAACACATGGAGGGACTGAGGAGTGAGATCTGGGGCAGTGAATTAAAGAGTTGAAGTGAAATATTTGATGTTTGAGGGTTTTGCCAGGTGAATCTTTGTCCTCTCCAGCTGGTGAGTCAGTCAGGATTCAGTCGAGCAGGTTTAACAGCCGCCGTCTCCTCCCGCTCCGGCTGCTTTGCATGTGCTTTGTTTGTGTGGCTCTGGCAGAATGCAAAACTGAAAGTGAGCACGAGAAGCGTACAGCACCTGCTCCTCCTCCTCCGGGCTCGCCACTGACGCCACGCGCTGAGATTACCTGAGATTGTGATTCTAAAATACCACAAAGGAGACAGTACAGTGGCGATATGACTTACTACTTAAAGGTAAGGCTCTATACGATTTGGCTTCTTTGTCTTAAAGTGTATTCTCAGATAATTCGATAATATTAATGGTCATACATGTATGGAAAATAATATATTTATGAGAAAATATACATTTCTCAACTTGTCTTCGTTCATATTAGTAACATGAAAATAGTTCAGCTGGATCATTCATTCATTTTTGATTTCTAGTTTGATCATTTTGAGCATCAGAAAATGTGTCCATATTTTTAATAAATATATAGTTTACAAGTCATCTGTGATGGAAAACACAAATGACGGATGGTAAAAATGATCCTCAAACACCTTTCATGTCTGGTGAGCCGACAAGCTCAAACTATAGGAGACCTCCAAAAAATAGAAAGAACGTTGATCCTCCCAATACCTCGTACGTCTGTTTTTGGATCAATTCCTGTGATGAAAACAGATATTTACCTCTTAATTAAGATTATTAGCAGAGAATGTTTTCTCTATCGTTCCTGCTGTTTGGATTTTGTACAAAGTTGTCGGATCATATCAATATCGGCGATAAAAGCGGACTCGGCTCAGAAAGGAGCGTAACAGACTTTCAGTCGAGGAAAAAACCTGCTTTTATCCACAATTCTCTTGGTTTTCGTGTCACATGTTGTCATAGCCAGATTGTTGTTGTTGTTGGGTAACTCGTTTGCTTCTATAGAAATTGCGATGCTATTATCTTGGCTTGTACAATACCTTCACGGACCTATTCGACAATAGAGGCTATGAAAAGACATGTTTTTAGGAGTGCTGTAACAAACAAAAAACTTTTTACTGGAGTCAGCTTTATTGATTTTAACTTGAAATTGCAGGCTAATTGATACGTATAACCTCTACGTATAACAAGCCAGTGTGGCACTTAATTTCAATTTTGAAAATATGTGTTTTATTAGAAATATATTAGTTTTATCCTCTGCTTTTGAATCATACATAATTCTAAATATTAAAAAAAAGAGAAAGAAAGAAGCCTGATCCCACTCCCTTACTATTGTTATTTTTTTACTCTTAGGTTGTTTTAATGTTGGTTTTATGTCATTTGGCTATATATTTATAGAAAATTACTGAAAGATAAAAACTGATTTCTCCTCCAAATGGCAGGCATGTCAAATAGATTAGTCTTACAACAGTTTTGTCCACAGATTCTCTCAGTATTCATGATATTCTTTTATACCAGTGTGGTTTGCAGGAACATTCAATATTCTCAATATGCGCTGCATTTTCATTGTTACTTCGGTTGAGGGTTGGTGCGCTCAAGCTTACTTTTTTAAGGAAATGTCAGTTAAATGACATGAAATCGACATAAAAACACAAACTTGATGCGTCTCGTAACCAAACGTTTTTGAAATCCGCTCGTCTTCTGTTAGCACCGGATGAGGTTTGATGATGTTTCTCCTTCTCAGATCAGATTGTGGTTACAGTGCTGACGTCTGGGCTGAAAAATGTCAGGGGGGGGGCCGAATGTGGTCAAATCCCCTAGAAATGAACTTTAAGGGACCATTTGTGACAAATGTTAAGTGTTTTATAATTATTCTATCCTTCAGGTGGATCCCATGCGGCAGTGCACTTAGTGACCCAATTAGGCCAAGAAGAATTTCAGCAGTTTATTGTCTTGTCGTCTGTTGACGTTCCCCCTCTCTCTGTCTCCCCGTCTCTTTCTTTCTGTCTTTGTCTTATTCCATTCATCTCCGCTGACCCTCCGTCTTTGTGCTCCTTTGTCGCTGGTTGACGTAATCAAGCTCAATGAATGTTTGAGGGCCCCCCCTCCCCTTCAAAAAGGAAGAGGAAGAAGTGATTATCTGGACAAACCGCCCGACACCTGTTTCCTAGGCAACCCCCCCGTGTGTGTGTGTGTGTGTGTGTGTGTGTGTGTGTGTGTGTGTGTGTGTGTGTGTGTGTGTGTGTGTGTGTGTGTGTGTGTGTGTGTGTGTGTGTGTGTGTGTGTGTGTGTGTGTGTGTGTGTGTGTGTGTGTGTGTGTGTGTGTGTGTGTGTGTGTGTGTGTGTGTGTGTGTGTGTGTCGGTGTGTATTTACAGCATCGCAGGGATTTGTGAGCTCAGTGACTTTGCGAGGGCCCACATGTTGTCACCAGGAAACACTCGTCTGGTCATGCTGGATACGATGGAGTCAGTCCAGGTTTACAAAGTGTACGTCTTCGGTTAAATGTAATGCTGCCAATAACCACTCATTTTCTAACGATAATCTTTTGACAAAAAAAAATGTTCCAGCTTGTACCACAAGGTGTGAGCGATTCTCCATCGTAACTCCCGTATTTTCTAGCCTATAAGTCACATCTGTCAAAACAATTAATCAAGTCACAAATATGTGAGAATTGTGGTCCAGCTTCGGTGTTCCGGGACTTTCCTCGAATACGTCTTTCTGCTCTCTTTCTCTTGCCTCTTTTTACTTCCTTCTCTGGACCTGCAGAACTTTTTCTTTTTGGAGACATTTTCAGTCAAATACAGCGGTAATGGGTACATTGTTCCGTGGTACTGTAGCTGATTTCTGTGGTCATACAGTGACTTCTAGTGGTCACAGATGAGACGTACCAGTATATTTTGAGATACAAGTCCTTTTGTAACAAAAGTTGCATGACCAGCCAAACAAGTAAAAAACAGAATCATGACTTATAGTCAGTGGCGGCTGGTGATACATTTCTTAGGTTATTAAACAGAGAGTACTTATTAAGACTCTTTTGTTGACATACTTGTAAACAAATGGAAGCAGAAGTTTTATTAATCCCTTTCAGAAAATGAAGATGTTTTGGGGCTGGTTTACTGGAAATGACAGGTAGTCTGAGTTTAGGGAAAACAAAAGGTATATCAGGTATATTTTCAAACAACACATCAATTCCTCTCTCTTGAAAAAAATCCTCAAAAAAAATAACTATACTGGAGAAAATTGAACCTGTCCTGCAACTTTTCAGCCAAATTTCTTCTTTCATACGGTAAATTAGAAGAGATGTGACAGAGTCACCGCTTGTTGTCTTCATCTGCAGAGTTCTGCAACCTTTATGACCAAAACAGTTGTTTTTGCACATTTTCATTTCACATTTTCAAGTTTGTCTGCCTCAAAACATTTCTATCCATCAAACTTGCAAATCATCAGCGGTCTCCCACTCCTGGCCCGTGGGCCATCTCATGGGCCAAATCATTCCATGTTCACCCAGTTGTATCTCATCTTAAAGTTCCTCTCCCAGAATCCACACGGGAAAAAGGAAAAATTTAGGAGCCGGTTTTATTTCTTGACGTCCAGCTCTAATCCGTCGTCACTACCTTTCTGAAGGAAATTCGTCATTACACTCAGACAAACCTGGGGTTGTTGACATCTTCGCATCACGGAAACTCCAGAAGGTTCCCGAAACAAGATCCCGTTTGTACACTCGACCTCGCCCGATCGACTCGCGTCTCGATACGTTCTCCTGGATATCCCAGAAACCCTTGCAGCAGGTTTCCCAAGATGACGTGAGTCAGCGAAACATGAAACAGTTTGATCAGTTTGTTTGTAAACATATCGACTTTGGTGTTACAAAAATTTGGGGAACTGGTTTGGAAATGAGTGGTTGACGGTCTTGTTTTCATGTGTTGGTTTATTCTCCGTGCAGAAGGGAGACCTTTTGTGGCAAGTCAAGTTTAAAGATTGTTTTCTGATTGAGTAACTTTAAAAGTGAATAGAAGAGTCTCAGGGTCGAGTATTAAGGTATTAGGAAATCACGAAACAGCTAAATATTATAAGAACCGGAAGGAAGGAGCAGAAAAGTAGTTGTAGTATTAGATAAAACTGCAAAAGATGTTTTTTTTTTTTTTAATTATTTGCATTAGTGGTTAAAAATGTACATGTAAACTTTATTTTCTTAAATATGGAGTAAATGTGGGAAGGGGTTTTGTCATGAAAACAGCATCAAAATATTTTTGTTTTTTTTAGTTCATTGAATGAATTTAGAATAAGAAAAAATCTCTGCATCCATTGTTATTTTATTAATATTATGGAATTACACACAATTCATAACATAATTTGTGAAGTCATACATTAATGCCCAAAATCACCAATTTGATGCATGAAAATCTGGTTAATTTCTAATCCTTTAACTTTGGCTTTTCAAATTAACCAATGTTTTCTTTTTAGCACATGTAATTAAGAAAAATGAAAGTGATGATGTTTTTTAAGCTCTTTTAGCCTTTTTAGCCACTTTAAGTGTCACCTGTTTTACCGTTTTAGATTTTAAAGCCGTTTCACTGACATTTATCTCTACGTATTAAAAATACTGTTCATGTACAGCAAAGCAGCAATCATCACAGTGAAAATAGAAGAGTCGGTCCATATTTAATGCAAGTTTCTTTTCTGAAGACTTCTTTATTTGAATTTATTTATGTATTCATACATGGTTTGCTCGCCAAGACATGTGCATGTTTTAGGATTTTACACAGTTATACAGTTCAGCTATTGAATCACTCTTTTATTCCAGTGTCATCCACCAGTTTATTTGAAGGATATTCTGTTTGTTGCAACACAATTCCGAACAAGATAAAAGTCATAATTTACACGTACGTTTGTGAAAGCTGCAGGAAGTCGCGGCAGAAAGCTAAAGAGCCGCGCGGGGGCTTCACGGCTGCAGGCTACAGGAGTCGGACAGAGAGCCGACTGAACGCTACAGCGACTCGCCAGTGCCCCCTGCAGCACAGTACAGAACTCTGTGTCTTTGTTGCACTACGGTAGCAGGGCTTCCTAAGTTGTGCGGTCCGTTTGTTTGATGATTGTGACAACTGAGTCCAAGTCAAGTTTGTTATTGTGGACAAAGTAAAGCATTAATCTACCTGCGAAGAAAACAGTGTTTGTAACCACAGCCTGCTAATTTTATGGCCCGAGGTGTCGTACTGTCACGCTGCTCTTATCTGATACACTAATGACACAAAGAGGTTCCGTCAAATTACAGGCTGCTCGAGCTCGTGAAGAATATGAAAGCTCAGTTTCACCAGAGAAGATGAAGAAGACTCGGGAGAGAATAGGATACTGTTTGTGATACGGTTGACAAAAGAAAAAAGAATAGTGTCTTACTAATGAGTTGGCTAGTTTCACAATTTTGATGTTTTCTGTATGAATTGGTAATAAAATGTGATTTATTTTTCATCGAAGACTGAATGTTGATGAGAACAATCATTTTTGTTGAGGAAACGCTGTGTGTGCAGACAACAGTATTTTCATATGGATCTCTGTATATTCTGTAATTCTTTCGTCGTACAGGTCGGCTCAGTATCTGGTGTCAGAGATGTGTTCCCACTTTTGCAGATGATGGTGTTGTAAATGTCAGTAAATGTACGGTGGTAATATAAACAGTGGGCAGCACAAACACTCTGAATCCAACATTGTTATTGATCTACTTGCACATGTGCAGAAAATCTACTCCAATCGTATTTCACTACACATTTCAGAGAAGTTTTGCTTTTCCTGGTTGGAGAAAAACAAAGATATTTCACAATCTTTGCAGTCTAGAAGCACGCCGATATTTCAGGACTTGTCTGGGGTGGTCCTGGACGACTCCAGAAGGATTCATAGCTCATAACCAACAGGAGCAATGCACAAAGTCACATGACTGATGCCCATAGCTAATCTTACGGCTGACTGATGAAAGTGGCTTCATGAACTGGGCAGGATGTCATCTCAACTAAGGCTGAGGTGACGACCATCCGTCATAACATCCAGATTATAGAGCATCTTCCTCCCACTAACAGATGAAGTTCAGCTGAATTTAAACCGACACCATCACACTGACCTATGGCTTTTTCTTCCCCATCTTGGCCTCCATATTTCTATGTGTATACTAATCTAATCTGATTTCATCCAATCCAATCTATTCTATTCTATTCTAATCTAAAACTACAATAATATGTATGTTAATAAAACAGGTTTTACTGGGTAAGACTGTAAAAGTAACACATTAATTTCCCATATGACAAGTGGCTTTTTTAAGTGCACAACTAGTAAAGCAAATCCATTAATTAATTAATGAAATAGTAACTAGTAAATGTGAATTATTGTGCAGAGGCATGCCGAGTTTGTTCAAGGCGGTCGCGACGTAAATAAAAAAGTGCCGAAATGTGGACAGTGAGTCTTCTTCAGTGGACAACTCGACGTATGGCTCACCAGTTAAGATTGATGTAATGTAATGTCATCAAATCGAGAAAGTTCAGGCTGCTGTTAAGTAACAACCCTGGAAACTCAGGTGAGGTCAGTCCCAGGTAGAGTGTGTGTGTGTGTGTGTGTGTGTGTGTGTGTGTGTGTGTGTGTGTGTGTGTGTGTGTGTGTGTGTGTGTGTGTGTGTGTGTGTGTGTGTGTGTGTGTGTGTGTGTGTGTGTGTGTGTGTGTGTGTGTGTGTGTGTGTGTGTGTGTGTGTGTGTGTGTGTGTGTGTGTGTGTGTGTGTGTGTGTGTGTGATGAGATGGAATGTGACAATGCAGTCCCTCCTTCTGGGAAGCTTTCTCCTCGTGGCTGCTTGACATTCCTCTGACCGGTCTGACAGGTTTCACTTTAATGGCTTGTGTGTGTGTGTGTGTGTGTGTGTGTGTGTGTGTGTGTGTGTGTGTGTGTGTGTGTGTGTGTGTGTGTGTGTGTGTGTGTGTGTGTGTGTGTGTGTGTGTGTGTGTGTGTGTGTGTGTGTGTGTGTGTGTGTGTGTGTGTGTGTGTGTGTGTGTGAGAGAGTTGGTGGGCGGTGCAGACTAGCATTAGCATTGTGATGGCTGCTATATGCAGTCTGTGCTGGAATGTCCTCACCTTATAATATAAGCCTGGGTGTGTTTCTCTCTGCCGTTGTTTGAAAGTTGCGTATTGTTCTCGTTGTTTCTTGTGAACGAATTGTTCATTTAAAAAACTGGGCTGGAAGTAGAAAGGGAAGAAAACAAAAATGCTCGTAGTCAAATGCCAACAGTGTTACCGTGGTGCCCGTCCGCCACCCACCACCACCACCCCACACACAACCCCGTGGTGGGGGCGGTCCCTGTGGCGAGGCCCTCCATAGCGGTGAGTCGTGGCACCGGAAGATGGTGTTTTAACAGTGGTGTAGTCTACGTGATACGCAGGTATACGCCGTATTCCCACTAGAAAAAGTCCAGAATTTCCGTATACCCACTGAAAAATGTGCAAAGATACATATCAGTATGGTTTTGTGACATAACTTTCTCTCTCCCATTCATAAATTCGCCTTTCCTGTGTTACGAAGCGGGCACTTTTGGACCATAGGGGCTTCCGTCAAGCGTGACGTCACCCGACGTAAGTGCTTTAAGTGGGCTGGTATGCACCACATCGGCACTTTTAAATTTTACCCCTCAGCGTACAAGGACTTTTTCTAACATACCGGAACTTTTCGTAATGTCTGGACTTTAAGCCGCTACTTTTTTTTTTTTGCACACTTTGAACCCAGCGGCTTAAACAATGAGGCGAATTTATGGATTTTTACTGGTAAACGAGATTCATGCCGACGATACATGGGTGATGCGTTCAGGTGCATCACGTAACTCTGCGCTCCGGGGCTGACCAATCGTCCTCAGATGAAAATCTCCTCTCCTCACATTCACAATCAGCAAATACTTCATCAACAGAGATAAAACCCTCAGTGTTTGTGTATTTTTCCAGGTTCCTCTGTTTCAGTTTTCAAGTAGATTCACTGCAGCATTTTTTCCACAATCACACACTAAAATAACAGCTAATGGAAATATTGCTGTCAATGAAGATTTTTTTAAAACTCCCGAAAAATCGAATTGTTTTCATTAAACTGCACCACATTCTTGTTGTACATGACAACAGGTTCCTCTGTGTCAGTTTTCAAATGGACTCACTGCAGCTTTTTTTTCCACAATTACACACTTAAATTACACCCAATACATGTACTGCAGCCCTGTTACTACTGCCGCTTTGGTAGACACTACAGCTACTGTACTACTAGTTTTAGGGAGCCTGGAGACTGAAGAGGCCACAGCAGCTTTAACCGATGAAAGGGAAACCTATTTGTCTTGCCTTGTCACCGGCTGTTCAGAGGATAATTAAAGTCCAGCTGTTAAAGACTGTTATACATCTTGTATTGCTTACAATACATTTACATTTAGATAATACATAACCAGTCTTTCATGATCTCAATTATGTGTGGATGCATACTTTTTGCATTAATGAGCGTGGTGGCTCTTGTTTGGGGCTTGTTGTAGAGCAGCTGCTGCTCTGGGAGGGGTGCTGCGGGACAGATGTTGCTCCAGGATGGGGGTGTACGAGGCTGGGATTGGAAAAATCAGAGTATACCCACTGGAATAAACTAGACTACACCTGAACATTTTATTTGAATACCTCTGCTTTACACTATACCAGCAGCAGCAGCGGCGGCAGCCTTCATCATCACCATCACCATCACCATCATCATCATCACAATCACACGAATCAGAAATCTAAATCAGAACCTTGAAGAGTCGTTCTTAATTTGCATTTTCTTTTCAAAATGTGAATCCAGTTAATTTCAGAGAACATCATGAAGTTTGCCTCATGCTCACACCGACTTTGAATCCAATTATCAATATCATCTGATGGCTGAGTTGTGAAAACCAACATGCCAAACCTTCTGGTTGCCGCTTACCAAACCAGACTGGTTTATTTTGGCCGCGGTGCTGACTCAGCAGGTGTTGTCAGTCAGAAGGTTTCTAAAGCAGAAAATCAGGTCAGGATGAGCTGGTTTATTTCAAAGGTCAGGAAAAGGAAGAGCAATAAAGCCCTGGTTTGATTCCCTGCTGAGGAGTTTGCATGATCTCCCCGAGTCTGCATGGCCTTTGTCCAGGTACTTCCTCCCTCAGTGTGAACGTGGCTCTGCTGTGATGGACTGGAGGATCCTTAGGAAGTCCATGTGATGGAAATGCTTCAAGCGTTTGGCCGAAAGCAGGTCACAGGATGACGTGACTCAGTTGTTACTCATTCAGTTCTTCCCCTTGTGTTGTTTGGTATTGTCATGATAAACTACTCGTTCTGAGGAGTCCGTCTCGTGTCTCTCTTTAGGGAGTTTGATGCCGGATACATCGAGGAGTTTGTTTCTTCACCTTCCTCCTTTGCTTCTCTTCCTCCTCCTTCATCACCAACATCATCACTGCCACAGCACACCCCCCCGTCACCAGAACCCAGCGGACCATGTTCAGGAGTCCAACTCCGCATCAGAAACAGGTAGGAAACATCTGCTCCGCAACAAAGACTTTCCTTCTGTCTCTTGTGTAATTCCGGGAACCCCGCCATTGCTTTTATTTGAAGGTTTCTGCCTTTTTATCTTGGTGAAGTTGGTGTGTTTGTTAATGTTTGGCTTCACTGTAGTAGTTTAAAAACCGTCCAAGAGGCGAGTCAAAGCTTTTCTGACAGTAAATCAGAACCCACTGCTGTGGCTCCTGATTGATGCAGCAGTGAAATCAGAAGTTGGACTTTTGTTTTGGGTCTAAAACATCATGTATGCCTGGAGGTAGAAAGTATATTTTAGCTCTATTTAACTTCAATAGTTTTCCCAGTCACGAGACATCAAACAACCTTCTGCAGCGTTTGCATTCTGCTGACTGAAACAGGTCCTCTCCATCTGCAGCAGCGCTTGTATTGACTCATCCTCATTAATGGTCACGAACTCTGCAGTCTGTTTGCTCACATGAAATCAGGTGGTTTTGGGGGTTTTAGCCTCAACATGGAAACAGGAATGCGATCAGGAGGATGTTTATTGACGGGAGTCAAACAGCATACGAGGGGTTTTTCAGGGATTTTTAAGCTGCATTAACAACAGAGCCAGCTGGGCAGATTTAGAGAGGTACACATAATTAATTGACAGAATATTTAATCAGACAAATAATCTAAGCGTATAGATTACAGGTGACAGAAGGCAGAAATGGGGACTAGAGTCATGTGACTTGGCCTCAAGTCGACTCGAGTTGCTGTTTTAATGAGTTTTGACTTGACTTGACAAAAAATGAAAGACGAGATTCGACTAGACTTGAGACACGATGTGTTCGGCGTGGAGTAATTAGGACCCAAGCGCTGACTCCGAGACCGTCGGCAGAAAAGTGAGCTGAAAGGTCTTTTATTTGAGAGTAGAGGCACGAGGAGAACCCACAGATCAGGAGAAGTCCTTTCTTACGTCAGGACGACGTTATACCACGGAGGATAAACAGATGATCTGGCGATGAGTGTACCATGATCCAGAGTCTTGATGGATGAAGTGATGATGGTGATGCTGTCAGGTGTGCACAGGGACGAAGAAAACCCAGATGATGCACATCAGCAGACCGTGACACGAAGCCATAAATGACTTGTTGATTTCATGTTTTCAGATTTTATAGAAGTATAAAATTGATATCAAATATTACCTGATATGAGCATAGGCTGAGAATGACGTTGTCATGATTGGATCGATGCTCTCTCTGCTTTCTACAGCCAATCAGAGGAGAGGGGCTTTGTCCTACAGCCAATCAGAAGAGAGGGGCTTTGTCCTACAGCCAATCACAGGAGAGGGGCTTTGTCCTACAGCCAATCAAAAAAGAGTGGCTCTGTCCCACAGCGAATCAGAGGAGAGGGGCTCTGTCCCACAGCCAATCAGATGAGAGGGGCTTTGTCCCACAGCGAATCAGAGGAGAGGGGCTCTGTCCCACAGCCAATCAGAAGAGAGGGAAGAAGGTTAACAAAACAGAGGAAAAATGACAGGATGCTAAATTTCTCAGCTTTGCATCAGAGTTAAATCAGTAATGTTTTTCAAAATACAGTCTACATTTAATGTTGCTTACATTGCTGCCTCTGCTGCTGTTAGTTTAATAATATTTGCGCTGAATCAAGTCAAACATCTTCTCACTCCACGTTGTACACAAAGCCCCTCTCCTCTGATTGGCTGTGTGCAATTTGTGGTATCAGTTGGTTTCAGATCAACTTTCTCCATGGACTGTGAATACACTGATTTTTCAACACATATATGTCAGCGGAGGGGCGACTTGTGATTTCTACTAGAAGAAACCAGAAGCTTTGTATTCGTGTTTTATAGGAACACAAATATTTTTCTTACAAAAGATTTCACATGGATTGTGTGTGTGTGTGTGTGTGTGTGTGTGTGTGTGTGTGTGTGTGTGTGTGTGTGTGTGTGTGTGTGTGTGTGTGTGTGTGTGTGTGTGTGTGTGTGTGTGTGTGTGTGTGTGTGTGTGTGTGTGTGTGTGTGTGTGTGTGTGTGAACAACTGTCGTTTGGTGGACAACAATCCAACATTCATTAGCAAACATTTTTCTATGTATTTAATTGTTGAAATGTTAACTTTGGACTTGATTTGATTTTAATAACATTGTTATAAGGATTGTAGGTGAACAGGTTCATTCAAGAGTTGGGGATTGCACTGGTTCTAAATCCACTAGTTCAGGGGTCGGCAACTTTTATGACCAAGAAAAACATCTAAAAAATAGATATATTTACGTCCTAAAAACTGACATTGCATTCATGATGTTTCATAGCTACAGTTTAAATTGTATTACTTTTATTTTGCTTTTGCAGAAAATACTAACCATTTTCTGTAGAGTCACTGCAGAGGAGAGTCACTGCAGAGGAGCTGTAGAGTTGCTACAGAGGAAAGTCACTGCAGAGGAGCTGTAGAGTCGCTACAGAGGAGAGTCACTGCAGAGGAGCTGTAGAGTTGCTACAGAGGAGAGTCACTGCAGAGGAGCTGTAGAGTTCCTACAGAGGAGAGTCACTGCAGAGGAGCTGTAGAGTTGCTACAGAGGAGAGTCACTGCAGAGGAGCTGTAGAGTCACTACAGAGGAGAGTCACTGCAGAGGGGCTGTAGAGTCACTACAGAGGAGCTGTAGAGTCGCTACAGAGGAAAGTCACTGCAGAGGAGCTGTAGAGCCACTGCAGAGGAGAGTCACTACAGAGGAGAATCACTGCAGAGGAGCTGTAGAGTCACTACAGAGGAGAGTCACTGCAGAGGAGCTATAGAGTCACTACAGAGGAGCTGTAGAGTTGCTACAGAGGAGAGTCACTGCAGAGGAGCTATAGAGTCACTGCAAAGGAGCTGTAGAGTCGCTACTGAGGAGAGTCACGACAGAGGAATGTCACTGAAGATGAGCTGTAGAGTCACTGCAGAGGACCTGTAGAGTCACTACAGAAGAGCTGTAGAGTTGCTACAGAGGAGAGTCACTGCAGAGGAGCTATAGAGTCACTACAGAGGAGCTGTAGAGCCACTACAGAGGAGAGTCACTGCAGAGGAGCTATAGAGTCACTACAGAGGAGCTGTAGAGCCACTACAGAGGAGAGTCACTACAGAGGAGCTATAGAGTCACTACAGAGGAGCTGTAGAGCCACTACAGAGGAGAGTCATTGCAGAGGAGCTGTAGAGTCACTACAGAGGAGAGTCATTGCAGAGGAGCTGTAGAGTCACTACAGAGGAGAGTCACTGCAGAGGAGCCGAAGAACGACATGTGTCTCCAGAGCACCAGAACACCCCGGCACGAAGTTGTCCATGTGTCTATAAACTTGTCATTGTAACCACCAGAGGGCGCTATGCCAATGTGATTTTAGACTATTCTCCATTCTACAGTGTATTTTTTCAATACAGTTTGCAGACTCAGCTAGGACCACATCACCTGACCTTTTTGTCCCAGCTGCCTGTCCTGCTGCAGTGCCTTTCAGCAAGTTTTCAGGTGATTGTAACAACAGTGCAGTTAAAATATACTTCACTGTTGGTCTCACACAGTCTCATAAACAAGAATGACTCCTTTCTCCCACAATTCCCTGGGCCCTGGGTGGTTATCGGGGGGGGGGGGTGCCTGCCTCGTATTGGCTGTCCCAAAACAGGAAGTGGGCCATCAGAGCCCCAGGAGGCTGGGTGTGAATGTGGAGAGCATATAGACTAATTTATAAACACTGCCTTTTATCCTGTTTTTCTTTCCTTTCATACCAAATACGCCTCTCAGTTCTTCTTTCCTTTTATTCCCTGAGCATTTGCGTCCTCCTTCCCGTCCTCCGTTCCTTATTTCCACTCCGTTCCTTTTTCATCCTCGGATGGTTCTCAAGTTGAATCACCACATTCTTCTAAACCGACATCACCACATAGTTGTGCTGAAACAAACACACACACACACACCGTAAGACAAACAACTCCCTCACACACACACACACACACACACGCACACGCACACGCACACGCACACACACACACACACACACACACACACACACACACACACACACACACACACACACACACACACACACCATGCTCAAGTCAGTTGAAAGATTTAAACGCAAACAGTTAAGGATTTCATGTGTTCATGTGAAATTTGTAAATCTGTGTTGATGTTTTTGCTGCTTGTTCAGATGACAGCAGCGTTCAGAAGCACTGGGAAAGGCTTCCACGGTGCTAAACCTTCAAAACAATGGAGAAATAGTCTTCAAGAGCACTTCTCCAATACAGTGTACAGATACCACATCGTCATCTGCATAGCTGGAGACTCTGTGTGATACTGAGTGGGCCAGTGTGAGAGAAAAACTGTAAAAAGGACATTCTATGTTTTCGTCGTTCTGTTCTCTGTATTACAAAAAAACTATGTTTTGACACTTTTGAAACACAAACAGTTAATGTATGTCCTCTGGGTCCACACTCGGGTCCGTCTCCTTCTCTGCCTCTCGCGCCACTTTTGGTTTCTGCACAGATCAAGAAGATAATAATCATGGGCTGAACAGTTTCCTATGGCAGAAGATAAGATCTCTGTCCACGCACACACACACACACGCACGCACACACACACACACACACACACACACACACACACACACACACACACACACACACACACACACACACACACACACACACACACACACACACACCCACTCACACACACCTTGCAGGGTCTAGTTGTTTGTCAAATATAATCAGTGTCTCCTGCCTTTCACTTCAGCTGATAAAGGTTGTTTTCAGTCACATTTTGGTAAGCTGACCAATCTGAATACAGAAAAGTCAAAAAGATGCACAGACTCATTTACCTCACTGCAGACAATACTGATTTACCTGTATGTTTGATATCAGGAGAGAAACAACAAAAAAAGGTTTGTCTTCACAACATCTGGGGATATTATAATGATCTACTTTAACTGACTCGAAACTTCACATTTAACGACAGGTTTGCTCATCCTGAACATTTCAGGGTCTTTTAATGGACTGAGAAGCTCCTCGCCGGTTTGAACTGGACTCAGGTGGATTTTGTTGAATGGAGAGTTTCTGATTCTGATTAAGGACGTAACAGGAGCGTCACTGCCATAGGTACAATATCACATTTAAGAAAACGTAGAAGTGAAAAATACAATGGTTCAGTGGTGAGCCGTCTGGCCTGGCTGTGTGAACGTCCATGGAAATATCTTAGAATGGCCACAGCATCTCTACTAAAGACTGAGAGGATCTGCAGCTTCTTTTCAAACAACATTAAAGGAGTCATCGCCTGGTATTCTCACGTATTCTGTCTCCCTTCAATTGTCTTTTAATCAATTTGTAATATTTATTAGGAATAATTTTTTTTTATTTTTATTTCTGACTCTTTTTCATACCACAAATTTCTCTGAGAGTCACTTTAGAAATCTTTCTCTCAACTCGTTGGGCATTAATCTACCAGCATAAATTCCCGGTACCTTGTGCGACCTGGTCAAGTTTATCAAATCAGGCCTGTATTGTAGAATTAGTATTGAACTACTGGCAATCATTTCATCACTGTGGGTTGGTTTGTTTGTTCCAAGCTTGTTTTTCTCTTTACTGTGCTTGTGTAGGATTCCTTCAGGCAGCCATGTGTGTTGTTGTTATTCGAATATTTCTCAAGGGGGAATTTCATAAATAGGAACGCCACCAGTTCCGAGTAGCTCGAACACACTCCTGTTATGGGGTGATGGAGCATTAACTTGAATTTATGATCTGACGGGCGATTTTTACTTTCCACCAATAGCAAAGAGATCCTAGTTATAAGAAAGGTAACGGAGAATCAAAGTGTAGCCTGGACATGAAAAACTGCTTGAGGTTGTGCCGTTGCTATATTTACGTGCATACTGCGCCGTGGGAATGAATTACGCTTGAGTCATGATTGAAAAGACACAGTTACCTCGAAAAAGCAATCTGATTACTCGTTACTCATTCAAAAAGTAACTTGGTTACTTTACTGATTACTTGTTTTTAAAAGTAACTAAGTTAGATTACAAGTTACTTTTTGGGTTTTGTCTCAAAATGAAAATGAAATAACTGCTGATCACTGCCTCCTGCAGGTCCTGTGTGTGTGTGTGTGTGTGTGTGTGTGTGTGTGTGTGTGTGTGTGTGTGTGTGTGTGTGTGTGTGTGTGTGTGTGTGTGTGTGTGTGTGTGTGTGTGTGTGTGTGTGTGTGTGTGTGTGTGT
This sequence comes from Lipophrys pholis, assembly GCF_963383615.2. Taxonomy (NCBI): domain Eukaryota; kingdom Metazoa; phylum Chordata; class Actinopteri; order Blenniiformes; family Blenniidae; genus Lipophrys; species Lipophrys pholis. Next base: position 7,270,197 of record NC_137641.1, on the reverse strand, counting down.
GTGTGACAAATGCAGTAATTGTTATGAGAGTACCAACAGGATCCCAAGACTAACCGTTACACTTTGACACTGAATACCAGAGTAGTTGTTAAGTTAAGGCTTCTAAGAGAAAGTCGTTATTATGGTTAACCTCAGGTGATTCCAAGTGAATGAATGTGAGTCTGCATCATCAAACTGTGTGATTTCTTTCACTCATTGCAGCAGCAGCAGCTTCAAAGTAGGAAGTTCTTTCAGAACAAGGCTGGGATATTGTCATTCTCTGAGTATCTCACTATTATAGCAACTGTTGGGCTGAAGGTTGACCCCTGTGGTCCAATCCAACAGAAGAACTGCTGTTAAGGCCCAAATATGCTTTTTTTAAGCACGTAAATTGGTGCAGGCGTTTTAAACGTTGTTATGTGTCCTTTATGTTTGTGTGATTGCTAATCAGTACAGCCACTAAAGGGCAGTGCGTATTGGTTTCCTGTTGGACAACTTTCTCATCGAAACACCAATGAAACATGTTCAAAACTGTAAAATAAGCGTTTGTGTCATTAGTAGTGTTTCTGAACTGTGGGCATATCTGAAACTACTTTTTGTCCTGATGTCCACCTCAGGACAAGCTGGTCATTTGCTTGTATCCACACACACACATTCACACATCTGTTGTCCTCCAAGTTACACTGTTTTCTTTCGTCCTTTTGCTGGAAAATTCATGAGCGATAATGTACAACACTGCTCCCACAGGTCAGCAGTGGTATTACTCTGGGGACGTATTACTCTGAAAACGAAACAAATTACACATATAATGAACCCAGAGGACAGACAGAACTGTCTGTCTGCGTATTTAGCGTAAAGCGTGTTTGGGCCTTTACTGCTGCTACTATTACTCAGTGGATCATTACTCAGATGATTAGTGTGGCTGTCTCTCAAATAAGTGACTCTAAATAGCTTGTAGGTGGGAATGTGAGTCTGTGTCTGATTTAAACATAGGTGGGTGGACGGACGGAGGCATGGATGTTGCTTGGATGTTTGATGGATGGATGTTAGACAGATCAAAGGATGGATGGATGGATGGATGGATGGATGGATGGACTGAAAAGTGAATTTAAGGAACTGAAAGCTCCGCCAAGTCAGAATACCAACGTAAAGAGTATTTTATTGGGAAACTAGAAAAGTCTTGTGTCAAGCGGAGCACAGTTATTCCTAGTTGCTTTGTTGCCAACACCATCATCATCATCATCATCATCATCATCATCATCACTTGTTAAGCAACGCATACCCTCAAGGTTTTCAGACTCCAATCAATGATGTCAAGGCTTTTTCAATAAATCTTGTGTTATTGGACCCTGGCACTTCAGTAATAATCGGCTTGTTGTTCAGCTGAGACCACATGCTGCATCATGGGATGTCCTCCTCAGACGTCTCCTCGGGGCGGCACAATCCAGTGGTGTTGCATTGAGCTCAGAGATCCACTGTGTTTCTAATAGTCTCCCTCTTTCTGTGTGTCTGTCCTCCTTTTTTTTTCCTCCCTCATCCTCCCGTTCAGTTCTGCCCTTCGTGTCCCTTCTTCCTTCGTGTTTTTTAAACTCTTTATGTCCTAAAGTTGTTCCCATTTTGATTTCATTCCTGTGGTGTGAAAAAGTTTCCTCTGCCCGTTTTTCATCCTCCCTTTCCTTTCTCTATCTTAATATTTCTCCTCCTTCTACCGTCTCTTTATCAGTTTTTTCGATGGCTCATTCCTCAGTATCTCCACCCTCACAATCTAACTGAACTTATCTCCCTCTGTCCTCCCTCTCTGCTACTTCTTCTACCTCACCCTTCCTACGACTTTTTCCTCTCTCGCTCTCTCTCTCTCTCTCTCTCTCTCTCTAGACTCTCAGTGTCTCTCACTCATGCACCACATCAACACATCTAGCGTCAGGACCAAGCTGTGCCGGCGATGTTTATTTCCTGCTTTTATCGTACGGAGGCCTAATGATGCTTAATTGCATTCATTTGGTTGGGGAGCTAAGGGGCTGACGCAGACTGGGAGACGCAAACCTGAGGGCAGCAGAAGTCAGATCGGTAGAGACCAGACTTTTCACTGGACTGTTTGATGGAATAAGGGAGTGGTTAAACACAGAAAACAGAAGAAGATCATTTGCATCAGTTTGTTTGCAGTTTCTTTTTTCCAAAGGAGATGCAGCAGAGCAGCTGAGGTGAGGAAGGTTCAGTAGAAAAAAGACAAAAAATGGTTCTCTGCAGTTTGAGTTGAAGAAAGCTATGGGACGGGAACTCTCTGGGACTCTTTGAAGTAAGAAGAACCTGGAAGAGAAGGTCTGAGAAGGTATCGGTGTAAAAGAACTTAGACAAACCGCGAGGCCATGGAGCTGTTGGAGGCGTTTTACCGCAGGAAGTTAAGGAAGAAGCAGAAGAAAGCGGCGTTGGGTCGGTCAGAGTGGGCTCTGTGCCGGTCGCCGTCCGAGGCCGGCGTCAACAGTCTGGCCACCGGCCTCATCTCCAAGGTCCTGAGGTTCACCTCCAGGTACTACTGCTCACAACGACCAGCAACACGCATGATTGAGACTGTGAAGACTTAAGTCCGCTCATTGCCAGACTTACCTTGTGTCTGGAGCCATTTCTTTTAACGCCAGACCGAACATTAAGCTTCACCTACTTTAGGCAGATTTAAGATCATTTGCAAGGAAAATCGGATCGGTTCATAAAATCTTTAACTTGGTGCGATTTGAATGTTGAAAACACAAACTGGGACATTTATGTTCTTATATTAGTGTTTCTAACATCGACAGTTTATAATTGACGTTCTCACTTGAGCATTGTGTTTTATATTCTCTCTGACTCAGATATCATTTCTTTAATATCGAGTGGTTGGGCTGTTTCTTTACTTGTGCTATATCGACTCTGAAATAACATCAAAATGAGTGTGGCTGATCCATGATAGGCACACGTCTCCCGTTACATCACACCAAGTTGACGCACTTTATTAACTTTTACTTAATATATAAAAGATATTTAACACATGAGCTCCTTAAAAACATGGCCTCACTCACTCAAACATAACTTTCACAAATTAGACTGTGGTGTCCACTTGGTGTCCAACGGTTTAGGACCAAACCTTAAAGAATCATGAGAGGAATACGGTACCTTTGAATATTTAGAACATTTGTCTGAGGCATGGATTTTGTAGTCTGTAATGAGGAGAAAGGGGTCCAACAAGCAGCCCACGGCCAAAGCCGGCCAGCCAGAAGGTTCAGTTTGGCCTTTTTCAAGAAAAGTAGTGGCCACTGTTAACTGGCGCTCTGGACGAGGGGAGGTAGCACAGCGCAGGTGACAACAAAGTCCATGATATAATGTAATTTAACTATCTTGTTGTAGCATTAGCATGAAAAAAGGTGAGTGTGAAAGAACGCGTGTAGAAGTCGTGTCAAGAAGGAAACGGGGTTGTAGCAACATCAGCCTGGAAACAGTCACTGTGACGCTTTGGATTTTGGATTGCATGTCCTTCTGTTTGGAAAGTTCAAAGTTGTTCTCATTAAATTTGAAGGTCTTTGCACGAGGATCCAGTTCACATTTTCAATTGTTGTTGTGACTTTGACATCAGTGAGCCTCTTCAGACCTGGTCTTCATTCACCTCCACTGGGAGGTGACCTTTGCTCTGATTGTTTTTTCAACATTTTATCAACACTGTGATGTCGGTAAAGACAGAATTGCATTTCTACAGTGTTTACAATTACTTGAAATCCTAAAAACAACTCATTTTGAGATATAGGAGTGACATTTAAAAATCCATAAATGAAGCAGAGCCATTCTTTAGGCAGCTATGGAGGCTCCGAAACATCTTGTGTGTCCTTCTAAGGGCTTCTCGTGTCATTACGTCACTCTGGCTCTGAAGTTTATAAATAAATAAATAATAACTTCCTCTGTTGATAGAGCTGAACTTTGGCTTCCTGCTCTCAAACAGTTTTCTAACCGTTTTCTCTCAAGTATTGGTAATATTCATTTTTTTTATCATTGTTTTAAGATGTTCAACACTTCCAGTAGCAGAGGTAGTAAACTCAACCCGCAGCATGACGCTGCTTCTGCCGTGTCCTACTGGGCCTTGGCCCGTGGAGTCCTGCTGGTTGATGTTGGGTACAGCCTGGAAGCGGAGCTCCACTTTGTCCTGAAGCTCTCAACATCCTCACACGCTTCTCTCACAGACCTTCTTCTCAGCTCAGGAAAACATGTGAACACATCGATGATGAATCTTTGCTGTTCACTTTGTGGCGTCTGGTACCACGAGGGAAGAGAAACTCGAAACAACCAGAAAGTTTTTTCTGCAGCCAAACCCATCAGTGACGCTGGTTCATGTTCCCACTGAACCTTCAGCGCATGCGAGTCATGATCATTTTACAACAACATTTAATTTGATCATCATCGTAATATTGAGTATTAGTATTATTGACTTTTTTTTTTTTTCTTGTTCTTTTCTTTTTTTTTTATTTGTGCAAGGCCGTGAAGCTCATTCCATACTGGATGATGTCATTTTGGTGCAGGTGCATGTGGGATTACAAAGCACTCCTGAACTTAAACAGGGAGAATATCTCTGCTTCTATTTCCTACTCTGTGTGCAGTATGCATGTTCTCCCTGTGCATTACTGCTTTTTTGTCCAGGTATTCCGCCTTCTGGCCACAGTCCAGAAAACCCTGTGTGTTCATGAATGAACAATTGTCTCTCTCTTTAATGAAGATATGTTTTAGGGTGCCTCTGTTAAGTTAGATCATTTGTTTGAGAATAAATGGAACTTGTGACTTTAGATATGAAACAAAATCTGGATCCAATATCATGAAGTGTACATATTGGAAAAGCACTGGGAGGAAGCACAAACCTGTTTGATCCCACATCATCAGTTTTAAGAATAATATGTTATGCAAAAAGAAGAAGTTTGTTTAAATGCAAAATACAGGTTTGTATTCCCTTTACATGATTCTTTTTTTTTTTTTTTTTTTTTTTTTTTTAAGAAGAAGTACATTGATTTAATAGTATTAATCATCCATTAAATTACCCCAAAAACATGTGGTTATACATTTGTAGAGAATCTACAAAATTTCACACCACATATTGAAAAAAATATGTTTTTTATAAGAAAATGTGAAAAATAATTGTAATCCGCTGTGATTCTGAGCCGTGACTCAGATTGGATGAAGTTTTTCCCTGTACAGATATTGCTCAGGATCTTTCCAACATTCACATATCTTCAGTTAGTAGCCTGAAACCCCGGCAGAAAAGATATATCACATTAACTTTTGACTTAACTTTTTAATTTAACGAAAAATTCTTCCTAACATTAATGATTACCATCCAGCTGAAACAGAAAAACATGTTTTCAGACCTATTAATCATGTCTAATTGACACATTACTATAAAAAAAGATCCAGTTTTGTACTAAAGCAGTTCGTCCAGAGCAAAGAGGGGGAATAGTGACGGTGTTGAGGTATTCTAGTCACGTCCTCTCATTACCGGGTTCCTGCGCCTCACAGACAAGCAGGTTTTTATGTCTCTCACTCCTACTTAGTCAGATAAAATCACTTCCTGTTTATCGCTGCAAATAAATACAGAACAGTTGGCTTTGTCAAACATCCCCCAGGATCAGGGGACAATTACTGAAACCGCCACGCAAGTTCCAACCGTTCTTATCACAACTGGTTAGATAACAGTCAAAATACCTTAACGGTGAAGTCTTCGGCTTATCAGCAAGGTAAAAGCTGCATTTCTGTTTGGGTTCGCCTTTTCTTTTTCTTTTTTTCTTTTTTCAACATCAAACATACTTAAATAAGTTCAATTTGATAAAGAAGCTGCTATTTTCTATCCTCTATGTTTTAACACTCACGTCTGAACTTTTACACTTTTTTCGGTATTTGTTTGTGCGACACTCGGTTTATGTTCCTGTTTGGAAAGTGCTGGTGTTTGGATCGGTGTGGTAATTGTCACCCACAGCCGACGGGTCACCACTGACGGGCCTTGAGCATGACCTTTGACCCCCATCAGCTCCCCAGAGCACTGTAATGTGGCTGCACCATCTGCATCCTAGCAATAGGTCAGTGTGGAAAAATAGGAATTTCTCCCAGGGGATTAATACATTATGATTAGTTTAGTTTGGTATATCAAGTGTCAGGTACACTGAACCTGAGCTGTAACAACATTGGATTCTGTTCAAGAAACATTCTGTGGAGCTGTTTTCTTTTCTATTTCGGTGACGGGTGCATTTATTCTATTTTTTTGGACCTTGTGAAGACGATTCTTTGGTCTCCTTGTAAAACTAACGAGATATTAATGAGAGTCTGTGGTGTTGAGTGATTTCAAGTCTTAAACCGGATTGAAGCACTGGACAATTTAGGGGACTTTTAGACTTTTCACATCTGGTTTGCAAGTCGGATATACATGATTAGAATGATGAAGTTTGCACACGAACATGCACTCGTATTTTCTCAAGTGCAGCTTTTTTTCATTATCCCAATGCGCCAACATACAAAGTAGATACACAACTTTTAACCATAAACTGTAATATACCCACAGACTACCCCGAAATCTCAATAAGGATCAATTTGAACATTATTTCAACACCTTGTGCTTTTAATCCATCGCACATCGCACTCTGTAAACCAGTGGTCCTGTTTAATGGCTTTTGCTTTAAGAGTCAACAAAACGGGAGCAGAAGTACAAATATGCCATGGATGAGCAAACGAGATCAAGAACTTGAGATGTATTATACTTTGACACATTTTTGATTAAGTAGAAAAACTGACAATTGGTGATTTCTTTAAAGTAAATTAAGTTAAAAATCTCTTCAAATGATGACATAAGATAGAGAAATCCAAAAATATAGCATGGGTTCAACAATGAAAAGAATTCATGTAAAACTATGTACAGTATGTTCAGACCCGGACTACCCGAGGTCTAGTTTAACGTACAGATGCAGTATTTGGAGGTTATGATCACCTTTTCCTCTCAACCACCTTAATGTTCTCAGAATGTTTACTTTCCAGCTTTTCTGGAGGCAAAATCACCAATGACGTCCTTGTAGTCTATCTCATGGCCGGCTTTGTTATTAATGCTAATAACGGCCACCTTTTTCTCTCAACATGTTTTCATGTTTTTTTTTTATGTTGTTGTAAATCCTACAAATTTTCATGACCTTGGGGGGCCTCGGATGGTCACATCAGGACCCTTATGTACAGTCTGTGTTTTTATACAGACGTCTTAATATCGACCACATGACCAGTCAAACCATTCAAAAAAAGATTAGAGTTCAGAAACTACAGTAGCAGATTAGATCAGTTCCATAAAAACAAAGGGTAACGGCATTTTGGTTTTATCAATTTTTCCTTTATTCTGCTAAATCATTTTAGCTCCGTTTGATGTTTAATTGTGTGTTTGTTCACTTTGAGCTTAAAGTCGGTAAGATTGACGTCAGACATAAAAAACTAACCTTTGATTATTGGGAAAACCGTTTTTTAAACTGAATGAATGAATGAATGAATGAATTTTATTTTGAACATTTCAAAAAATATGTACTTATTTGTACATATAAAAGAAAGAAAAAGTAAAAAAATAAAAATCAATACTAACAAACCACTTGATACTATGAATTGTTGTTTTATTTAGCTTTACGATAAGCTCTGCGTTTCTATAGTAGAGAATTAACCTATATATTAGGTGTAAAAAGAACTTTGCAAAAGGTTCTGTGGCCTCCACAGGTTCTCCTAATGCTTGCAGGGAAAGAATTAGTTGATTAATAATCAGTTATTTTCTATTTACAGTGGAAGTGCTCAGCATTATTAAAACTTGCACATTGTAAGTAAGTAGGTAAAATGTATTTATAAAGTGCTTTTCACAGATACAAATCACAAAGTGCTGTACTTAGTGCTGTACTGTAATTAAACAGAACATACAAATTTCATAAAATACAGTAAAAGGAGAAAAGTATTGAGCCAAAAGCTTTCTTAAATAAAAGCGTCTTCAAGAGCGTTTTAAAAGAACTCGTGGAATCGAGCGTGTGGAGGGACAAGGGCAAGTCGTTCCATAGCCTGGGGGCGACAGCCTGAAAGGACCGGTCACCCCGGGTTTTAAAGGGTCTTTGGGACCTTCAGGAGACTCTGGTCTGAGGATCGGAGGTTGACCCTGAGGTGTAGGGGCACAGCAAGTCCACAATGTTACTGAGGGGCCTGACCATGCAGTGCCCGGAACATGAGAATTAAGTTTATTCTAAATTTGACTGGGAGCCAATGAAGAATTGATGAAATGGGGGTGATGTGGGCTGTTCTGGGTGAACCTGGACAAAGTCTTGCAGCTGAGTTTTGTATGACCTGAAGTCTGCCGAGGACGGTCTTAATGAAGCAAGTGAATAACAGTGAATAATCATTTCAAGGTCTGGTTTTGACAGCATCCTCCTACTTTAGAGATATTTCTCAGGTGGTAAAAGCAGTTTTTGGTCAGCTGTCAAGAGAAACCCTCCAAAGACATGGCCTGATAAAACCTAACCCCGAGGTTCCTGAGGCTGGTTCTAACAGTCGAGCCCAGGGCACCAAGATGGTTTTTGATAAGGGGAATCTTTTTATCAGGGGCAATGATCAGGGTTTCTGTTTTGTCAGCATTTATCTGGAGGTAATTTGAAGAAAACCAGTTTTTAATGCAGGCCACACACTCCAAAAACATAGACAAGACATGAAACTCTGAGTCATTGAAGGAGCAATACAACTGGATGTCATCAGCGTATAAGTGGTAGGACACATTTTTTAAACCACCAATGAGATGACCAAGAGACAATAGGTACATTAAAAACAAAACAGGCCCCGGGACAGAGCCCTGAGCAACTGCACAGGACAGGCTGGACACGTCAGACAGTTTGTTGTTTCTGGTAACATTGAAAGTTCTTCCTTCTATGTATGAGGAGAACCACTGAAGGACAGACCCAGAAAAACCCAGCTCTGATTTCAGTCTGTTGATCAATATATTGTGGTCCACCGTATCAAAAGCAGATGTTAAGTCCAGTAAGACCAGGACAGTGAAGTGACCAGAGTCTGCAGCCATCATCACGTCATTTGAGACTTTTAATAGAGCGGTTTCAGTGGAGTGCATTTTACCAAAACCTGATTGAAATTTGTCATAGGAATCATGCTGCTCCTAGTATGAGGTTAATTGGTTTGACACTACTTTTTCTAAGAAAAAACAAAAGTTTTGATATTGGCCTGTAGGTTTTGGGCTCAATAGGATCAAGGTTTAGTTTTTTGAGAACAGGGTTCACCACAGCATGCTTAATGGATCTGGGGACCGAGCCAGACTCAAGTGAAAGGTTCATCAGTTTTATGAACAGAGATGTGGGTTACAATGTCACCAGGGCTTGATGGGGGTTTCAGCTTGTCCACTAAAATCTTGGCATCCTCTCGGCTGACAGGACTGAAGAACTGAAGGACTGAAGGACGACCACAAACACACTGGACAAGATACAGTGCAGAAGCTGTTCAGGGGAGGACTGATGCTGGCCCTGATGTTTTGCACTTTGTTTAGAAGTTTAGGAAGTTATTACATTCTTCCTGTGTGTGCACAGGCACTTGAGGAGTTGAAGGGGCCACAAGATGCTCAATAGTGTCAAACTGAATTTTAGGATTTTTCTTACTATTTGAAATGAGCTAAGAGATATATGCTGAGCGGGCGTGTTTTATCATTTCTTGAAGATGGAGCCTGTGAACTTCTAATTTAGTGGCTTTCCACAGGCGCTCCACTTTCCGACAGCTTCTTCTGAAACTCGGCTTCGTTTATCCACGGACAAGGTTTTTTATGCACACCAAAGGAGAGTTTACCAGGCGCTACAGTGTCCAGAACAGTCAAACAATGGCTATTAAAGCATTCCATAAGCGTTTCAACATTTTCACAATCTCTAAAAGAAGAGCTGTAGCTTTAGATTTCTCAGTATGTCGCAGTCTGACAGTCAGATATTACGAACAGGTGGGTCAGTTCATCCAGATTTCCACCATAGAGCCAACAGGATGTAAGAAACCTTTTCTTTGAGCCCCCTTAACTCATGACCTTATTTATCGTCAGACGTGTTTCGACTGATTCCAACGACATCCTGAAACCAGTGGTAAACCTGTGACACTGGACGTGAATCTTTCAGACCCTCCTGCTCTTCATGTACTACCTCCTGGTCTGTGTTTCCTCCCCACAGACGCAGTGAGCCAGCGTCTCGCCCTCACTCCTGGCACTCAGCCAAGCTCGGCGACGGTCAGCAGGAGTTGGACCAGGCGGTGATGGACACCATGAGCAGCAGCTGGCACCACAACTGCCACACCAGGTCAGCGTCAGCGTCAGCGTCAGCGTCAGCGTCAGCGGCACCACACTCAACTTCCACCGTCATGCACCTCCTTCTCCGCAGTTGTTCATTAGATGTGTTGAGTGAACGCTTGGCTTAGCAGTCGTTTGCGCAAAATGCTAATGTTAGCAAAAAAGCTATCTCAGCGTTAAGACGGTGAGCAGGTTCAATGTAGACTTTGTGTTTTTAAGTCAACTGCTGCTAATAAAGCGAACTGAGGCCTTCTAGAAACGTTGGTCAATCAATCAAAGTTAATTTTCACCTTAAATATTCTTGATGAGTTTGAATGAAGACGAGTCAAAATATCTATTAAATGAAAAAAAAAGGAGAAAAGCTCAGAGAAACAGTCAAACTCAGAACAACAGAGTTCAGTATTTCAAACCTTTTCCATGGAATATATAGTGTCTAATTTGATTTATGTAGGAGATACTTTGCTTCCCTGCATCCCTGGACTGTGTATTTAGGATAAAAGTAAAGGTATCCACTAAAGATATGTATATCTTTAATTAAATGATTATTTAAATGTATCATTAATTCATTAAAAATGAATTAAATACATAAATGAGTCATCAATTCATTGAAATACCAATTAATTTTATGTAAAAATCATATAATTATTTCACTAATTAATTATGTCATAGTCTGGTGTCGCCCACAAATTGGTATTTAATTCAAAATGTTAATGACTTGATGACACATTTAAGTAATTATTAAATGATGTATTTAATGTTGGCACTAATAGTCCTCCATAGTCAGCAGTGCAGCTGAGGGGGTCGCTCTCAATCAGAAGGTTGCTGGTTCAGTCATCACGTCTAACCAGTGCTTCATTTATGGATAAAACATTAACTGACGAATATTTCTGGTGCCAATGAGCAATACATTTAATCATTGAACTACCTACTCCCGTGCTTGTGGTCCTAGACGTTAAATCTGATTGGCTCAATTGTGACGCTCAAATCCTTGAGCTCCTCTTGGCTTTTAGAAATACCAAATGTTGACATAAAGCCGCACACTGGACTTTACACTTTATGCCTAAAACTCTTTAAACTTCTCCTCTCAGTCACATATAAACACTAAAAAACAGCTAACAGAGGGAAAGCAAACATAATCACACACTTTACAACCAGGACCTGCACATTAGTGTTTGACTTTGTCCTGGAAAAGGTTTTAAAGGCCGTCTGAACCTGAGTGACCGCCGGAGACGTCCAACACGACCTGTGTTGGAAGGTTTCAGCTCTCGGTCGGTCACATCGAGGGTCAAAGTGTTCAAACAGTCATTTAATGACCCTTGAAGAGTCATTGTTGGGTTTTGATGGGCTGCAGACGTAACAAGTAGTTCAAGTAACCTTAAGACTAAATGATCTTTTCCAAACAATGTTATAGTAAAACATTACGGGAACAAAGAGGTTTTTTTGGTTCTAGTTGCTGTGTATAGGAGTCATATCTCGATGGCTGCAGAAGAATCTCCCACATAGTGAAGTAATGCTCTTTTTGGCACTAAGCAAACGCAGGAATGGTATCAGGTGGTGTCATGAATTTCAGCCTTTTTTTCGTTTTTAACTCGGAGCAGGTTGGCCTTCAGGACAAGCTGTGAATTATTTTCAATTTACAACTGAAAATAATTCAATTGTAAATTCAACAGATTTGACAGATTTAAAGATAAAAATTTTTTTAAAAACTTCCAACATAAAACCATATGTGTAACAGGGATGACCTTTGGATACTACATACACTATGGAAACCATTTCTTCTCCAAATAGATGTTGTTTAAATTATAGGCCGAGGCTAAAACTCTTTCATCAACAGAGACATTTTACAGGGTGTTCCTTTGGACTGTTCTACGAAACAGTGGTTATCTGGGATGACAAATGGGAAGATTGTAAGAAAATCCACTTTTGTGCATCACTCATCATGTTACGACATGATTGTAACAATCATGCGAAAAGAAAAACAAAGGGGCTGATACATGATAGAACACAAACTGAATGTCTCAAACATTTCCTGTCTCATGGGTCCAAAACAGTTACTGTCACTTTTCTTTTCTCCCAAAGGAAAAAAAGTTAAATGAGAAACACACACACACACACACACACACACACACACACACACACACACACACACACACACACACACACACACACACACACACACACACGCAGACTTATGGGATATGTAGAGTCACCTTTTAACCTCGAGTATCTGAAGAAAATATGCACAATCAGCACAGAGGACTGGAACTCGGGAGTGATGGTGCAAACCACTACACTACTGTACAGGCCTCCAATTAATCAGTTAGTTTTCATTTTAGAGAACTAGTAAGTAAAAAAACATATCAGTGCCATGTACTCATTTTAAGTACCTTGCACCGCACTGGATTTGTGTGATGAATTTAGCAGCAGGTGTCGACTCTTTTCTTCAAACGTGTTTCCTTTCTTTTAATTCAGTCTGCAGCTGTCAGTCAGCATGTTTCATGTGAAAGCAGTGTAGCTGCCACCTGCTGCTGTGGTCCTGGCATTGCTGTGATAATCAGCTCAGCCCTACAGAATAAAGCTCGTCATGCCATTACAATTGCAAGTTTGTTGTCCAACAATGGTTTACGGTCATTTATGGTGATATTTTGGATTTAGGGATGTTTACACAGCTGTAAGTATTACACGGAAAGTTGACATTCAACATGTCCGGTTCAAATCTGAGCAGCGATTTGAGTCGTTGATCTGACGGACGCTTCAGCCAAGAAATGCTTTCATTTAGTTGCCGGTCAACAGGTTGATGTCATCTGGAGACGTTACGTCAGCGAGGGCAAAGGAAAGCCTCTGTGTGTGTGTGTGTGTGTGTGTGTGTGTGTGTGTGTGTGTGTGTGTGTGTGTGTGTGTGTGTGTGTGTGTGTGTGTGTGTGTGTGTGTGTGTGTGTGTGTGTGTGTGTGTGTGTGTGTGTGTGTGTGTGTGTGTGTGTGTGTGTGTGTGTGTGTGTGTGTGTGTGTGTGTGTGTGTGTGTGTGTGTGTGTGTGTGTGTGTGTGTGTGTGTGTGTGTGTGTGTGTGAGAGAGAGAGAGAAACAGGTCGGCACATTGACGTATTTGACCTCAGAGTGGGGCATTCTTGCTGCCCCTCCCCTCACCTCGAGGTCTCCCATGGCAACACCCACCATACATCCACAGACCTGGAGGAGGGAAACAGGAAGTCAGATGACACACAAGTTAGACTGAGAGAAGTTAGTGACACAGGAGGAGAGAAGTACAGACCCAGCCTGTCCTCGTTTCCCCAGCAGTAATTGCATTGTGTTCGGTTCACGGACTTGGTGGCTCAAACTGATGCAGACACACGCACATACTCGCTCATGTACATTCCTCAGTGATCATTCAGCGTGAGGCAGCAACACATTGCCCTGCAGATCACCAGTTTCACTACCAGCAGCAGTTATTTCTCTGGCTGAGCACTTTTCCTTCTATTTTTAATTGAAATGGAGCCACCTGACAAGACTATCCATGTTGTGCTTTGCCAGCTTTCTACTGATGATATAAACCATTAAAACACAAAGCGCCTCATTCAGTTTTTGTCATCGTACATCTGAGCTCAAACACCAATCAGACTGAGGTCTTTTATTATAACCATGCATCGCTTCAATGTGGACTTTGTTTCTAAGAGGCAAGATTCTCACACAGTTAACTATATGCACAAAAAACTAGGCACCCACACTGCCATCGACCTGGTTTCAGTGATTCAATCAGTAAAGCAATATGTTTCTGTTGAGGCCTGACCTACACACAATTTTATTCTATTGCATAGTAATGCTCCACTAACCTATCTGTATATCTATATGTGTGTATCTCTCTCTCTCTCTCTCTCTCTCTCTCTCTCTCTCTCTCTCTCTCTCTCTCTCTCTCTCTCTCGATACCCCCTACTAACCCTCGGGTGGGGGTCAAAATTTGGACGGGAATCTGGCCTTATCTCACATGCTAATCAGCTATGCTAACTAGCGTAGCATTAGCATTAAAAACCATGCTACCTAGGACACTGTGTGTGTGTGTGCCTCTTAAAAGGGCAGGCACAAATAATAATAAAGATTTGAAAAACAATAGAGTGAATGCCTTTGCATTCACACAATATAATAATAAAAAGTAAACGCTTTTTCTAGGAATAGGAATATTTGCGCCGAGCCTCATAAAGGCAGGCACAATAAGGAACAGCTGAATCTTTGCATGATAGCATTGGAGTTGTTCAGATCTGTTCTTTGCGAATTCTAAAAGCAAAAGCTATTCATGTGCGGAAGAAAACTGAGCACCAGCACTTTGTATTCTCGCGTTGGTCTCCAACGGACCGACGCCGTTAGCTTTAATGTCAACAGCCCGTGTTTACTGAGGCGTCTTTCATTTTGTTGCCGTCTCTCAGTGCGTCGACCATCGACCTGTCTGGCGGGTTCGACTCTGGTGTGACCTACCTGAGGAAGAGTCCAGACCAATACAGCTCGAGGGGCAGCATGGAGAGCCTGGACCCCCCACTGTCCTCTCAGCTCCCGTCTGGAGCCCAGCACCACCACCACCACCACCTGCTGGGCCACCACAGCCACAGCGGATCCCACCCGACCTACTCCTCTTGCCACCAGCTGTCTTCTGCCAGGTGCATACATCAAACACACCTCACAAAAATGAGACCACTGCTCGCTTAGCATGATCAAAATTGGAATAACTCCTCAAAGCTTCCTGAATTAGGCTCACATTGTTATTCAACCACTGTCATTCCATTAAGACATGAAATATCTTTATTTTTTGGTGGTATTTGTTCAAACATTTAAGTAAAGAACACCAAACCCTGATCCTCACTGATCACAATCATGTTTGTGTTCCAGGTCGTCCAACAGCATTGACCACCTCCACAGCAAGCGAGACTCTGCCTATTCCTCCTTCTCCACCAGCTCCAGTATCCCGGAGTACCTCGCCTCCACGCCCTCCTTCAGCCCGGAGCGCTCCTACTCACTGGAGACCGTCCCTCAGAGAGGTGGAGGAGGTGCAGAGATGCAGCAGGCAGATTTGCGTTACACCCGGACAGTTTACGACAACCAGCATGGCCTCGCACAGGAGCACGAGCTGAGCTCCAACGGCGAGTCGAGAGGAGCAGGAGGAGGAGGAGGAGGAGGAGGAGGAGGAGGAGGAGGAGGAGGAGGAGGAGCGAGGCCTGCAACAAGAGACCGACAAGGTAACGCCTCCCTTTTAGGGACACTTCCAAAGATTTGTGACTCATTTTTTTCCTGTACTCCCATGATTTTAGGTTCAGTGGGCGGAGTCTGTTGCCATGGCAGCAGCAGCAGCAGCAGTGGTAGCAGTAACGGCGGCGCTCCAGCTTCAAACAGACACAGCGTAGGCTCGATATGGGGCCCAGCTGCCAGCCACAGCTCCTACGAGAGTTTGAAGGGGGGTGCCAGCTCCTCCGAGACGCAGCGACAGCTACGCCGCCATCAGGAACCACGAGAGACCAAACTCCTGGTCCAGTCTGGATCACGCCCGGTCTCTGCGGTAAGCAATGACAATCGGAACTAAACACCAAAACGATTTCATCTGAAACAAGCTGACGGATGAAAAAAAAACTTTTTTACGTATGATGCAGATACACCGTTTATGTTTTTATTGGTTGTCCTTTTTAAAGATAACTAGAAATAAAGTTTTCTTCACCATTTTGCTGAATATTTACTCCTGAGAATTATTCTATGGAGCAATGAAAGATTTTCCTATAGTTTTTCTGTTGTGTAAAACTACTTGAAATAGCTGATCTTGTCCGACGTGTTTGTTTTGTCAGGTCGCTGCAAAAAGGGTCATGGCATCACTCCAGTGGCTCTGTCGCATCAGGTACAGTCCAACACTTAATGGGTGAGGGAAACTTTATATAAAAACTTTAGTGTGGATAATAGCAGAAATATCAAAAATATCAATTACTGACTGAATACATCCATGTTGAATTATGTAAATGCAGTTTTTGATGAATGATTGCCTGTCTATGAATGAACAAATTGGGCGTCCATCACTCACTCTAGAGTCTCGTGGTTTTCAGCCGGTCTAGAAGATATAAATCCATTTTAACAATATGACATTTCTGATTCTGAACAAAAAAGATCTAAATAATATCACCATCCCAAATATAAGATATAATATTGTTTCATAAACATGGATCATGTGTCTTCTACAAGATTCTGAATGGGTGAAAGGGATCTACCTAAGAAATATGGTGACTGCACTGTTATTTTATTTTATTAACAGTTGAGATTACAGGTGGGAGAGCAGAAAGTTCATTGTGGATGTAACAACTTTTACAATTTATTAATCAATACATTGAGTCAGAACTGACTTCTAACCAAAGCCTCAGGTCTGCATAGTGCTCAGTATACACACACACACACACACACACACACACACACACACACACACACACACACACACACACACACACACACACACACACACACACACACACACACACACACACAGATCTGTATTAATACTGTTTACATGTAGAAACATTAACGTCTTCATTCATTTTCAGTCTCTGGTCAGATGAGACATTAAGGGATGTGGATATGACTTCAAAGTGTTTTTTGGAGCTGGAAGGATTTATTAACAGATCATTCCTGTGGTTGCAGCGAAGGGCTCGTATGGCACAGAGGGTCAGCTCCACACCGTGATAGAGAAAAGTCCTGAAAGCAGCCCCACCACGAAGCCCAGACAGGGTGGCTTTCCCCAGCCCTTGTCCCCTACTGGTCCATCCGGCCCTGCAGGCTCCACCCTGGGTCTCCCTTCCAGCCGGCTCAATCTTCCTTCCAGCGTCTACTCTATCCCGAAGCCGGAGCTGCACTATGCACAGATACCCAGCTCTAATCCGGGATCTAATCCCAGCCTGGGACCAGTGAAAGTCTCCTCTGCACCAGCCAAGGAGGGCAGGCGACAGCAGCAACCACCAGGTCTGACAGGGAGGGAGGATGGAGCAGCTGAGGGAGGCCGGACTACCACAGAAAACGGATACCCCCACAGGTCCTATACAACAATGGCTTCCACACAGCTCAGGACTCAAGCCTATGAGACAGAAAGGTGAGCTTTCTTCTCTCGTATATCAGTCACAGTGTGGTGGCTGCACAGCTCTGCTCACACTCAACAACACAATAAAACAGCAGAGTTGTGACTTTTGACCCGTGGAAGGTAAAGCAACCCTCTGTTCAATAAGATTAGTATAACCCAGCTGTTATCTAATTCTGCTTTGGGCAGTGGTGGCATAGAGGGTTTGAAAAAAGGAATTCCCCAAGAGGATAAATAACAGGAAACAGGTTATGGTAAGCAAATGAAAAATAATCATAAGTCTGCTGAAGGACAAGACATGAGTTCTTACTATGAGAGATCATGAACTACTCCACTAACGTCCTTCCAACAACCATATTTTTGATGTCTTTCGGAGAAGATTTGAGAATTCAGAAATGCAGGAAAACTTGGGACACAAAATAGCAGTAAAGTCATCAGATTTGCCTGTAATAGTTGTTTTATCATTAGTTAACCAAACAAATCTGACTATTGACCCCACAGTCAACACAGGAAAACTCCAGAAGGGGAATCAGAGGGCCGGACAAGACTGCAAAGGCCTCCAACTGACCAGGGATCTTACAGTGATAGCATCCAGGAGCCCATTGTCTATATGAGCCAACCATACCAGGAACAGAACCAGTACTTCCACATCCAGCAGATCCCTGCACCCCCAACCTCACAAGATGTACCAGTTCAGTCCCGGGGAGAGAGAAGCAGGTACACTGGATTTATGTCACGGTAGATTCAAATTCTTCAAATACTGGCTGAACAAACCGATCAATCAGTTTTTAGACCATTTTAAAGGTGTTGAAGGAGGAGTTGGATGTCTTCTGTCGTTCCTTCCTCTTCTCATCTGTTCTTGATTTTCTTTCCTGCTCTGCAGATCAGTGGACCAGACCAGCACTGACCCCTCAGATCATGTCACATATTCCAGAGTAGCTCAGGGACAGATACCTCACAGCCACACAGCTCCTCATCCTCACACCAGACCCACCCCCACCTACCAGCCTTTGCGTCATTTCATTGACTCAGCAGCCATGCACTACCAGCACTGGGACCCCCGGGAGCAGGAAACGGACCGAGAGCACCCCCTGACCCGCCTGGAGAATGCCCTCGCCGAGGTCCAGCAGTGCACCAACCCCGACACTGTTGACGCAGCCAGCAGTCAGGACAGCAGTGGCTTTAGCGACGGCGCCCGGGGGCCAGTCCGCAGCCTCTCGGTGTTGGAGAAAGTCAGTCGATTCGAGCATCGAGGACAGACCGGACAGTCACGCAGTCACAGCACCAGCACCTCACATAACAAAACCAACCATCTGCGGGTAAACTGAACCTTTCTAATGTCTTTGTTCAGCTTTGCACAT
Organism: Lipophrys pholis; assembly: GCF_963383615.2. NCBI lineage: Eukaryota > Metazoa > Chordata > Actinopteri > Blenniiformes > Blenniidae > Lipophrys > Lipophrys pholis. The sequence goes on along the minus strand of NC_137641.1, from coordinate 7,251,448 downwards.
CGTGTGCTAAATCTTCCTCTTTCTGTGCTGCTTTTTGCTTCACTGCTTTATGTTTTTTGATTGAAGGGAACGGAGAAGGGTCACAGCTCCCCCTGCGGGGCTGAAGACCTCCGACACATGCTGGAGAGAAGCACCAAAGCCCACAGGACGATGAGCTACAGAGGAGGGAGCAGTGAACACATGAAGCACAGGTAGAAAGACCCTTCGTATTACAATTCTTCTAATATTTCTTCCTCTTGCCAAAGTTGATGACACTTGTCTGTGATGTTCAGGACTTCAGTGGATCCTAGTTTAGCCCTTCAGAGAAGCCGGAGCACCCTCCAAGTGGATGCATCTTCTTATGGAGACAGCAGCAAAGACTTTGCCTGGAGACAAGAAATTCAGGAGATGTTGGGTCCCATTCAGGACATTCACACTTACAGGTTAGAGCTCTCCAACAGGCAACAATCCCTCAGAACATGAAGGCTCTGCAGCAGTCTTAGGTCCTTTAGAGGCACATCATCTTTCTGCAAGTCAAAGTTGGAGTGCAGGTGTCAGGAGAATTTCCTAGTAAAAAACCTCAGGAGGCAAAACACTCAGGAATCAGACTGAAGAGAATTTTGATGTAATTTCTTGCGAGAAGAGACAAATGTCACAGTACAACCTCAGCAGGATTGTTCAGGAGTTTTGCCAAAACAATCTTCAACAGATCAGCTTTTTATAGGCTGAATTGTTTTTGAGAACGATCCAGGTGCACGTCTGCACTCCAGACAGCAACGGTCAGATAAGTGGCACCACAGGTCATCCTTGGAACACAGATTGTGAAAATCACACTTCATTCTTTATGAGACAAAACAACTTTTCCAAAGCAGTAGTTCAGTGTCCCCCAACAGAAAAGACTTAGTCTCTGTTAGAAATGATTGTTGTGATCCTCATGTTTGGATCTTGTCTCTAATCAGATCTTACAGGGACTGCTTGAAAGATGCCCAGTCGAAGGTCCTGGGTTCCACCTCCTTCAGACGAAGAGACTTGACCTCCTCAGTCAGCAGCCCACCTCCAGCTGTTCCTCCTGAGGTCTCCTCCTCCAGCAGCCATCAGCCTCCGCCCGTTCCTGTAAAGTTCCACTCCCTCGAGAAGAAAGGCCCCAAAACAATGCCCAAACCCCAGGGAGTCCTCATCTCACCACAGTCTGAATCGCCTGTCACGTCCCCACACACCCCGAAGGAAAGGCATGTGGTCAGTCCGGATGTCCGAGGCCCGAGCCCACCCGCCCTGCCCAATATCCCACCTGTCGGAGCTCCGACTATGTTTCGGATCTGCGGCCGCAAGCGTCTGACTGCTGGCCAGAAGAAGCGTTCGTACTCTGAACCAGAGAATATGAATGAGGTTGGGCTGTCGGATGCAGAGACTGTTGCCCTCTTCAGACGTGGAGGAGGTAAAAGCTGCAAAGCATACGACACGGCTGTGGCCACCGCTAACAGCATTAAATGGTAGCTTGGAGCAGGCAGTGCAAATAAATAGATAAATAAGGCAACAACTACATCACGGGGTAAAAAAAATACCAGTAATAGCAGACATTGGATAATAAAAGTGTGAGTCAGATATAAATACAACAAAGAATGAAGGTCAAAGGTTAAATATGTATCAGCAGGAGGTCAGGCAGGGATCAGCAGAGTTTTTTGGCGAAACTGGTTTTCATTATTATGTTGAGACGATGGGGGGTGTTGTCAGCAGCTGCTGAAAGTAACAAAAAAGTTACTTGTGATCTAACTTAGTTACTTTTAAAAATAAGTAATCAGTAAAGTAACTAAGTTTCTATTTGAAATCCTAACTAGTGATCAGTAATCATATTACTTTTTCAAGGTAACCGTGGCAACACTGGACACAAAGTTATAAGACGTGAATAAAACTGAAACAAAAAAATGTCCCAACCTGGCTCTGGTCTTGGACAACATGAGGCGAGCGCACTTCTTAAATGAAAATACAAAAAAGTAAATTAATTTTGAAAAATATCTTTCAAAAGCTGATTCTTGTTTTTGTGGCTTGTTTAAAGAACGTAGATTTAAGTCTTTGCTCTTATCGAACCATATTGATTCTTTTTACCAAAATACATTTTACTTAATAAATCCAGCTTTCAGTTTGTAGCTCAGTTTATGTTTGTTTACATAACAACAAGATAACATTTATTGAGTCTCTGCTATATTGTGGTAAAAAGTTCAGGGATGCTAGACGTTAGCAACAGAGGCTAACAGTTCTGAGTCACTTGAAGGACTTTTTATAAGTATGAAAGGTATTTTGATGCCACATTTACTCATTGTAAGCACGAGAAGTGAACACCTTGAGATATGTAGTTCATACTAATCGCTGCATTTTCTACGTGTCTCTCAGAAACCAGTGTGGCTGATCGTCGGAAGATGTTCGAACTTGCGGCAAGTCGGGTTGGAGGCGCCGCGCTAAAGCCCGACCACCTCCGGCAAGTTCAACAGGACGCTCTGGCTGAGTATGTGGAGAGAAAGAGAACTGGACGGAGAGATGACGGGGGGCACCGGGGTGGCTCGAGACCCCGCAGTGCCTATCTGGGGCCCGAGAACAGCAGTCATACGGGTGGGTGAATGAGATGGGATGCTGGTGAGAGGCAAGGACAGATCAAATATTATTTCATTTTTTTTCTTGTTCCTCACAGACACCATCAGCCTCTCCTCCGCCTCCAGTCTGCTCTCCCTTCAGGACACCGCTCTGGATCGCAGTTTCTGCTCACCTGATCGGCAAGTGCTGCAGTCCAACCTCTTCTACCCCGGCAGGGTGACCACACCGAGGCCTCCGGCGCAGCCACGGACCGGGTAAACACAACTACCTTCATCCAACATTCAGCCACAAACACCCCGACGGGATGAATTGAAGATCTTGTCTGACAGACCCACAGAGTAACACACACTTCCTATTTAGTACCTCTGGGTCAGATGCTGCTGTTACTTGGTTGAAGGCATTTCCTGAACTACCCCCCTCACAACTTTAGTCCTTAAAATTCTCTGTGTCACACCTCAAATAAATCACCGCGCCATAATGCCTTCTGCTTTTCTTTTTATATGAATCTGATTTTTTGCTGTAACTCTCATGTGTTTGATAACTTCCTCCACCAACACGTCCAGATCCATAGAATCACTGGAGGTTTTGGTGGTGGGAGCTCGGGGCTCCATCCACATGGAAGCGATACCATTTCCAGCAGGTCGTTGTCGTGTTAAAAAGGGTCTAAAGCATGCAAAACCCTAATTTGAATACTCCTGTTGGCCCATGATGTAACTCATAGTGATATACTTTATAAATCAAATGCAAACTGAATGCTCTCTATGCATAAGCTTCCAATGTAGCACACCTTCTGGAGGATACCAGTGAATCAGTCTGTTGGACTATCAGTTTTTGACTGGTTTTCAGAAGACCAACAGGTTTTGCTGGCCGCTGACCCACCTGCTCCTCCTGGTTTCTTCTCAGTTCTCCTGCTGGCTCCAGTCTGGAACTCCAGGATCTCATCCCCGAAGCACAGGTCAGCCGGCAGAGCGGGTCTCCCAGCAGACACCTCAGCCTTGGCCACGATTGGCAGCGTGCAGAACATCCGGCAGACCCGGGACTGTCCAAGAAGCTGAACGGGGCTCTGCAGAGAGCCGGCTCAGTGTCTGCTGAGAACCTCCTGGAGCGATCAGACCAGAGACAAATCTTCCCCCAGCATCACCGATCGCGCTCCTCCCCCACAGCAGAGAGGACGAACCAGGTAACTTCAAGTCTCATGAATCCACGTGAGATTCACTGTAGGACAAAAACAACATCGGATTCTGAAGTTTGATGATTTTATAAAAATGAGCACTGCCTCTCAAGAGCAGCACAGCAAAAGGCTTGAACAGTTAATCAATCAAAAACTGGATTAGCAGTTCGCAACTAAATAAGTTAATAGGTCATTTGTCAGTACAAAAAGAACATGTTTGAGAGTTTTAACGATTCTGTGCCACTATTTTATAAATCTTCAAAAGCTGAAGAGATATTTTGGTTTGGTATTACACACAATTCTTTGTGTTACAGGACCTGGCCCCGGATGATGTCAGGATGTTTGGTGTCTTCATCTCTGAGGCTGGACGCTGCGCGCTGGCTGCTGACGGGTATGTTCCACCTGTTCTCTGCACAACTTCATATGGCAGACGATATACTCAAAACCAAGTTTGGACTTGAAGACTGATCAAATCTGTCCAAGACGGTAGTGTATGACAAATAAAAAACATCCATCCATCCATCCATCCATCCATCCATCCATCCATCCATCCATCCATCCATGTCTTGTCTGAGGAGGGCGATTTCTTCCCTCATCTCCCTTTTAATGTCCTCTAAAGGTTTTTAGTTTTGAGTTCCTGTTTGAGGTCTTTAATATTGCCACCAATGTGACCGATGGCCTTCGTGGTTTCAGCATGCTCCACTTTTTCAGGTGTGCTCTCGTCGCCTCGGCCATTTTACTTCCTCAGCAGACTGTGCTTTTCTTTGAGATTCTTCTGCTTCTTTGCCCTCTAATCTCTGACATTAAAACTTCCGGTTTTGAGTTGCTCTGTTATTGTTTTGACCAACTCAGACGAGCTAAAAACTAGGTGACCTACTCATCCGCCATCTTGCAGGAAGTGCCTTTAGAAAGCATTTCAAATTAACCACAGCAGACCAAAGTTCTGTATGAGGGAATAAATAAGATGTAAAAGTGCACAATTCGCACCCTATAAAATTGATAAAAGACACAGACAATACAATTCAAACAAATGCAGTTCAAACTAATTAAAAGGATAACACATGGGTAAAATAAAAAGCATTAAACGATAAGTAAAACTATAGACTAAAAGTCAAAGGCTCACATGGTGTGGGAGGCCAAAGAGAACAGGTGGGTTTTAAGATGTTTTAGAAGCTTGTCTGATGGACAGAAGCAAGTCATTCCACAGCTCAGGGGCAATGACTGCAAAGGCTCTTCTAGATCACAGTCCTTTTTCTCTTTTTTAATACAATTTTATACAGTGTATATTTTGTTTGATTTTCTTTTTTTTTTCAATAACCTCTGCAGTTTCCACCAGGAGTGTTTCAGAACCGCAGAAGTTTGTTGACTTTGTTGCTTTCAGTCATTTCTCTTTAATCTTAGACTTCTGGTTTGAAGTAATATTGAAATAAAGATGTGAAATATGATCCATCACCAATAAAACCAAAGGCAGGAGTGCTTCATCTAAATGCACTGCGCATTGATCAAATCTTGCAATTCAGTCAGTCTTTTGTTTTTTTTTTAGATCGTGAATGTCGATGAATGTGTGAGACTTCGTGCAGCGTGAGTTTCTGAGACTAAATGGACTGAGACTATTTCCAGGGAAAAGAGTCAACGAGAAATAATTTTCCATATTAACACATTTACAATTTATTGCTAAATCAAAGAAAGAAAGCTGCTGCTACACACAAGCATCGCAGACCTTGTTGAGTGAAGAGTAATACAGCTCAACAAACAACAAATATGAAACGGCACGGCCTCCGAGGCCAACACCTGGTCCTCCACAAGCAGCCGGGGATCCAAAGGATCTGGAGTTTTCCTGATTCTCAGAGTTGGCAGAAGCTTTATTTTCTAAAAGGACCTGATAGGTGTGTTAGAAGTGACCCAGAAACAGGCTGCAGACAAGGTGACTGTTCTCCGGTGACTGAGCCAATCCCATCAAGGTTGAGCATTTCTTGAGCTGAGCTATAGTGAGACTTTACCATGCAAGCTGCTGTGAGGGCTCCAGTTTTTGTTCAGTTTTCATGTGTCCCTCACACTTTCAGACATCCATTCATCACCTCACCATTCTCGTTTCAGTGCGAACGCCTTCCAGCCTGCCGGACCTTCTCCAGGTGAGCAAACTGAAAATAAACTTCCAAACAACGCCAACCTTATGGCTTGCTGCAGAGTTTCTCTGACTCTCTGGTGTTCTTGCAGACCGCGGCTCCCCCCACACTCCCGTCCCTCGCCGGGAACGACAGCGGAACAGCGAGCGGCAGCGTGCCCTGAGCTCCTCCTCGTTAGCGGCCTCCGTCGGCCTGCCTTGCCCCTTCTCGCCTCCAGGGACGACGGGTGGAGGTGGAACCGAGTGGCAAGCCGGCGAGAGGCTGAGTCAGGCCAACTTTGACAACATCACCTTCCCACAGGTGGGTGCAGGCGACGGAGATGGGAGCGAAGATGTTGAGACTGCAGTGATGGACAGACAGACAAGACACAGTCTGAGTGAAGCCAGTGTATTAGAAGAGGCGGTGGACCCGTTCAGAGGCAGAGCCTTCAGTCTGGAGACCAGAAGAGACCGAGTCAGACCAGTTTCCTCTGTCACACCAACACCACATGTACAACCTGCTGGGGTCACGTCCTCCCCTCCTCCACCCCCACATCCGTCCACCACACAGCGCCTGTCCTCGCTGCGGATCTCCGAGTCCAGCCTCTTCGACTCCATTGACCAGCAGCAGCCGGAACTTTCCACAGGCGTACCAACGCAGGCGGACTTTGATGAGGTCTTTCTCCAGAGTCCTCGCCACCCTTCACCTTCACTGCCGATCAAAGAGACGATCATCACGGAGGACTTCCCCCCTCCCCCTCCCCCGGTGCTCTTTGAGCAGGCAGCAGAAAGGTTTGTTCTACAATATTTAGATGGTACTTTCTGGTCAAGGGTTGTTAAACATAAGGCCCATGGGCTCCAATAGCCCACATTCACCATGACGCCATATCCCCCCGTGCAAAAAGCACCCTGGGATTGTCTGTGGTATGGGTGCTGAAGACGGGCGGACGTGCTGCAAAGATTACAGCCGTCTGGTGGTGAAGGGGGCAGTTTTGCCCATGCCTGTGTGAATCAGTATTTATACACACATACATGGCGGCAAGTACCACAGAGTATCCCACAACGCACCGCGGCAGAATTCCATAGCATGATTGCGAATATCGTCTCTTCTGCCAAACCATCAAGCAAATGGGAAACATTTCAAAGAAAACAGAGATTTTTTTGAACAGATTAGTTGGGAGTCGTGTACACGGTACACCACTCAGATATCAGTGTTGCTGCCACGAAAGTTAGCAAACTCGCCGTAGTCTTAAAGCTATGTTGTCAGTGTGAGATTGGAAAAACACCCATAATGCAACAGCTGTAGAAGGTTTTTGGACATTTCACTAAGGTTTCAATTATCCTTAAGTTGAGGTTGGAGTCATTTTCCATAGTCAGTTTGTTTTTGTGAAAAGATTTCATCAGGTATACTCTGAGCCACAACAAAGAAAAACTTTAAAGCTTAAATTTGAAGGTTATTATGGCACTATTTTATCGGTGTGTCCCCCTGAAGATATACTTGGACTGTATTGTGGCCCCTGACCTAAAGTGTGTTTTGGACACCCCTGGTCTAGACTATGAGTTAGACCTCTCCCGAAGAGGGATCCAGGTGGTTCCAGAACATTCTGTGAATTTGTTTCTCAGCTTTTAGCCGACCATTAACCTTTTTCTTAATCCCAGCAAAAGTCTCTTTTCTCTCTTACAAGTTTCTCAAAGTGTCAATAACATAAGACTCTTCTCAACATTAATCACATGACTAAAAAGAATCGTTAGGATTCAGTAATGTTGCCTAATTCAGACGGTATTTAACTGACCTTGCTTTTCATATTTTTCTTTGCTTTCAGCTCTGACTCAGAATTCTTGAACGATTCCTCAGTTCCCATCAGGAATCCTTCACTCCGGTCTTCTCCAGTCGTCCCTCCACTTGCTGTCTCAGCTCCGCCTGTGTCCAGACCTCAGCCGCGGGTCTCCATCATCGATACGTCCATGGTGAATGACGAGCATCTAGGTCTGGAGTACCTGCCACTGCCCAACAGGGAAAAGACCCCGGAGGAGCAGAGAGTGGAGGAACTGTCTCGGAAGCTGGTGGGTTCCTAAAGTCCGTCGTCACAGTGGCTTTAAAAACACTGTGGCACTTTTAGAACATGATGAAGTTTCTTAGTGTACAAATAGAAAACAAACATTTGAAGGGGTCATTCTACGCAAAATTCACTTTCTACAGTTTTTCCAAAAGTACTAATCGTCCCCATACCTGGACTGACGCCCCAGAGGTGAAGACAGTCTGTCCTCTCTCTCCCTGGCTTGTTTCAGTTTTTAAAAAGTGTGTTGCTCCAACCAGCCAATCATAAATCAAACCCTATATAGTGTCATCAGGGGTTTAGCCAATCCCAGTCAAGGTAGACCCTCCCTTTGACTCCTCCCACAATTAGGCAGCCCTGCTGTGGCACATGGCACCACGAGAGGAAGTACTTCCTCCTCTTCCGAAGATGGGCATGTGTGGGCGGAGCCAGTCCAGCTCACTCTTTTCTGATAAAATATCAGAGGCAACACAACTGTTCTGTTTGGATACATTCCTAAAAACTATCTTGCCGTCTGTTGTCATGAGTTGTTGAGCTCTTTCCGACCACACCATGTTCTATTTCTGTTTTTTAAACTGCTTCATTTGCTATTAATACTTGTAACTCTGTTTTTCCCAGGTGTTACTCGATCCTTCTCTGGCACCACTTTTGGGCGCCTCGGGAGGAGATTCCACTGTAGACATAATGAACGAGATCTTCCCAAACTGCAAACTCGGCAGCAAATTGCAGCGTCGGCACAGTATGGACAGAAGGTAAGTCTGACATGGAGATTACTTTGTTAAAACGCAGTAATGTATGAAACGGAGCAAATTTTGTTGTTCAGGACTGGTAGTTTCTGTCTTAAAACCATCTTTGATAATCACAAAATTTTGTGATGAAGTGCATCAAAAAGTGTCCAGGTCATTAATGTTATCCAGAAAACTGTGTTTGTTGATTGTTTTGTTTTGTTTGCAGCTTTGAAAGCCAGTCGTGGTTTCTTTACAGTATCAGCTGGCGTTTGTGTTAATGGCCTTTCAGAAGCATTAGTGTTGTTTTTTACATGTCAGCTTCTTTTGTCCTTTCCATTAAAAGGTGCTTGAGTGGCTCACTGCACCACCTGCTGTTTCAGATTGGTATTACAACATAAACCACTCTGAATTAGTTTTCTGTAGAAACCTGTGCAGCACCACCCAAAGATTAAAGTGTGTGTGTGTGTGTGTGTGTGTGTGTGTGTGTGTGTGTGTGTGTGTGTGTGTGTGTGTGTGTGTGTGTGTGTGTGTGTGTGTGTGTGTGTGTGTGTGTGTGTGTGTGTGTGTGTGTGTGTGTGTGTGTGTGTGTGTGTGTGTGTGTCACCATGATAAACTACATGTTTTACATTTATTTTTATACCTTTTTCTGTTGTTGAATCCTGATTTTAAATTGCACGTCTTCTTTTGAACATAATAGGGAAACAGAGAAGCTTTAGCAAAAGGTTATAAAAATGCAGTTTTTCAATTAGAAATGTTGGTTTTTATCGTCTTTATTGTTTGTTTGCTTTTGTTTTTCTACCTATCAAAGAATCGGAGATGTCTTCTGTGATCCAGCTCAAAGCAAAGAGACCGACGGAGGAAATGAGACCAATTTCGATGAAGAAGAGAAAGATCTCAATACCAGAAAGGTAAAAGAAACACATTTATCTTTAGAATTATTCCACAAAAGGTATTAGAGAACACTGGTTCATGAATTCAAGTCCACGTTCAGCTGAGGAATCATAGTAATCCAACCTCAAAGAATCAAGCATGGATCTATTTTAGTGGATCACTATGGTGTTGGTGGTTGTCCACCAGGTGGAGCTGTGCGAGGCCCTGAGGAGCAGCATGGCCGCCCTGCAACGGGAGAAGGAGGCTCTGTGTGAGGAGCAGAGGTGTCACCAGGCTCTGGGGGCCAGCGTGGAGAGCCTGGTGCAGGAGCAGCTCAAACCCAACGAGAGGGACAAGTTCAGCATGTTCATCGGTGCGTCGTCCGCCCGCTGCGTCACACACACACGTCACACACACGCGTCACACACACGCTGCAGCTCCCGGACTGGGTAACTGACCTGCTCGCTGTGTTTTCTTGCTGCAGGAGATCTGGATAAAATTGTGAACCTGCTGCTGTCGCTGTGCAGCCGGCTGTCCAGGATCGACAGAGCTCTGCTGGAGCTGCAGAAAGCAGCGCTGCCAGCAGAGGGCGCTGCAGAGGAGAGGGTGAGACAACGCAGCACATCAGGAAGCTGTTCTGCAGCCACAGTGTCTGTGATCTGGTCCTGCAGCCTTCCGGTGGGGAGTTTGCATGTTCTCCCTAGTCGTAGACCTGTTGATGCCCCGCTTCACAAATCAGCAGCAAATGTGTCTAAAAGTGCTTCATCCTGAGTAACAATCACAGATGTGTGTGACAGTTCCACTTCAGACTTGAAGTTGACCGCCTCTGTGTCGCCCTCTGCAGGAGTCCCTTGACCACAAGCGCTCTCTTCTCCTCCGTCAAACCGAAGACGCCCGCGAGCTGAAGGAGAACCTGGACCGGCGGCAGCGAGTGGTCCATGGCATCCTGTCCGGATACTTTCCCGAGCCCCAGCTGCAGGACTACCGCCGCTTCGTCAGCGCCAAGCCGTCCTTCCTGATTGGCCAGCGCCGTCTGGACGACCTGCTGCGGCAGGAGGACGAGCGGCTGGAGCGGCTGCTGGAGGGCCTGCCGCCGGAGGTGGCCGAGGCTCAGCGCCGGTCCTCCATGTTACTGAGCACCGCCACGCCCGCGCCGTGCTCCTCCCAGCTGCCCGGCCTGGCCCACACGGTCAGATCCACCACGGTCACGTCGTTGTGAAACAGGAGACAGTCTCTTCCTCAGATCAGACTCTTCAGGAGCTTCATGTGAAGGAAACCCTCACCTTGAATGTGCTTCAATCTGATTGTTGGACCAACGACTTCTGCTCACTTTGCTCTGAAAGATTCTTTAAAGTCCAATTTCAGGTGGGAGGTTAAAGGAAGGACAGCTCCACTTGCACCTCTTTTTTTTTTATTTTTGCATTTTTCTGTTTTCCAACTCCTATCAAGTAATATTAGGTATGTTTGTGTTAAATGTTGTTGTTTTTTATTGGCCAAAAGTGTCCAACCAGCAGCCTTCAGGGTGTTATCAGTGATTTGAAGTGCGCAAACTTCCCTCATCATGAACTCCCAAAGAGGAAGAAGCCCTCACCGTCTGTATGACCCAGTCACTTTTCAGAGACTCACCACGCCTGCTTCAGCACTCGCACATGTACAGGCAATCTGCAGAGAATAAATTAACATCAAATCTAGAGGGGCTGTGTTTAATTTCCTGCAACAAAACATGGAAAATGCACAAAACGGAGAAGGTGGAGGCAAAGCTCTATCAGGGAGTATAAAGACATGCAGGATGCTTACATATGCATGCTTGGTTTCACAAAAATATTTGAATGCAAAAAAAACATGAAATACACAGATATATGTATTATGTGTTTATGTGTGTAATCAAAAAATACAAACAAATACAGCACAGCATATCAGTGGAGCAGATCACAGGACCAGCCTCACAAATCAACAGATATTTACAGCCACAGACAGATCTACTAGAGAAAAGTATGTAGATATGTACAGTGGTTTGACTATAACAGGAAGGACATTCAGAAATGTAGTGAAAATTATAAAACTTTTGAAAACAAGGGCTATTCTGTATACTGTAAATATAAATATTAGTGCTGTCAAAAATAACGCCTTAATTTAATTAATTGATTCGTTAAAAAACTTGTATGTAATTAACGCAGTTTTGTTTACTTTTTTTTTTTTACTTCTTTACTGGAGCAGCATGAGCAGCGTCTCTGGGCGCAGCACCCTACGGTGACTACAGAGCAGCATGGTACTGAGTGGAATAGTATTAAGGCAGAAAGTTTCACTTTAAGAAGTTACCTGACGGCTGAGATCGAGAAAGTGAAAGTCATTAGCTTTACTTTGAAAAGCCGAATTTAACGATACAAAACAGCAGGTTGCCATGTTGGTTGACCAGTAGCCACCAAACTGCTAAAGCTGGAGGAAATACGTGCAGGTAAAATATTAATTTCTCCTCTCTCTCTCTCTCTCTCTCTCTCTCTCTCTCTCTCTCTCTCTCTCTCTCTCTCGGACATTACAGTATATTATTGCCACTTTGTTCATGTAATAAGTTCAGTTTCTAGAAACATTCAAATTCTCAAAGTGGTGGACCTGCACTCCAACAAAACCCAGACTTATGTTAGATGTTTATTATTGCATTTATTTATTTTTTTATTATTTTGCTGATCTTGGAGAGAAACAGTTTAACGCGAAACTAAAAGGACGTTATAGAAATAGCCTTTGAATTTATATATAGTCTCTGTGTGTTGAGTCGACATTAATTCCGTGGTTTTCCCTGAATAAATCTTCATTACAAGCTTCAGTCTTCCGAAGAAAACGATGCGATTAATTGCAATTAATTACAGAAAATTGTGCAATTAATTGGTTGAATTTCTTTAATCGTATGACAGCACTAATAAATATGCACGATAAATCCTAAAGTCTGTTGTTTTGTGAGAAAGTACATACGCATAAATATATAAGATTGTAAATACTGTATCATTACCTGATCAGCCGCCCCTGTGCTGTGGTGGTTATTAGCACTTTGGTGGTGTGTGGTTCCCTTCTCCTTTTCTGTGTTTGCGTGTTCATCTTGCTGATCCCTCAGCAGCTCCCGGCGCCACGGCTTCATCCCGGTCAGCCACACCAGACTCCAGCGCGTGGACAGGAAGAGACGAGGGCCCAAGCTTTAAGATTTACAGCTGTAGATGACCTCCACCTTATGGAGGACACTGGAAGAAGCTGGTTTGGAGTGTCTGTGGTGCATTATGCTGGAAACATAAACCTCATGAGTAAATAAGAGAAGAACCAAGCTTCAAACAGTAAAAGTGGACTTTCATTCACTTCAGATGGATTAAAAAAAAAGCTTTTTTCTGTCTTATATAAACACCAAAGGAAAACATCTGGCCGCTGACCTGTTAGAATCCTCTTAGTTTCACTATTGTTTCAAACAAGAGAAAAAGTCATTATAAAACAATTTTACAGCTTTGCGTTGGAGTAGAGACAGTTTATTTTGTTACGGCTGTTAAAATCTTTTACTGGAACAAGGTAATGAATAAGTTGAGATTTGATGAGTCATTATAAAAATCACTACAGCAATTTTCAAAGCAGTGGAAACTTTTTTGTTAAATATGACTACTTTTTTTTTTGATTAGCTTTAGTTTGATTCTCATGAGCTGTAAGACAGTGATAAATATATACAAGAAAGACTTGAATATTAGTGTTTATTGAGTTTCACAGTTTGAATTAAATGACTGGAGAAAGTGAAATTTGTATTTTCATAGAATTACAGGAGTCGTATCACACAACTTTTCAACACTTTCACATGGTTCTTATTGGTCCAAAAACATTGTATTCAACGTTTTTTCCCCCCAAAATCCAGCTTGTCCTTGATTTTCAGCCTGATGAATATTCAATCATTCTGCTGGGGTTTCGGGGAGCTGGACTGGCCACGCCCCACATGCCCATCTTGGGAAGAGGAAGCGCTTCCTCTCCTCGTGCCATGCGCTTCTGTTTACATTCTCTCTCGCTATGTCAGGGAGAAACGATCCGTTCAACCAAACCAATATGAACCAGAATCTGACCCAGAAGAAGCTCCAGAAGAAGTTCTGACTCTGCTGCTGCAGCAGGACGTTTCAGAATGTTAGTAAAACATATTGTGTGTCTGAATATGTTAATCAGCTGCACTGAATATTTTCTTTACAAAGAAATGTGCTGTTTTAACAGCAAATGACTATTCAGACCAGCCTGAGTGACTATGCACTTATCTATGTCCATGCCACACTGAGATCGGATAATTTAATTATCCTCTACTAATGATCATAATTAATAGCGGACAGGAGAATATCATGAGCCCCCATTTAATCATTTAATCATATAATTAAATAAAAATATCACCCCTCAATTCTCAAGCCCATACACACTGCAGTCTCTATCAGCACAACTTTGCAGACATGAACAATAAGTCACAATAAACAAAAACAATAAATAAATACTGGCCTCAGCTGTTGTAAACTAACCAGCCTGGTGCTTTGAAAGGTAATATAAAAGCATAAATCAGAATGTTTTACTTACAGTTACGGATAGTTGGTACAGATCCATGCTTTATTGGAATTTTTGCAGCATTGTACTGGCCGATGTTATGAAAAGTGGAGCGTCATTCTCAGGTATTTGGACATATTTTATTGTAGGAAAACCATTAGAAAGGGAATTTTTCATGATATGTCCCCTTTAAAAAGATGCTAAAGACTAAACTCAGTTTAAAAAAAAAAAGTTGCTCCCTTCTATAGCGTTGATGTGTGCAAGTGTCAAGATGTAGAAAAGGGAGTGACAATAGTCGAGGGCAGGAACCAGGATGAAGGTGGAGGAAAGCTGACTGGGTGATGTTATTGAAGTGAAACTGAAATGTCAGGGAGTTGCCAGTGATGACACCCAGACTCTTAAACTGGGCAGGAGAGATGATAGAGTTTTCAATCTGGTCAATCGATGGTTATACTGTCAGTTTTTGTGAGATTAGATTTAGTACCAATGAGGAGCCTCAGGTTTGTCACTGTTTAATTTGAGTTGTGGGAGAGCCTAGTGTTTACTAGTGAGCATCCACAGAGGGAAGTGGAAGGGAGACTGGAGGAGGGTGTAGTGGAGAGGTAGAGCCGGAGGAGGGCATAGTGGAGAGGTAGAGCCGGAGGACAGAGGAGGGTGTAGTGAAGAGGTAGAGCTGGAGAAGGGTGTAGTGGAGAGGTAGAGCCGGAGGACTGAGGAGGGTGTAGTGAAGAGGTAGAGCTGTAGGAGGGCGTAGTGGAGAGGTAGAGCCGGAGGACTGAGGAGGGTGTAGTGAAGAGGTAGAGCTGTAGGAGGGCGTAGTGGAGAGGTAGAGCCGGAGGACAGAGGAGGGTGTAGTGAAGAGGTAGAGCTGGAGGAGGGTGTAGTGAAGAGGTAGAGCTGGAGAAGGGTGTAGTGGAGAGGTAGAGCTGGAGGAGGGTGTCGTGCAGGGGTAAAGTTAGAGGAGGGTGTAATGGAGAGGTAGAGCCAGAGGACTGAGGAGGGTGTAGTGAAGAGGTAGAGCTGGAGGAGGGTAGAGTTAGAGGAGGGTGTAGTGGAGAGGTAGAGCCGGAGGAGGGTGGAGTGAGGAGGTAGAGCTGGAGGAGGGTGTAATGGAGAGGTAGAGCTGGAGGAGGGTAGAGTTAGAGGAGGGTGTAGTGGAGAGGTAGAGCCGGAGGACTGAGGAGGGTGTAGTGAAGAGGTAGAGCTGTAGGAGGGTGGAGTGGAGAGGTAGAGTTGGAGGAGGGGAGTGGAGAGGTAGAGCTGGAGGAGGGTGACGTGGAGAGGTAGAGCTGGGTGTCATCCACATAACAGCGGAATTGGATGTTATATTTCCAGCAGACATTGCCTAGGGGGAGGAGGTAGATTGTGAAGAGGAGAAGACATGGGACAGAACCCTGTGGGACACCTGAAGTGATTGGTGATGGATGGGATGTCAGTGGGTGGAGTTGAATGAATGGAGTGCAGCCAGAGAGATATCATTTAAACCAGTTGAAGAGTTTTCCTGTGATGCAGATAGAGGAGAGAGAGTCTACGGAGAAGGATGTTGTTTGAGATGGTGTCGAAGGCAGACCACAGGTCCAAAAGGATGAGGACGGTGAGATGGGAAAGGAGCGCAGGAGAAGAAAGGTTTGTATTGAAAAATGACATTAATGAATCACATTAGGAGGATGTGTGTAGATGAGGTTTAGTATGTTGATTTAGCTGCAGAGAGGGAGTCTTGATGATGAGGAATATGATTGTATAGTTCTTTGTGAATGGTGAGTCCAGTTTATTTGTAAAGGTATTCCTGTTGACGGCGCTTTGTTTTGAGTTCATTCTGGGGTGTACCAAAGAGCAGAGAGAGTCAAGGAGAGCAATTCTAAAAAGAAAATATGAAATTACATTACATTAAACAAAATTACTTAAAAAAAATCTTTATTTAAAACAAAACAACAGAAAATTGAAACAAGTGACATTTAAGTGAACTAAAGGCAATTAAAAGTGAACTACCTTCAATTATTCAACTTGAACTCACAAAATAGTTCAAAACTATAATGAAATAAAGCAAGTGATTCGGAAAAAAACCTAAACTAATATATATCTGAAACAAATCATTAAAAAATGAACCAGAAAAAAAATAAGGTTACATCAAACTGAACTAACGCAAACTAATCTGAATTTAATAATATTAATAATAATAAATACTAAATTAGATACAATTTTACTAATTCACCTCAACAAAATGTAACTTTACTTTGTAAAGCTTTACTTCAAACGTAATCAAACCGAGCAAACGTAATCAAACTGAACAAAAGTAACTTTAAAAGTAAGTCATTAAAAACGTTAAATATAAAAAGTGGTTTCCGGTGAACATCCGGGTACCTGCTGGAATGCGCCGGGGTGAAACACCTGTGCAGGGCGGGGCTTGTTTCATGTTACGGAGTGTCCCGACCTTTGAGCCCAGCGGGGCGGGAGCCGAAACCAGACTGACAGCAGCGGGATGGCGACAGTTCTGACCCAGGACGCGGTGCTCCACTTCCTGCAGAGCAACGGCGGCTCGGTGAAGAACTCCGACCTGCTGCTGCACTTCAGGACCTTCATCCGGGACCACGCGGACCGGGACCGGAACCGGGAGTTCTTCAAGAAGTTCGTCAACTCCGTGGCGTCCGTCAAACAGACCGACGGCGTCTCCTACGTGATTCTGCGGAAGAAGTTCAGAGGACACGTTCCCGGAGGAGGCACCGGAGGAGGCAGGAGCACCGACCCGAGCCGGTCTGCCGAGCCGGCCGCGGACAGGCGCTGGGCGGGGAGGGAAGAGGCGGGACCAGCCCCGCCGGGAGAAGCTCCGCGACAAACAATCCTACCTGCCGCGGGGATCGTGGTGAACAACAACAAGGTGAAAGAATGTGAGCCGCAAGGGAGCCGCGTGCCTGGACCTGCAACCACACCTGGTCCTGGATATGCAGGGAAACCCGGACCCGAAACCAGACCTGGACCTGCAACCAGACCTGGTCCTGGACATGCAGGGAGACCCGGACCCGAAACCAGACCTGGACCTGGACCTGGACCTGGACCTGGACCTGGACCTGCAGGGAGACCCGGACCCGAAACCAGACCTGGACCTGGACCTGCAGGGAGACCCGGACCCGAAACCAGACCTGGACCTCCAACCAGACCTGGACCTGGAGCTGAAACCGGACATCCTGCAGGAGGTCCAGTTCCAGAGCTGAAGACATCCAGTCAGGATGAACCTGCTGCTCCACATCAGGGCACTAAGGGGGGGCGGCAGAGGATCGACCCGGTCCCACTGCTTGGCAGCACACCGATACCGCCTGCTGAACTGGGCCAGCATGTCCCAGAGTCCTTCAAGGGGACACCTCAGGGATCCCCTCCTCAGAACCTCCTTTACCCCTCCCACCAGAACACCTGGGACCCCTCTCTCCAGAACTTTCAGGACCCTTCTGTCCAGAACTTTCAGGACCCCTCTCTCCAGAACTTTCGGGACTCTTCTCTCCAGAAGCTTCAGGACTCTTCTCTCCCGAAGCTTCAGGAATCCTCCCAACACCTTCCCGTCACGCAGCGCCGCTTCAGACACCGGCAGAGCTATAAGACTGCTGTTTCTTATGATGACAGTGAGGAAGAGGGCGAGGAAGAGGAGGTTCTGGGAAGCCAGCAGGCTTCACCTGGACAGATGTGGCCCGTGAACGCTCGTCTCCATGACACAAGGAGGACCTCCTCTCCTGCTCTCCTTCCGGTCCTTTCCTCCTCTTCATCAGGACCAACCCTCCCAATGATCCAGGTCCAGGACATGGAGGAGCAGACGCTGACCCCCCAGGGTCCAGGCCATGGCTCCGGGCCGGCGGCGGGATGGAGCAGCCAGTGGGCCGGGCCAGCGCAGGAACTCGGGTCCCTCCCGGGGGGGTTTACATCCAGACACAGCCTGCCTCTGGAGGCAGCACTGCATCATGGGTACCAGCCGCCTGTGGGGGTCCAGCCAGAGCTCCAGCACCACAGCAGCAGGGACTGGACCTCGCCCGGGTCCCTGGCCCCGCCCTCGCCCGGGTCCGGGTCTCCACGAGCTCCGGGGCGCAGCAGCAGCGTGGAGGATCTACAGGCTGGAGCAGGTCGGGTTCTACTGCGCTGTGCTCAGACACGATGTGTGAAAACACACACACACACACACACACACACACACACACACACACACACACAGATCAAGTATCTCTACATTCTTTTCTGTTAAAACTTTGAGGAAATATTTCCAAATCATTCAACAAATTCAAGATCAAGGTTTGGATATCATCGTACTCAAGAGGAAAGCTGTTGTATATTATAGTTTGTAATATTAGGACTCTGATAATAACTTAAATAGGAACATATTTAACATCGAACATTCCACACTTCAGGTGTTTCATGAGGTTAATTATGAAATATTTGCAAAAAACAACACAAGTGTATATTATTGAGGAAAAAAAAGTATGTGATGGTAAACATCTTGGTAAATATTTAAAGAATCTTACTATATTTACATACATAAAATAAAAACTTTCTCTGAAAACCAGATTCTCCCAAATACCCAGAGAAGATCTCATTATTCACATTTAGATTAATCATGTTGTATTGGATATTATAATATCATATAAGAAAAACTACAGTCCTTTAGTGGGAAAAAGCAGAATGTTTTGTGGACGACGCCGGCGAAACTTCACCAGACTCAAACTTTATTCAGACATTTTGATTCCTGCAGCAGGCGGTCGATGATGGTCGAGTCAAAAACCAAATGCTTCAGGACAAGGTAGCTCAAGGAGGAAGACACTCTCTACTTCAGGACAAGGTCGCTAAAGGAATAAGACACGCTCTACCTCCACAACTTCAGGACTCAGTATAATGTTTTTTTCTAAAATCTTCTTTTCCTTTAAACTTTTGAGAAGAAATAGCAAAAGAAAGAATTACCATGAGGCGATAGCTCCTAAAAATTGTCATTTAAAAAAAATTAAATAAAAAATAGATGCAGCCAGACCATAAATGGTGAATTCTAATGCTTTCTGGACTACTAAATACTACTAAATACTCCATTGTGACGTGTAGATTTTGCTTCTTGACAGTATTATATATTACTTTTCTCCTTGGCAGTTTTGCTGATGCAGCCAATATACTTTCTTGCTTTCTTAGTCCTGTGTGTGTGTGTGTGTGTGTGTGTGTGTGTGTGTGTGTGTGTGTGTGTGTGTGTGTGTGTGTGTGTGTGTGTGTGTGTGTGTGTGTGTGTGTGTGTGTGTGTGTGTGTGTGTGTGTGTGTGTGTGTGTGTGTGTGTGTGTGTGTGTGTGTGTGTGTGTGTGTGTGTGTGTGTGTGTGTGTGTGTGTGTGTGTGTGTGTGTGTGTGTGTGTGTGTGTGTGTGTGTGTGTGTGTGTGTGTGTGTGTGTGTGTGTGTGTGTGTGTGTGCCAGCATGCAGCTTTCTTGTGTGAGAGAGGCAGTGGGGGCAGGGCAGGGAGGGAGCTGAGTGTCCTGACAGCCTGGTGGACGAAGCTGTCCCTCAGTCGGGTGGTCTGGGCTTGGAGACTCCGCAGGCTCCTCCCCGATGGCAGCAGGCTGAATAGGCTGTGCAACGGGTGGGTGGGATCACCTGCGATGCCGAGGGCCTGGCGGGTGGCGTAGATGTCATGGAGGGCGGGGAGAGAGGCACCAATGATCTTCTCGTCTGTACCCGTACCCGTACCTGTACCTGTACTCACCTCACTCCAAACTTCACTCCATGTACTTGTTTATTCCCCCTGGAGTCGACACATTGCTTCTATCTGCACCCCTAAACTGAGCACCTGTAGATTCTAAACCCTGAAATAGTTTCTATTATCCTCTTATTAGTTTTAATTGAATATTGGATCTTATTCTTTCTTCAGGCCTCCTATAGCTCAGTCCCAAGGCCTTAGAATGTCACAGTCACATATACATTATATCAAAATCAGCTTTTTCACAGCAAAGAATAGTTTCTTCTTCAATGAAAAGCATGAATGATGTGCAGTGTAAACATTTTGGAAATTAAAAATTAGATCGATCATAGCTCCATAGAATTAGTCCCGCCTGTGTGGATTCTGCAGATATGATTCCTCACCATCTTGGAAAGAAAATGTTACCAAATTCCTCCTCTCTGCTTCAGCATTTGAACGCACCAGGATCAGTCAGAGTTACGAACAGATCAGAAGCCGCCGTTCAAAAGGTTGATACCACATGGTATCAACTGACCAATCACATTTCTCGTTACTGGGCGTAATACAAACCGGGAGTCAGTTGCAAGTTGTTTACTCGAGCCGACAATTCGCTATATTCTGGTGAAAAAATGTGAATTTAAGCAGAATTAGATGGTGACAAGTAGTGACGGTCATTACACACGTATTTTAGAGGCTTTGAGCAACACGGCCGCTATTTTAGAGGCCGTCTTTTCTGAAAATTGACCGTCCAAATGAGGGCTGGACGGCTCTGTGCCTAAAACTATGTTTTAATATAACGTGATCAGCTGATTATTAATGTTTGGGAGATGAGATGATTACTTGTCTTGTGTGACCAGGATGATAGAAGATCTGCAAGGTTTGCGCGATCTCCATGTGTCGGTGTTCTTATGTCCCAGGAGGAGCTGGAAGGGGAAACTGAAAAGAGAAAATCAAATATTGAGAAAAAAAAGTATGTGAAGCATTTGAATGTTCCTTGTTTGTTTATGAGACGTGATCCTCACCGCGGTCACAAATCTCACAGACACAAAATTCTTTCATATCATTGTAAACTTTTTCTCACAGCAACTGGAAAGAGGAAGTGAAGACCAAACAATCTGGACGAGCTACGGAACACTTAAACGTTCTAAATTTGCTGTTCAGTAAAACTTAACGTGAACCAGTCGTTTTCTCATTCATCCAGGTGGAGCCCAGGAGACTCGCCTGCAGCCGAGGCGTGAGCCTGCGCCGCAGCATGCCGGCAGTCAACCCACGGCGCCGTGGCGTCAGTCGACCGGCGCCCTGTACTGCCAGTCTCCAGACCGCTTGTCGCCGATGTATCGCTCCTCAGACCAGCTCCACCTGGATCAGGACTTCCGAGCCGGAGTGATGCCGTGGCACCTTTCCACAGGTCAGGACACACAGTTTGCTCTTTCACTAAAGACACGGCGACACATCCGGCTCCAGTTCAGTCTGTGACGGCAGACGGGCCGCAGACGAGCCGCTCGCCGCTACATTTCGCAGCACATTGGCGAGTCACAGGCGGGGAACGATTGGCAGTCGATGGCACGATGCAGAAACTTCCACCTGGAGCGGCGCAGCGTCCCACTTTTTAGATGATGTGCCGGGTTGTTTTTTTTTTTCACAGGAGCTACGTCAGCTTGTGCAGAGATGTATTGAGATCAGAAGATCTGACGTGAATCCAGTCTGGATTTCACTCAATCAACATTATTTCCTCGCAGTCAGGAGCACAAGAGACTAAAAACTAGGAAATACGAGCAAAAACAACCAACTGCTCCGCGTCTGAGACACTGCTGGTGGAAACCTCTCGTACTGGAAGAACTAAATGAATCAGCCCAGTCATGGCCAACATTTTAAACTATGGGCAAGAGAAAGTACGCTGTTCTTTGGAAGAATAAATCTCAAAACAAAGAAACATTATTTACTGAATCGTTTGGGTTCATGGCAGATCAGATTGTTGTGAATGGTAACTGTTTCCAGGCTCCTTCCTGAATCCATGTTGCCCAGAAGCTCAGTGTTCCAATCACAACCCCGCTTCGGGCTGCGTGACACCAGGGAGACGTGCAACACTAGATCACAGTACGACGTCCACCATGCGTCGGTGACTTCGTTGTTTTCACTCATTCCTCATAGATTTTGGTGCTTCTGGTGTTCAGCCTGTCGTCGCCACGTATAAAATAATTTTCTTTGTCAACAGGGTAACGTCAGCTTTACTTAACGCACAAGTTTGTGTGAATTAATCGCAGTTCTTCCGTGTTGTCATCTTGAATGTGCCGAGCATAGAAACGTCATTTATCAGAGTTCAGTCAGTCAGGTGACATGGAGATAGAAGTTCAAAGTATCAATATGTTGTGCAGCTCTAAACGTATTCTGAGTTGACCTGCGATGACCGGTGTTGTGGTTTCTTTGCTCCGCCTCTCAGGTGATCTGTACGACGACCACGACGAGGGGGAGTCGAGCGAGGGCTCCGTCTCGTCTCCTTCGACGCGGCCGGCGGTCACGAAGCGTCTCAGCAGCAGACTGAGGAACCGGATGTGCCGCAGCCTGGGAGCCGATCTGGACCAGTTCACCCAGGACAAGGCCACGGGAGGAGGAGAGGAAGGTGGAGGACGAAGAGGGGGAGGTGAAGGTCGAGGAGGAGGAGGGGGAGGAGCAGGAGGGGGGGGGAGCGAAGCTGCCCGGCTGGTCCGCCTCCACCGGATCTCCTCGTCTCTCAGTCTCCGATACCTGTCTTCGTCCTCGCTGTCGTCCTGCTCCACGCCGCCTCGCTGCCACAGCCTGGCTGACCTGACGGAGACGGGGGAGAGAAGAGGAGGGAGGAGGAGCCTCCCCGCCACCAGCCCCAGCTCCGCCCCCAACACTGAGCAGGAGAGCCATGGGAGACAGGTGAGTCTCCACCCAGTCAGAACCTTTGTACTGTCATACAGAACTGTGCTGTTCAGTCGGGGGGGGGGGGGGCTTCTCATCGTCACTCTTTGCTTTAGTTAATCTAAATAATGTCAGTAAAGGCGTCTGATTGGTCAAACGTGTTAAACATCATTTATCCACGTCAGTCTTTGGAGAGTTTATGATCTATTGTGCAGTAACTTCATTCCTCTCAGAGCTTCGTTCACTGTTTCACTTCACTAATGTTTTGCCAAATCGTAATCGGGATCAGGCGTGTTTGTTTCTTCAGTACATTTTCTAGTCAAATCCAAAGCCGGTGACCTGAGACGAGGTTTAAAGAGAGGACGGAGGATCAGGAGTTTAGGTGGCTGATGGAGCAACTTATCCTGTAAAATGTGTAGTGGTGTCATCTGTGGTTCAAAAAGTAGTGGCAGCTGCATCAGGAGCATCTAAACTGGGGCAGGATTCCCTCCTGAAGAAACAAGTGTTTGCAGAGCCTCTTTCAGAGTCTGATCCCTTCATCAGAGAAATGCTGTCTGACTACAAGACTCCATTTAAAAGCATCGGAGTGTCGAGAAGTTCAAACTGCCACGAGCTGCCAAGAGCCCCACACCCTGAGATTTCTAATGCTACTCCTGTGTGAAGCTCTGTGAGCCCACACTTTGAGAAGCATTAGATATTCATCCATCCATCCATCCATCCATCCATCCATCCATCCATCCATCCATCCATCCATCCATCCATCCATCCATCCATCCATCCATCCATCCATCCATCCATCCATCCATCCATCCATCCATCCATCCATCCATCCATCCATGCCAACTTGTCATACCGTGTATAAGTGCGTTCGAGTCACGCTGCCCATTGCGTTCCTTCTTTTATTCTCTTTAAACGTTCCTTCCCGGTGTGTTTCTGACCTAACACCGGCTTCACATTCTTTGTGACCACTTCATAGTAATTTCTGTTCTTTTCCTATTCTCTTGCATGAAATAATACAACCAAGTACTAGAAGTGAAGTAAATGCTAAAACATTGGTGCTTCCATTGTAATGAATATAAGAATGTAATATCTTGTCATTATTGAACTGTCAATCAAATATTCAAGTCACTGCATCCTGTTTTTTTTCTTTACACTGTATTTCCTCATTGTCTTACCTGTTACGGTCAGTGATATATACGTTAAAGTCCTGTCATAATGTTGGTATGTTCCGGTAAAAGTTTTGAGAGGCGCTGGCCTCAGGAACAAAGTCTCCATGCATCAGAAGGTAAATCGTCTGAGTGTGTGGAGGTTGAAGAAACCACATTCTCTGCTAACGCTTCGTAACTGAAGCTGATTTCCTCTTGGTCTCATCAGTCTCTGGTTCCTCTGGAGCCTCTGGAACACGCCTGGCTGGTGAAGACGGCGGCGGGCGCCTGGCCAGACATCTACTCTCTGTTCAGAGAGGAGCCGTCGCTCCTCAACAGGCAGGACTTCATCTCCGGCTTCACCGTGCTGCACTGGATCGCCAAACACGGAGACCACCGAGTCCTCAACACGCTGTGGTAAGGAGCCGCTTCACAACGCCACGTCTGGGCGCCTCGACACCACCAGACCAGGTCAGTCCACCGGTGATCTCATCAGAACGAGATCCTGAAACTGGCGTCCTCCTCCTTTTGTTTTCAGGTACGGCGTCGACAAGGCCGGAATGACCTTCGACATTGACGCCAGGTCAACAAGCGGCCAGACGGCGCTTCACATCGCCGCCATCCACGGCAACAAAAACATCATGCGGCTGCTGGTCACCAAGTTCCACGCCAACGTGAGACTGCGGGACACGTCGGGGAAGAAGGCGTGGCAGTACCTGAGCCGCAGCGCTCCGCTCGAGATGTTCCAGCTGCTGGGAGCGCCAGCGAGGGCCGCCGTGACCGGAGCCGGAGTCACCAAGGCCGACTCCACCTGGAACCAGCAGCAGCAGCAGCGCCGCCGCCGCCACCACCTGTCCATGGCCTCCTCGGCAGAGAGGCCGCAGAAACTAGCCGGGGGCACCAAGGTGAAGAGGTCCTCGTCCATCGCAGCGTTCCTCAAACACAAGTCACTGCATCGATTTTACGGACATCACTCGGACTCCCCTCTTTGAAAAGTCGAGGTTGGACCGAGTCAAGGGACCCCGGACCCTCCGGGTGCTTGTGTCTCTGGTGTTCCACTGTCGTTCAGCTCAGCGGAGCGTCAACACGTCTCCTGGAGGACTTACTGACCGCAGGGATGTTTGACCACGTGAACCCAGTGACGTCTCTTCAGGTCGCCTCCTGGGCTTTGGGACCTCGGGGAGCTGCAGAAGGACTCCCAGGGAGCCTCCAGGCTTCGGTTGCTCTCAAGGTTCAAGAAAGAAAACCAGAATCAGACACGTTCCTTCAAACTGGGTTTTGATCCTACTTCAGTGTGTTGGTGACGGGTCCGTCAATGTTTGTCTTCACTGTTCTGTTCTAGCAGATCAGAACCGGGCGGGACGGGGGGAGGGGGGTCCTTCACATCCGAGTTTACTCAACACTGAGTGAATATCCAACATCGTCTAATTCTCAACCATTTGACAGTATTCATGCACTCCTAATATTTAGCTAATTCGCCTGCTTGTTTATATAATTACACAGCTCTACAGTTTTATTTTTATCATCCTAAATTTCAGGAATAAAGTTCTATTGAGGAGATCTTAGACAATAACTTGAATATGTATTGGGTCTGTAAACCACTTAACCTGCTAAAATTGCCCTACTTTCCTTCAATCTTGAGTAAACCACACTTTTTCATAAGTTGACAACTTTCCATTGATAAGGTTTCTGATTTGACGAGCTCGGTAATACTTGAGGTCAATTTTCCTGGAAAAGGTTTCATTGTGTTTGTCCTGCTTGAGTTTTTCTGTCAGGATCTTCTCCTCTGCTGGCTCAGCTAAAGAGTGGAGTGTGTCGGAACCCAGCAGGGTTTTAACGAATGATGTTTGTCATGAGGCAGTTTTCCACCGAGCACAGCAGTTATTTTGATCCTTTCGTTCACGTTTGGACGCCGATGCCAGCTCCAGGGCCAGCGCCTTTCAGCTTTTGAGAGAAAAAAACAACTGCAGAACAGAGAGCTAAAGTCTCGTCACATTTTCACCATTAATTTCAGCCGCAATATTGAAAAAAACCAGAATATTTGTAGGCGTTGTATCATTGCTGCTTTAAAGCGTTTCTTTTTTACATCTAGATTTGGATTAAATTAACCAAGAGCACACCAGTTTATCTCAGGTGGTGAATGTCTCCGATACATTAAAGCAGGTCACGACTCGGTGCGGCTGAAGGTTTGAGAAAAATCGAACTTTGAAGGTTATTTTAGAAACCACGAGAACCAGATCTGTGGAAAAGTGCTGAACAAAGAAAATAAAGAAACTGTGAAGAGAAATGATAAGGAGGTTTCAGACCTCAGGTCTGGATTTAATCCAATAAGAACCTGAATACTTTGTCAAATCGTCATCAGTGTTGGGGGAAACTCTCCTGTGGCGGGGGAGGCAGCATTATTCTATTAAAAGTATGTGCCAAGGAAAAGTATGTGGGGGGGAAAATGAACTGGATTTATTTTTGTAATGATCCATCACTGCAGCTACTACAGAGTTACGTTCACTTATTAAATAGTAAAAACCTACAAATCAGTTTCCCATTTGATTTCATGTCTCTTGCTGAAATCTCAAACCTGCTCAGTCTTTCAAGGACTAGTTTCAAGAGATGCTGGTCTGTGCTTTGGAGCATTAATGAATATCTGTTCCTGATTCTGAGTCCTTACTGTCTCTCAAACTCTGTCTCATTGTCCCAAAGTGAACTGAAAACAAAAAAATGATTGGAAGCGGGGGAGTGGAGAGTTTCTAGAGCTGAGGTTGGATCTCAGTGTCCAGGAATGGAAAGAGACCCGAGACGCAAGGAGTCCCGGACCAGAGACACGTTAGCACACAAACTGGCCGATTCGCTTTGATATTCGATTAATTAGAGTTCAACGTCCTGCAAGAGTCACGTTTATTTTCAACAATCCATCGGTTTGATTTTTAAAGCTCCGCAATGAAAGGAAAAGGGAAACATGCCTGAGCATTCCTGGTCAGTGATTATAAATATGTCCCGCTTGGTGTTTCTTCTTTTCTGGATCTGCCACCACCTGACTCCATGTCTCATTAGAGGCATCATCAATCAACTCAAGTGAAAAGGTCACTGCTTGATTCGACAGGCATCAGACTGTGGTGATGTTCTCGACACTGCTGCTCTTAAATTAAAAAAAAAAAAACCTTTTGTGAAATCCCCGCCTTGGATTAATGAGTGTTTGCTGTTGCTGAAAGGAAGATCCTGGAAATCCACTGAACCCCGGGTCCACCGGCTGCGTCATAAAGAAAAATTGGACCTCGATGAAATGATTAAAGTTGCACGAACAGCAGAGCTCGCCAACCTCATTTCAGCCAACAGACGAAATTAAACATTTCTCTTCGATAACATAAACGCAATAAACTCTCCTTCCTCTCCACACTCCAGTTTCTCTCACACAGACTGCAATCCTTGTCTGAAATGTTTTGTTAAAGCCGGTCGAATCGGAGCCAAGGGAGCCGTCATCTCACCGTCTTTCTGCCGCTGCTCCCAACATCTCAGTTTTAAACTCATTTTCCTGTTTCCTTGGAGGCACACCAGATTCCTGATTCTCCACACCTCCTCCATGGCCGAGCAGGCTCAAAGGGAGGCCGGAGGAACCGCAGCCTGACATTTAAAACTGTCCGGTTCTAAAACTGTTTTTTTTTTTCCCCACCGCCATCCGTCTTTTAAACAGAGACCTGTAAATATTTTGTCTCTGTTTAAACTTATTTCCACTTATTTATTCTTGCACGGCATTTTAGGCACCTTATTTTATCTCAGTGATTTTTAAGTTATTTTATCTCGGGTAGTTCTGGTGTGTTTTATCGTTGATCCTTCGTCGAAATTTCGTCCTGCAGTGCATCTATGATTAAATTGTCAGAATGACAATAAAAGTTATCAATCTGTCTATCTATCTCTATCTCTCTGGTAATAAAGAAGTTATTGATCAAATTTATTTATAGAGCACCATTCAAACAGGGCAATTCACTGTGCTTTTCAAAGAAATATAGAAAAGCTTTACAAAGAAATATATGAATGGAAGAAATACATTAAAGCTTTAAAATAAATTAAAGAAATATGTTAAAACAAGTAATGAATCTCAATCTTAATCTCCAGATCTTTGTGTTTCCCACACCCACTGACCATACTGTCACTTTGGGAAGAAAACTCAAACCTCTAAGTAGGATTTAAACCAACTGAGTGCAGTGCCAGAAATTCTCAGCCATTGTTCCAGTGGGTCCTGCAGGACGTTGTGGTCAACTGTGTCCAAAGCAGCACTAAGATCCAGTGACACTAAAACTGAGACTGTGGACGTGTCACTGCTCATGGAGACGTCATTAAACACTTTAATAAGAGTGTTTCAGTGCTCTGACCTCAATCCAGACTGGAAAACATTCAGCTCATTGTTTTGAGCCAGAAAAGCATTAAGTTGTGTAAAAACGACCTTTTCAATAATCTTACTTAAGAAAGGTTTGATATGGGTCTGGAGTTACTAATTACTGAAGCATCCAGATTACTCTTTTTTTAAAAGAGGTTTGATAACGGCTGTCTTTAGAGTTTTTAGAAAAACGCCCGTCTGAAGAGAGCTGTGTACTCTCTGTGGTACATCTGGAGCTAGACCGTTCAAAACATCTTTAAAAAAACTTTGTGGTGAGAGTGTGGAGGCTGCATGTTGTGGGTTAGAGGTGCTCAGTCTAACAGGAGAACATCTGCCAGATTAGACAGAACATCTTTGTGTGGAGGCTCAGGGGTTCCAGTCGTAAGGCCTGAGCTCCACCCACTGACTCTCAGTCTGATCGGGCTCATTTGATGGTGAAATAGGATGAAACTCATTATAAGATGCATCTGATAACAGTTCAGGAGGTCCTGATGGTGAGGGGTTGGTCGGTCTGTCCACAACACTAAATAAAGTACCAGCACTAGTACTGTGTTTGTTGATGATCTCAGAGAAGAAAGATTGTCTGGTCCTTTTTAATTCTAGGTTCTACATGCCAAGCCTTTCTTTGTAGCGGTCAGAATGAAGGTGGAGTTTAGATTTTCTCCACCTGCGCGCCACCTGTCTGCACTCTCTTTTTTTGGGTCTATCTCCATGGGGCTATTCTCCTATCACACACTCCTTTAGCTCTGACTGGTATCAATCCTGTTTCTAACTTTAGCGCTGAAGTTCTCTGATAGAATGAATATTAAAATCACCCATTACCACAACAGAGTCATAATCAATTCCTCCAGCCAGACAGAAGTTTGCTGAAGTCATGAAAGAAGTTTGCATTGTATTTGGCTGTTCTGTAGATGGTTACTAATATTGCCCGACAGGAAGAGTTCACCCGAAGAGCAACATGTTGAAAAGAGTCAAACTTTCCACACGACAGCTGTTTGCATTGCGGCCCATATTCATTTGTTTTGGTCATGCCTGTTGTTTGCTATTTGTCGCAAATATTTGATTCCATTCGAGGTTTGTACCATGACACAAGTCAAACCGACAGCCCTCACAGCATTATTTTGGGGTTTTACCTCCGACTCTCTCGCTCCCTAAATATAAGACAGACTTCGTAGCAGTTGTTACCTTGTTAGCGAGACGCCTCATTTTTTATTAAAGTCTCATTCTTTGTTCAGTGTCATTCTTTACTTGGTTAAGATGGGGGAGATTCTCCATGTTAGCAGGTTAAATAGTTCTTTTGTCAAGTTAAAAGTCAAAAGCAGGAGGCCTTTTCTTCAAACATGTTGAGGGATTGTTTTTTTCTGCTGTTCCTGGCTGACTGATTTGAATAAAGGCCCCCGACTGTGTGCATTTTATATTTGACTTGATCAACACATGGTGACCGGGAGGTTGATGTACTTGGGTTTTCTTTTCTTTTTTCTCTTTCTCCTTTTATTTTCTTTTATTTGTGGGTGTTGTTGTTTGGGTTTTTTTTTATCGCATAACTTGTTATTTTTGACACAATATTAATATTTTAAATGCCATTATTTGTAAGTTGTGTCTGTAAAAACTCAATAAACAAACTTGAGCAAAAATATTAAAACACTGCTGCTGACGTTTAAAGCTTTCCCTGTTCAGACACCTTGAATATTGCCGACTTCCTTCACCCTGACGCCACAGACAGAGCTCTCAGGTCTGAACAACAAAAACTACTTCCTGTCTCACAAACCAGGTTCAAAACCTGCCGTGACTGTTCTTGTCAAGCTCTCACACTAAAGCCTCTACGAGTTCGTGAATTCAAGTTAGTGTCGGCCAGCGTCACTCAGACCCAGCCAAGATAGAGACGGACTGCAACTCGTGGAGATCAGATTGGGATTTATTTGTTCTTTGTTCAGTTTGAAGATCATGAAGCGATGGAAACGGTTCAGCTATTTGAATTCTGAAATATGAGTCAACAACTCAAACTGCTTGTTGTTTCGTCAAACAATTCCCCAGGCCTGTTTGCCTCGTGGCTTTGTGTTTATTTGCCCTGCTAAAAGTAGAATAATGCACTCAGACGCTGGCACTGTTTCCATCGGGGAAAACGTGTTCGGGTTGACGAAACACGTCGAAGTCAACGGGCGGCACTTTGCCACACGATCTGACATCAGAAACCTGAAAACAGTCAAAAAACTAGACTTCACTGAATCAAATATTTAAAACAGTTAAAATGTCTAAAATGGTGAAAAACTAAAAGGGTCAAATGGCTAAAATCATACAAATATAAAGCCGTTTAAATATAAAGTTAATTTTTTTTAAGTGTACAACAACTAAAATGGCTAAAACACTTTAAAAAAACATTACATCATCATCAGTAGGGTAAAAATAACCTGTCTCACAACGGTCTAATCCCAGCTTACGTTCCCTATTGGGGGGTGAACAATCCAACGTCTGGTGAATTCTGCTTCACACTGACAGCTAAAATTGCTGAAATTCTTTTTCACAAAGAATCTTTTTTTAAGTGTTAAACCGCAAAACATCTGTAAAACGGCTGAAACTACAAGAAAAGGTAAAAGAGGAGAAATGAGTAAAACATCTATTAATGTCATCCTAATGTCTTCTGTTCTAAATTGAAACAACAGAAGACAGGTTGTGTATTTAAAGTAAAACTTTGCGAAGGTCAAAATGTTTTGAGGCTTCAGAGAAATTTTGGTAAAAAGTGATAAAAACGTCTCTTTTGGTCGTGACAGTTTCAGACCGCCAGAATAAAACAACTTATTTTTCACTTTGTTTGAGGGGTAAAGACTCGGATTGAAGACTCAGATTTGGTGGAATGTTTTTTTGAAGGGAACAGAAATGTAGATGTGATGATTTGTTGGAACAGGCCTGGAGCTTCATCACTGAAACAACCGGTCCAACCAGCTGAGTGGCACATTGCACCACCGTAAAGACACAGCTATATTCACTTACTTCAATGTAAAGCTGTGAAAGCAACTGTGTGGAGATTCCTCGTGAGCAACACATTCATACGGAGAGTAAACATTTAGAATTATGAAAACGTTATTGTCAAAGGCCATTTTAATTCCAATGCACCAATCAACACTCAATCTACTGACAGATATCACAGGATCATATTTCATGTGCCACAGAAGAGCCACTCCACCAGATATTCTGTCGTGGACTATCTCCAGACGCAGGCCTGTGGTAGAGTCTCCTGCCCCGTGAAAGCAGGATTATTTATCTTATCATTTTTTATCTTTATTTTAACAACTGAATTGAGCCCCTTGTGGCAATTATGACCCATCGGTAGCAGCCGGTCAGGGGGAGCTGGTGGGGGCCGAGGGTCTTGCTCAGAGACCCCCGGTACATGTTTTCGGTGACTGTGGGATGAAACCTACACACACACAGGGAGAACACGCAAGCTCCACATTTGAACCTGGGTCGTCTCGCTGTTAGGCAAGACCTGGGGTCAAGGCGGGCTTCCCCGCCCGGACTTGGGGGGGGTGTCCCAGCCCAGGGTATATGCTCTGTCCAGTCTCGTCCTGGCGGCTGGGGTTGGGGGCCTGGGGCCATGTGTCCCTTCTTCTCTTGCGGGCTCCTCCTGGCTGGTGGGGGGGTCTTCTGCGTTCTCCCTCTGGTGCTTCCTGGGGTGGGGGTGTGGCTCTTTCTGGGCTGGGGGCGTGGCTATCTTGGGTGGTTCGCAGGAGCCTTCCCAGGTCTGGGGAGCCGCTGGACACCAGGGCGGGTGTCGCTGACCACAACCAGTGGGCAAACCGCACACACACTCCTCATCAATGTTGTTTCTTGTTCTCTGCCATCATTTGTTCAACTGTCAAAATCCTGTACTTCTGTATTTGTTGTTGCTCTTTTGTTCATTTATGTTCCTGCTTGAAAATCATGTTAATATCTAGACAGAGCTGCTCAGGTTCATTTAATCTAACAATGGTTGGAAAGTGTTTGGATTGGTGTGAAAACTAAATACTACATCTAGCATTAACAAGGGTATTGTCTGTCTTTCAGAGGTCATTTTCACACCTTCAGGGACCCTAAAGGGGCCGACCAGCTCGCTCCCCATGACTCCGTCCAACAAAAGGACTCCGCCACCTCCTCGCTGGGACACGGTGGCCTTCCACCAACCACACACTACTCCGTCCATCTGGACCATCCAGGGTTGTACTCATCAGTAAACAAGACTTTGAAAATAAGTCTTTGTGTATTTATAGGTCCACTGCAGCTGTTTCTGCTTGTGAGCAGCTTGTGAGGTTTATGGGGAACTGCAAGTTTCTAGAGGAGCCCACACCTTGATGTTCACTCCAGAGGCACCAGCAGCTTCAAATACTTGTTTGCAGCATTTTAGCAGCCGCTCTCGGTTGGGCCTGGAATGCAGTGTAAGAGAGAGTTTAAGAAATTATATTTTCACATACCATGGTCCTAAACTTTGTGTTATTGTCCTTGAGGTTTGCCGGAATATGAAGCACAATCAGGACACAGAAAAATGTCACGACAGCCAAACTCTAAACCCAACAGGAAGCCCGCCATTCGGCGTCAACCGTGAAATTAGACCTCAGACTGAGGAGATTACAACTTAATAAATCATCAAATAACAACCAAATCAAAAAAAAAAGAAAAAAATATTTTTATTCAATCAATTAGCAGCAAATCAAAACTCTTCACTTCATGTTTTCAGGCACAAATATGACAAAGCTGATCTCTATGCAGATTCTGGAGGATTAAACAGGACTTTCTATCTCTTGTTTCCGTGAGTGGAGATGTAGAGGAAGAACGTGAGGAAGGTTCAGGCTGTCCAGTGAAATTGAGCTGTGGCCTGAGAGGCCTGACTGGAGGTCTGTGAGCAGAGCTTCACACACTAAGCCTCCTCCGCCAAGCTGTGGATGGTCTCGACAATCCTTTTCTTCAGTCTCCTCACCTTGTTGGGCGGAGTCTCGTTTAGACATTCCTCCACATACTTGAGGAACCCTGCGTGTGGAGACACTGGTTGGTTTTGACAGAACGTCCTCAGGAGGTCCAGCATCTCTCTGCCCGCCGGGGCCGCCTCCCGGCTTGCTCTCCTGCGACCCGTCACGTGGCTGGAAGACGTGGAGGGGGAGGGGGAGACGGAGGGGGAGGAGTGCCGGGAGTCTGAGGGGGGAGACTGGTGGGGCTGCAGGGCGGAGGCCTGGCAGTCCAGTCGGAGGAGGCCGGGCTCCTCGGTCTGCTCGTCCTCGTCGCACGAGTCACAGAGGAACATCAGCTGCTGGTAGTGTTTCCACTTGGGCAGGTAGAAGTCCTCGGAGCCACAGGTTCTGTTGGTCCTCACCACCTTGTGCTCACGCTGGAAGATCGTTCGCAGATTCCTGAACTTTGTCTTGATGTCGTCCACTGAAGAACAAAGAGGAATCAGGCAACGTGCGTGAGGAAGCATGTGAAGACGTGACGGGGTTACCTGTGAAAGTCACGGGTTCATTATCGGACAGGAGGCGGCTCAGCGTCTCCAGCAGGCTCTGCCTCAGCTGACGGTTCCTGTAGCTCTCTGACCGGTGGTCCCACAGACCGCTGTGCTCTGGAACAAGCATCAAACCTCAAATCAAACACTCACAGATTGACTCGACTTAAGGCGTTCCGCTGGTGAACGCTGAGAAATCGTATCCCACCAACTCGTCTCAACAATGGATTTCTATTCAAAACCTTCTCTCAGATGTGAGATATGCTGAAATCTTACGGTGAAAATGAATGCTGGTGAACAAGTCCACTCCATGAGTTCTTTAATATTTTCATTAAAGTACCGTTTTGCAGTAGAATTGAGGCAAAACCCCCGAGCTGTTGTTATTTTATCCTTTTGCTGCTGTGGCTCAACAGAGTAAACCAATGCTTTGACTGATCTGGACACTGGTCTGAGAATATTGTCAGATATAAAAACCAAAAAAAATGTTTTGCTCCTAATGTTAGCATTTACAAGTAAGATATTTACCTCCCAGTAATTATAACTCAATAACCAATAATGTAATGGTTTTATATGTAATAAAGCTAATGTTGGAATAACTTTCTGGTAATGTAAAATGTTTTTACAAATATGATTGGAGAGTGATGTGTGGTATGTCCAGTATCTTCAATACGTAAATGTGACGACTATGCCATCCAATAAACTTAATTGAGACGCAAACTGAACAAAACTGCCAAAACTACTATATTTCCAAGAGATAGTCATATTCTTATGCCTGCATCTTTAAGAGGCACAATGATTACTATTCTTACTATGTGAATGCCTCCAGAGTTCCCTCTATATTGTAGTGATAAAAATCTTTATTGTGTGAATGCTGAACGCATTTTGAACATAAAATCAACACCTCAGAGGAGGATAGCTCCATGGTAACACCAACAACTACAAACATTAAAGAAATGGCATCTAACTCAATCAGAAGAATTTGAAACAGCCTGCAAAATGTTTAATCTATAAAAAAGCCCTCCTGGAAGTGCCTACTCTTCCTCCTTAATAAAAGGAAACAAGAACAACCCTAGATTTCTCTTCAGCACTATAGCCAGGCTAACCTCATATCCCTTTAAGTTAGAACAGTAATGACTTTGTAAACTTCTTTAATGACAAAATAATTTTTTTTAGGATAAAATCTAGGACATACTGCTCAAAGCTGTGTAAGCACTTCTCCATTATTACTTCGTTGTGGCAGTATGAAGGGGACATTAGACACCAGGTACACAAAATTTCATCTGAAATGTTCCAGTTTTTATTATGATGCTGACTCAAATATTTTATTATGTTATCAGCAACTTTAATATAGACTTTCTTAGATTTAAACCGGCCACAATAATAACATCATTGGCGGGTTATGCAATAATTTCTATAATTACATTACTGGATGTTAAAAACTGACTGAGAATAATCTGCTCTAACTTCACCTTGTCTGTTTTTGATTATTTTGAGTCATTCATTTCGTGTGTGTGTGTGTGTGTGTGTGTGTGTGTGTGTGTGTGTGTGTGTGTGTGTGTGTACTGTGGAAAAAAATATTCCATTTGTTTGAAACATGTTTTGCATCACTGCTTTCATTATAAATGTGATTCTTACTAATCAAATGAAATTGGCAGAGGAGGATCAGATGCGGCTCATATGAACTACAAGACGACGGTTCAGTGTTTCCGACCTGAGAAAAAGGTGATGAGCTGCTGGACTTTGGCTTCACTCCACAGGCAGCGGGAGTCTGTGCTCGGCCTGTCGGCCTGAACCAGACAAGAAGCAGCGAAGTTGAGAGGCGAGCTGTTGGTGTCGGGCAGCGAGCTGGACGGAGACGGAGGGAGGCTGTTAGCGGCTCTTTTCAGATGATCTGGCGATGCGGAGAGGAAGATCTGGAATCCGCCGCTGGGTTTGAGGTCAGTCTGGCAGGAGCTGTGGATGATGGAAGAGTTGGAGCTGGAGGAAGTCTGGATTCCCTGGTCCGCAGCCTTGTCTTGGTACGGCATCAGGCTGTGCAGCTCGTCCGCGTCGTCCTCTTCACACGACTCGGAGAGGAAGAGCAGCTGCTGGAAATGTTTCCACTTGGACATGTAGGGTTTGTCGGAGGTCCTCCTGGACTGGACCGCCTTGTATTCCCGGTTAAAGACGGTCCGAAGGTTCTTGAACTTGCACTTCACATCTTCAACTGCAGATAGAAAACAAAGGACTCACTTCACACGAGGCTGAGATTTCAAAGGAGGCTTTGAACAGCATGACTGTAATTTACTATTCATTTTCAATAATTCAATAACTTGTACAACACTGCTAAAGATCACTACTGTAATCGGAACATCTCAGTTTGAGATGGATACCGTTCACAATTGAACCGATACTCGGTACAAATTAAAACCCAGCTCTACGTCCTCCTATTCCTTTGCTTTCCCCTCTGGAAATATTGTCCAGCTAAATGGAGGAAAACTAAAATGAAAACAAATGAGAATCTCTTCAGCCTGGAAAAACATCTTATGTTGAACCAGGAGCTTCCTCAGATTAGAAGTTTCCCGCCGCTAGCCTCGCACTTTGCCTCACAAATATTGCAGCGAGCTTAATCTGTGTCGTATTTTGAAAAGTGGAGCCATTTGAGCGCTTTCTCTCCGCCATGCTTGCTCCGTTCACTGCTGCAGCTACTGACGTCATTACGCTTGTGTGCATGAAATGCTATGTTCAAGTCCGGCTCGGAAAATTGCCTACTCGTCCACTCCCTCACAGCCACAAAGATGCGCTTAAGTACTGTTTGATTGTAGGAGAATCGGTACTTGGTAGTACCAACAGATTTTGGTTGATACTTATTGAGCCGCGGTCCCAACGCGCTATTTGTGCCTTGATGGAACGTGGCGATGGAACCATCCTGAGCCACAACACAACTCACACCATCATGACAGGAAGTACAACACATGGACACGTTGCTTCCACAATACAATATCTGTCTGTGTACCAACTTCAGCATCTACTGAGCAACTGTATGTTTTTGAGAAGAACCAAACATTTATCAGTATTTTCTGATAACATGACAGGAAAAAGACCACAAATCAACTCGTGAGCCAAAGTCTAAAAATGACCATCTCTGGACGTTTTCAACATGTTTGAACCCGGTATCAACTGGAATTAATGCAAATGACTATATTATTCCCTCTCTTTGAAACCGATGTGGTTCGGAGAAGCACTGACACCGTCACTGCTGGTTCCTGGTGGTGCTGCAGTGTGATATTTACCTGAGAAGCTCACGTTGTGGTCGGACAGCTGGCTCCTCAGAGTCTCCAACAGTCTCAGCCTCAGCTGACGGTTGTTGTGGTGTTCAGATTTCTTGTTCCACAGACAGTCGTGCTCTGTGGAACAACAACACATCAGGAGCAGCGACAGTTACAAAACTCTTCAGAACTCAGCACGAGTGTCAATATGATCTTTTTTTTTGTTTTTTTTTACCGGAGTAGAAAGATATGAGAGCGCACTCCCGGTCCTCCGTCCAGAAACATTTGACCATCGACGGGAGGCAGGAGGACGAGGTGTTGGCGGCGGAGGAAGACGAGTTGGGGAGGAAGGAGGGGAGCGGCTGGCTGACCTCCTGTGGGCCGCTGGGCGGAGACAGAGGAAGCTGGTCGGGGCCGTCGTCCTGGTCCCAGCAGCACTGCAGGAACATCAGTTGCTGGTAGTACTTCCACTGGGGAACAAACTCTTCCTCAGAGTTCACCTCCTTGCTGGCTTTAACCATTTTGAACTGTCGCTGGAAGGTGGTTCGCAGGTTCTTGAATTTGCTCTTGATGTCCTCCACTAGAAGAAAGAGTGAGACAGAGTGAGAGAGTGCGACAGAGGTGCGTTTCGACCGCAGTAACACGGTTGATTGTTTTTGCAGGAGCAAAACTAAAAACAAAGTTATTTACTCTCAAAAAAGGTACTCTGAAGCTACGAAAGGAAGAAACTTCAGGGAATTTTCAACCTTGTGTTGAGCAGCAGTTCACACACAACTGGATGAATCAATGATGGAGACAAAGACAATCATTTTCTTTTCTCTGAGCACCAATTTCAGTTTTATCCATCATTTCTTTTGTAATCTCGTTGAGTTAAACATGAACGCTGACACTTGTCCACTCCTGTGGATCACATTCAATTAGTGCAGTGTCCAGAACTGCCCACCAGGTGGAGCTAACATCATTAGGAATGTGTCTTAAGGCACAGAGATTGTGGGTTTCCTCAGTGCTGCAAGTCCTGGGATTAGTGAATGAATCCTGCTGGAAATGAACAACACACATGCTGATCTGGGACGAGCTTATCACACCGACACTTTTCTTCAGAAACACCCTGGGAGATGTTTTCGGGGAATCAGACATCCGGGAACTCGGTGAAGTCCCTCCCTAGCAACGCTGGCCGCCATATTTGTATGCAGGAAAACAAAACTTCTCAGCTCTCTGTGAAAAACGAAAGATTCTTAGTTCTATCAGTGTGCCAAAGACTTGTTGCGTTTATGGGTGTTCAGCAAATTCCATTAATGCAGAAATAGCTGTCTATTATCAGCTGGGCAAAAATAAGGGAGTCTGGCCGTGCGGGTCGTACCAATAACTGGCCTCCTCGGTCTTGACACACTTACGTGTGGTCGCAGCACTCCAAACTTCGATCAGGTAATTGTACAGATCAGGATCGGTAAAGTCAGGCCACTGCTGTGGACTGTTGCTCCAGGTGTCTGCCGGGAGCTTGTATGACACTCGGACAACCCGAACACATTTAACTTGGCATCGTATCGGCCCCTGGCCTCGTCTGGCAATTCCTCTTGGAAGTTGGAAGCCATTTTCTACACTCAATCAAAAATAAAAGAAGCTCAAGAGCACTCGTATCGTACAAAGGCTGGTTTGTTCCGAGTGATGCCTCTTAATTTAAACCCGTCACGTTATCTGTGACGTGGACCCGACTTCCCGACTCGGACTCACAATATCCTCTTTTTAAACAATCAATCCTGAACTACAACATTCAGTTTGTTTGTCATTGCTTCAGGAAATGGGACAAAACTTCCATTACGACGACGTCTAGGCATTATTCAGAAATCAATCAGTTGAGCAAGCAAAGCAAGTGCAGACACAGCTTAACAGGACAGTAAACATGTGATGTGACTGCGATCAATACATTCAACCCGACTGTTTGTTTTCCGTGAGTCGTCGTCCCACCAGCAGCTTGTTGACTTTGTCCAAACATGTTTCCATTCAGAGCAGGAATGCACAATGTATTGTGGCTTGTGTTATAAAAATGTAATTTAATGTTATAAAGTGCAATCCTCAAAAGAACTACCCTATTTCTTCTTTTTTTTTTTTAAATCGTGGGTTAATAAAGTTGTAGGCTTTAATTTGCTATCTGTGCTTTCCCACTACACACATGAACATGGCCTCGGTCTTTTTCAATGACATCGTTCGCTGGGCGTTGCCATTAGGTTTACGGCAGCATCTCATCTGATGACGCCGACTCAAGCAGACGTCGGGGAGTTCTTCCAGTCTCACCAGTGAAAGGAACCGGCGGGGGATGAGCCGACAGCAGGATTCTCAGGTGCTCCAGTATTTTCCATCGAAGCTGTCGGTTCTTGTAGCTCTCCGACTTGTGGTTCCACAGACAGCTGTGTTCTAGTACAGAACCAGAAGATTCACATAGGGTCAATATGTATAAAGGTTGACACGGTTTTCATTCAGAATTGAAAGCAGAAAGTCTTCATAAATATGGTTTAAAGTCAGTGTGGCATCAACATTGAACATGTTTCTGAAAATATATTTACAAGATTATGTAGTAAAGTGAGGAGCATGGAGCCTAATCACAAGCAGATGTTACACCTATGATAATGCTAATTCTACCTTGTAACCTAAACAGAGTAAAAATGACATTATTGTGAGGCCATAAAACCAGAAAATGGCATTTAAGAGGAACTAGTTGAACCAAAATTTGATACTGCTGAGTGGTAAAAGAGCTGAACGGAGGATTTTAGCTGTGACGTTGCCGTTCCTTCACATGCTCCTTCTACTGGTATGAGAAGGAAAACTATAAATACTGAAAACAAGTAACGTCACAAAGGCAGCGCAAAACTTAGAATCAACACATTAGACATGAAATCTATCTTCAAAAAGAGTATACTCTATCTCAGTCCCAGCATGCACTTATTCAAAAAATACTTATACAGGCATATTTAGGGAGGAGCTGTGTGTGCCTGGCAAACATGATGGAGAACAAATCCTTGGATCAGGATCAACTTGTATCTTTTATTGACAGTCCATAATGATGCAGCCGAGGTAAGACACTGGAGCGATGGTAAACGAAACGTTTTCTCAGGTGGTACCTCCTGTAAAAACCACGAGGACCAGCTGTGGGCATGGAGACTTTACCCACTTTTAGTTGATTGAAATGTAATAAATAGTAATAAACTATTAATAAAATAGCTGCTATAATTGTCATTGTGGTGTGTGTGGTAGAACTTCTTCATCAACCTGTCCAGAAGCAATCTGGATCAGTTCTTTCTTTTTATCATTAACTATTTTTAATTGAAGAATGGCTCAGTCATGGCAAAAACAATACACACTCAGCATTGAGGAAGAGCACAGAACCATCCATGGCGGAGGTGAGAGGTACAAGTAAAATCAGTTTTTCTCCAATAATCTCACCGTGGTCTGAGAGGACTCCTGCCCTGCATGTTTCAGACGTCTCCATCACCTCAACCCACCTGAATCGAGTGCTTCTGCCCTTCACCAGCTCCTCAGAAGACCCGATGAGGAGCCCTCACCGCATTGCTGCGTGAAGAGACCTGAAACATGCAGGACCGGGGTGCTCCTGGGCCACGATGGAAACCGTTGCTGTGGCAGTAAAGACCATGATGCTGTGTGGCGTTCTGGAATCATACACAGGTCAGCAACAATAAAAGACACAAAAAGTTGCCGAACCCATACAATCTAAAACATGAAGATATAGAGAAACATCTTATAAAGCATGGGATCAAAGAGTACAGTCAATAACGATCTAAGATGAGGAGCTTTATGGTAAAAACTGCTGTCAGATGAAGGAAATGTAGAAATCCACATGAATTTAAATGAATCATCACCATTTAAAGATGAAATAATCCCACAAGTCTTCTACAAGGGTTTCTGACCATTCCACTTATTTATAGATTATAAATCACATTAATAGCACTGGCTGTGAGATCATTTAAAAGATATATTTCGATAGTTTTAACACCAGAATCTTTATTCTTTATTTGTTTTGGGTGAATATCTAATTAATGTAATCATATTACAATTCCAGTGAACTTTGTTTTATTTATTTCATTCAAACTCCACCTGCAAACTGAAAGTTCATTTACCAGGAGAGAAAACAGAGGTTGTTCTGCGGTTCTTGTAGAATATTTTAGATTAAAAAAATGAAGCCGATTGACATCAGTTGCTCGGCCCCATTGCTCCTATCGCTCGTTGCTCGTAGTCGTCGTCCAGCAACGGTTGCCTATACTCGTTGCCGCGTCCGACGACGCTTAAACGCCAACTTTTTAAAGAGTTTGATCGGGGGGTGGTTTCCCGACGGTGTCGGTGGGAGACTCACCGGAGAAGAAGGCGATGAGCGCCCTCTCTTTGTCCTCCGTCCAGTGTCGCTCTGCGGCGAAGATCAACGAAGGAGACGCCATGATGGTTGCTGTTTGCTTCTGCTTCCACGCCGCTGGGAGGACATGTGACCTGAAAGACGCGCGCTGATTGGACGACTGGATGTGGACTGGACCAGGACCCCTACCTGCAGTCACACACATTGCTCGGTAGAGGCCGCTATTATGTCGCCATGCTGGTTCAGTGTGACTTCAATTTAAAAAAATAATAAAAAAAATCCCCAACAGTGTCACGAGCAGACTGCGTTGTATTTGGCGCTAAATAAATATAGTTGAATTGAATTGATCTGAGCCAGACGTAACATGTGGCGTCTGTAGCGCTGCATTATGTAATAATGATGCAATATGTAATAATGTAATGGAATTTAAACTCATTATGTAATAATGATGCAATATGTAATAATGTAATGAAATTTAAACTCATTATGTAATAATGGGTGGAATGAAACCAGATTGTAGTAGTGCCACTGAGTGCATTTAATTATTTAACCCACATTTTGTAATAACTGTTGCAAAATGTAACAACTTATTACATAATGCGTAAAAGCTTGACAAAATGCGTTCAAGAATTTTACTACAAAATGCGGCAGATTATTACAAAATGCGGCGTTATTACATAATGAGTTGAAAATGTATTAGATTATTAGACATTGCACCATTATTACACAATGTGGTGCTACAAGGTCCAGGAATGGAGCCTTGGGGAACCCAAATGATTTTCATACACTCAGGTTCATAACGACTTATCGACACAAAGCAGACCCTGCAAGAGTGAAACCAAGTTAATGCTTTGCTGGGAATTCCAAACAGTTTTTACAGTCTGTCCAGCAATATGTTGGTCAACTGTGTCGAAAGCAACACCAAGATCCAGTGACACCAAAACTGAAACATGAGATGAGTCACTGCTCACATACATTCCTGGGAAAAAATTAGGACACCCCATTAAATATTCAGTTCCGTATCAAGAAAAGTTCACATATTGATGTCTAATCTTGTTTTTATTCATCTCTGGAAAAGAAAGTGATTTAATTGCAGGTAAACAACAAAAATGTACCTTGTTTTACTCATTAAAGAAACAATATCAACAAAAAAAAAAATGCAGATTCTAACCTGGAAAAAGTTAGGACACACTAGTGTTAACCCCTGTGGCTGAAATAACTAAGGCCCCGTTTACACGATAACGAATACGAGTGTATCCGCAAAACTTTCTTCTTTTAGGGGGTCCGTTTACACGACACCGGTGTGCGGATCCACTGCATTCAGTTTTTATACCGGCTCCCAAAGTGGAAAGTTTCTCTCACGGCCGTGCCTCTGTCCTGCAGAGACTGCCTGAGGCCATGGAGCCTGTTACTGCACACCCTCATCTCTCCCCCCTCCCTTCTTGTTGTAAATAGTTCCTTCTGCTCATGCGCCTGTAAACAAACATGGCGGCCCTTATCAAGACATTAATATCGCCTGCAAAAGTGTTTATCGCCAGTTATATCCTTCTTGCATGTTCACAAGATGTTGTGCGGCTTTAATCCCACGCCTGGAGGGGTCATGGCTTCTGAAGCAGCAACCGAAGGATCTACACAACGTCGAGTACCTGGTCGTGTTATGGCTGGTTGGCGTATAATTACGCGAAAGAAGCACTCATCAGGCGGATGTCAAGTGTTGTACTGTTTTAATTTCCAGTAACCAACAGTTGGCTGGTATACTTCCCGACGAGACATTTAACAACATATTTACAGCGAACCTTCATTTCATCTCATTTCCTTCACATGTAGACATTCGGTCCCTCCACATTATTTACATGATTCAGTTTCACCAGGTGCCGTAAAAAAAAGAAGAAGAAAAAAAAAAAGAGGTTTACGAGCATATCCTCGTCATCAATCTGAGGATACCTGTCAAACTGGGTTACACTTCAATCGTCAGATAAGACAAGAGTTAATTATTTAGAAAAAAAATCCAACACTGAAAGGTAATAAAAAATAGCTGTATTAGATGTTTGTTAGAATTTTTTAAATCCACGTTCCGGATATAATCAATATATGAAAAAACAGCTGGAAACG
Source organism: Lipophrys pholis (assembly GCF_963383615.2). Lineage (NCBI taxonomy): Eukaryota > Metazoa > Chordata > Actinopteri > Blenniiformes > Blenniidae > Lipophrys > Lipophrys pholis. The sequence goes on along the minus strand of NC_137641.1, from coordinate 7,208,149 downwards.
TAACCAAAAGGTGGGAATGTGCTGGACTTGTAGGGTTTCGACGTCATGGTATTTGTGTTCAAGAGCCGGATGCGAGTATGCCTTTCCCCATACACAAGTGTGAATATTAGTAAAAAATTGTCTGCTAATGAGGACTCTGGGTCTTATTCCTGATCTCTGTCTGTGCACGTGTCACTGAGATTAAATGGAGTCGTCTTGAACCCACAAGCAAGCGAACCCCACGCTTCATGGACGTTATATACAAACCATAATATCGATAACATTTACATGTTAAGGTCATTAAGAAAGTAAGTATGTACACTCTGTGTCAGCATATAATCAAAATCTTCTCTAAAGCTCTCAAAAATCTTCCTTTTGGTGCTTCAAGTACGAGTTGATTCACAGAACTGCTGACAGGGGAAAAACTCGTATCAGCAAGAGTTTGGATAAGAAAAGCTACACTTGCAATTCACTATGGCAGGACCCCCATCGGGACCCCAACCAGGACCCCCCGATCCCCGCTGGAAACCTGTCTCCCGCTGCAACGTAAAAAGTAAAGTCCACCCTTAGTAATCCAAAGCTGGAAACATAACTGTATCTAACCCGCAGCGTCTACAAAAAGGTTGTGCACCTTCAAAAATGTCTGAATTGGTCAGAAATAATAATCTGATATGCATTTAAGTCACAAATATAGACAAACGCTGAAACTGAGACCTCCACTTCCCATACTGCAGGATACTTAGGAAATTCATGTTTCCTCCATCGCACACAGCAGCCCCAAACTGTGATGCTCCCACCGCCGTGCTTCAGCATGGTGACGTATGACAGCCGAACGAGTGAAACTCGCCTTACTTGGTCTGGGAAACACAGTACGTCTGTTTTTGGATCGATTCTCTTCAGATTGATTTGCTGCTGGTCGGCGTCACCAAATCCTCCACACCTGATCAAGTGGCACTAATACAGATAGTGGTGTCTTTTTAACAGTTATAATAACAAATCAAGTAATTTAAAATGCCTTTACTTAAGAGTTACACTCACACGTTTGATAAAAAGTACTGATATTGTATTGGTGATTTCACAACAGGAAGGAGGTGGTGCTATCAGAGGCTTCTTGTGTGATAATTCCTAACTGCAATGAGCTCCTCTTCTTTCCAAGCAGCACCGTGAAGGTTTAACATTCCAAGTGCATAAAATAATCTGAAGTGCTTTGGTGTTATCAAGGAAAACACACTTGTGACTTCAATGTCCATCAGATCACATTTCAGGACCATTTCAAGCAGAAACGTTATTTTTCCTGCCACTGTAAGAATCTGAGGATGTCCCTCTGTCAGCAGCACTTTTTAATAAAGTGACCTTGATATAAAAAATAAAGTAAAACAGAATGAAGGAAGATAAGTCAATTCAAGTTGATAGTGATTTAAAAAAAAAAATTTAAAAAAGCTGATTTGAGGTAGTGTGAAGGGGACTTAAATCTGATGAGGTGGTTGGGTTGAGACTCTATTTCTTTTTGGTGTAATTAAAAGTCCTGTAGCCTCCTAAATTGGGTTATTTTATGTTGTAAACCAATTTACAAATTTATAGAGCAATTAAAGACATTTAAATGTATATTAGTATGAGCGTATATATATATATATATATATATATATATATATATACGCTCATACTAAGCGTATATATATATATATAGTCTACCTAGCCTGTTTCTTTGAAAGGCTATAGCCAGTGTGATGCATGTTACTGAGAAATACTAATTGCAAAAAAAATGTCTGTCTTCTATCTTGTTCTGTGATGAGACGTTCCTGTGAGATTAGAACCGATCAAGGCGGATTGCAGGTTGTTGGTTCATCTTTTAACTTTACAAGCAGGAAAAATACTTCAGTATAGTAACAATAAAAATGGTTGAACTTTTCCCCAAATGGGAAAAAGTAACGAAAAAAAAAGAAGAAATCAAATACTGATCGTTTGGCTGCCATGAAAATGCTGCACGTGTGATTTCCTTTGTACATGAACCAAATGAAACATCAAAATACAGCTTAAAAAGGTAAAGTCACCTTTTTCTGTTTATCACAAAAACAATCAACGACTTCAAGCTAGAAGATGATGGATGTTCCTCCCACACGCCTCCCGGAGCAGCGTCCTCTTCCTCTCGTTAAAACCAAAGACGCCGTTGGTCCCTCTTCCCGTCAGCCGAGTCCTCCTTGGTCTTGCCGTGGTTTTTGGCCAAAACAAACATTGATCCCCGCCTCCTCTGTCCAATCGTATGACAGCACCCTCCTTGCTCCCGCCCCCTTTTCAAGGCGTCCACAGCTCTCAGGTGGTGAAATGATTCGTTAGCCCCGCCCCCTTGGTGGAGAGACACAGCGACTGGAGCGTGTGGCCGCCATCACCGTCCTCTTACCATTAAAGTACACTTAGTCCGGCCCTGAGGCAAAGAAAAAACTCTCCCCACCCGGTTCAACCCTCACAAAAAAAGTCACACACGTCACAAAATGAGCGCTACCCCAGTGGTGCGTTCACCTGTCCGTCAAACGATGCTGTCCTGCAGCAGAGGCTCGAAGTCCTCGTCACTGGTGGCGGGCGGGCCGTCCTCGTCGCCGCCCGGCAGGGGCGTGTTGATGTGCACGCCTGCCAGCGAGGACATGGACTCCTTGCTGTCGGGGCGGGGCTTGTCGCTGAGGGACAGCTGGGAGGAGGAGGAGGAGCAGACGCTCTTCTCGGGGATGAAGAGCGCCACCAGGAAGGCCACGACCACGGTGCACGCCCCCAGCAGGAAGGGGGGGCCAGGGATGAGCGCCCGCTGGTGGGGAGAGAGGAGCACAGGCGTTTACCTCCCATCATGTTGGCAAGTACTGCAATAATGTTTTTATCTCAATTCAGACACTTCAATGTATTTCAGCATGAGAGGAGAACTACACTACTGCATCTCTACCCCCTACCTGAACCAGGGTTTGAGCCCCTCCCCCAATCTGTCTGTCTGTCTCTTCCTTTTCTCTCCTCAAAGATGTGCAGTTGTTACGGTTCTCTTGCACCTTTAAACCTGATTTCCACTCAGCAGTATGTGCCACTGCAGTACAGTACAGTACAGTACGGTTCAGGTTTTCATGGTTGTGGATAGTAGTGAAAATACTGTACCCAACCGTTACCATTTTTTTCGTAACCACTCCATTGAGGTACCTAGCACATCGGTATGGTTCCATGAGGAGGAGCTACAACGCAGCCGTCTGGACAAGCTGCAATAAACCCTCCCGTTGTTGTTCTCATTCGCCGGTTTGTGCTCACTGGTTATTATGTTAACTGGGTTTTTTGAAATGTCGCGCTACACTGCCCCCTGGTGTTCAGACGAGGTGCAGACGCTAAAATTATGAAAAAACAAATGGTAAAAGGATTTCACAAATATAGCGCTTTCTTTACTGCCCTCAAAGTCCCTTTACATTGTAAGTCACACACACACGCACGCACGCACGCACACCAAAGTTGAAATAGTTTGGTTTGTGTGTAATAAATCTGAAATGTATGAAAGATTCAATTTAGTCCTGTGAAAAAGAAACATTTACATCGTGTTGGAATTTTTGGAGATGTACCTGTACGTTTCTATAAACTCCTAAAGATGTATAAACATATGTTGAGGTAAATGGAAATGAGGTTTGATGAGCCTCATTTTAATGAGCGTTAGATTTATTTGTTACCACCGGGATTCCTGACGTACGTTGATTTGGAAATACGACAAGTCATTCTCAGTTCAGACAGAAAGAAGCATGTAAATGAAGCGGCGTGTACCTCTGTGGGGCTCTGCAGAGGGATGGGGTCGATGTTGTACTCGCCCTGGATGGGGTCCATGGTGTTGAGCTCCACGTTGAAGAGGAAGAAGATGAATCCGTACAGAGCGGGGCCCAGACCGTTACACAGGCCCCGGATCCCTGTGATCATGCCCTGCACCACCCCTACATAAAAGACAGCAGCTCAGAACAGAGTGGAGGAGGTGGAGGAAAGAGGAGGGAGGAGGAGGAGGAGAGTGTAGGTTCATCCTCACCTTGTTTATCAGGATCAGCAGACTGTGACACCAGAGCGGACACTGCGGGGAAGGTGATGGAGGACATCGCTGCTACAGCACCAGCTGCCCACATCATCCTGACACACGCACACACACACACACACACAGACACACACACACAGACACACACACACACACACACACACACACACGCACACACACACACACGCACACGCACAGTTAGCTCAAGCTGAATTCAAACTAGATTTTTGTCAAAATGAAATGGAACTAATCGGAAATGCCACCAATCTAACATAAAACTATAAAAATCCTGGAGGTGTATTCATCCTCGCTGTCTCTGATTTCTGCTGTTGTGCACACGGCTTTGTGAAGTGTTCGTCTCACCCTGAAACACTCATGACATATAAAGCAAGTGCTTACAACTTTCTACTTGCCCGAAGTTTCATAGAAATTTCTAAGCTTGGGGTAATGTATGAATTGGACCATTAAATACATTGGAATATGTTTATCTAATTGTTTTTCGAATAAACTTGAGGTACATTTGACTCCAATTAAAAATGACTAAACAAACATGATAGGATTTCACAAATAATTTTTTTTTAAATTTACACTTCTTTCCATGAGAGTCAGATTCTGACGTAGTACTGAAACATCAGAGTTTATTTACATGTTTAATTTATTTACACATTAACAGAGTCATTTCAATTACCTCAGAATAGTTGAAAACAACTGTCTGTATTATATACAAGTACTGCATTACTGATTTAAAGGGAAGAATTATTTTCTTGTGCATACTAGAGAATTAATGACTAGTTTTAGATAAAAGATAAATAGTATCATACATTAAATGATATTATTCAGTGACTAGAGTACACCAATAAAAAAGACACAAAACTGATGCATGACAGAGTCCAGTAATGTAGAACACAAACTGACAAAATGTGGATCCAGTTTGTCAGTAAAATAGTTTGAAAACAAGAATTGAAGCACAATTCATGAATATTCAAATGTTCTTATTACAGGAGTCTGATGGAGGGACAGCTTCAGGGACTCGCTCATCTACACTGCAGTAGGGAAGCACCGAGCCACGTTTTTTCCCTTCCGATCCGATCCTGATACCCAAATTTGGATATCTGCCGGTACCGATACGATTCTGATACCAGAGCTCTGTTTGCTTTAATATCATTGTTATTATTGTTGATTTTATATGAGGCTGTAATAAACTCCTCTCTACAGGCAAGTATGAAATGTACTAATGTATGCATGTATTCTCTCAAAAGGCAACTTGAGGTTAGTATAAGGTCAGAAAAGGAAGCAGGACAAACTATTTTTTGGAACTTTTCTTCTACCTTTTCTAACAAAATGAGCCAAAACACAGTGTGGATGATGATGATGATGATGATGATGATGATGATGAACAATTAAAACAAAACTCAAATCATTCTCTAACAAAGGGTTCAAACTGTTCAAACATTATTACTGAGCCTGAATATAAATGTGAATGGAAATGCTTGAAATTCTTTGATCTGTGAACCAAATAGCATTTGGTGCAAAAAGTGCATCAAATAAGAACATTTTCAGTTTGTTTGCATTTAATTAAAAGGACAACTGTGGGGTAGTCCGTAGCCAAACATTTTAAAACGCTCTCATCTTCCTGGATGAAATAAGCAGAAATGACGAGGCTGAGGAGGAGGATGCTTCTGGTTTGAACTCACCACGGCTCGGATCCGAAGCCGTACCAGGCCAGCTGAAGGATCTGGAAGCCCAAACCCAGCAAAACGGTGTTTTTATTACCCAGAGTCCTCATCAGCAGCGTGAGGAAGAGCGTCTGAGGACAGGTGGAGGAGAGAAACCTTAAGTCTGCGTCACTTCAGATTAAAAGCATTATCAATCAAGTGAGTCCGCCTGCACTTTGTGTGCAGCTCAGATCCTGCTGCAGAAACACAGTCAGATTTATCAAAATATACACCAGAAAATATATGACACTTGGTCATATCTTGAGGTAGAAGGTGTATTTCATCAGAAGTCAGTACTTCGGAGAGCAATCACAGCTGCACATAGTTTTTGATAAGTCTCTATGAGCTGCCACATCTTGCCTCTGGGATTTTAGCCCATTCGTCAAGAGAAAACTGCTCCAGCTCATTCAAGTTTGATGGTTCGTGCTTGTGAGCAGCAATCTCTCACTCTGACCACAGATTCTCAATTGGATTGAGGTCTGGGCTGTGACTACACATTTATATGTTTTCCCTTAAACCAGTGGCGTGTCGATTCAGCAGTATGCTTGCAGTCGTTGTCCTGCTGGAAGGTGAACCTCGGACCAGTGTCTCAGTCCCTGCTGCTACTGGTACTGTGGGGATACCGTTCTTGGGGTGACGAGACTACTGGATGAACACCAGACATTTTTGCGAGGCACTGAAGAACCGTGAAGAGCGTGTGAGGAGTCACCTGAGCCACGATGGACAGAATTCCCACCACTCCGATGAAGACAGCGATGGTGGTGGAGGAGAAGTTTATGACCTGCAGGGGGAGACAGAGAGTCTTCAACCATTTGCATCCATTGAAGCAGGCCCCCAGTGTTGTTCTTATTTCAGCTTTAATTGTTTGACAGACTGTGTTGCATCTTGTTTGTATAAAAAGTGCCGTTTTGTCCTCAGCTGCTGAAATATGTTGTTTTAAAGAAATGATGCGTCTCTATTTTTAGAAATCGTGAATGTTTAAACCGGTTTTCCTCTTCAGGTGACGCCATGACAACACAGTCGGAGCTGAACTCAAAGTGGGAATTTTACACCGAGCTGCTCAGAGGTCAAAGATGTTTGTGTTCACAGGTCTTCTACACGTACGAGGAGCAGAAAACTGTTTTATATTAGAGTTTATCTATAATGTATAAGCTGTTACTGTATTCAGCTGTACTTTGAATATTTAAAGGAATAAAGTTAAATTATGTAAATATATGGCATTATAACATTTTATTGTCATTTGATTGTTAACATTGAAGCTTTTCTTTGGTGCTTCATAAATAAGGATATATAAAGTATGTTTGGACTGTATCCTGCCGTATATTTATTGACAAATTAAAAAAAATCTCTTCATTCCCTATGAGCAGCCACTTTTAAGAATATATCATAGAGGATGAGTCTGATCATCATATGTGAATCACCTTCATCTTTACAATGTATTTATATTATATATATTATATATAAACCTTTATACGAATTGCAACATTCCTGCTGATGCTCATGACATCAAATCAAGTTTGGTGACAAAAAAGCTGCGAGATCCTGGACAAACAAGGTATTTCGGCACATTTAATAAATGATTTTAACATTGTGGCCACATTGTGGCCACATGGTGGCGTAGTGGTTAGTAGAGTTGAGTGAAATCCACATTTTGATAGGTTAGCCTTCCCCACGTGTTCCTGGTATACCGGCACTAATTTAAAGTCACTTTAAGTTCACACTGTTTTCTCATTCAAACATAAGTCTCTCTGACGTTATAAGGTGAAACGTTTTACTATATAACACATTGTTATACTTATTTTTATGTTACATGAAGTGTCCGTCGCTCAAAATAGTCTAACTTTAGTTTATGAAGAGAGACGACAGAGCCCTTCCTCTTGTGAATTTACCTGGATAGGAAACGTCTGCAGAGCTAAATAATATAACGGTAGTTTCCTCAGATCTAAGACATTAAATAATAAAAAGACAATAAATAAATAAACAAACAAACAAACCAGCAGTGGCAGTGGGCATGTAGGTGTGTTTACATGTAGTTGCATGTAGGAGAAGCACTGCTTCGTTCATGAGACTGTGGCTTTCTGTCTATTTGTCTATACAAATGGACGTTGGTTTACTGTGTTGAGGCTCTGGTTGTAATTCAGCTTGATTTTTGTGTCGTTAACTCTTCAGTTGCCAGCTGCATGAAAAGGCCACAGCAATATTACGGTGTAGTCTGAGGGCGCACTCCGTTTTCTTCCTTTGGAGCTGAAATGCATTTGTAATTGTTTATTCTCAACGAGTTGTCAGTCCTGAAGCGTCTCCGAGCGCAGCAGCAAGATGGTCCGCCGTTCGGCTTTCAGGACAATAAGTTGTCTGGAGGCATTTAGATTCAAGTTTCCACTCAGGTGTAATGGTGTGATCGGTCAGCGGCATAAATGGTGTCCCATTAACTGACAACCACATGTCAGTAGTGAGAGAATAACTGTCTTTAATCTCTTTTCAAACTTTATTATATAACTCTGGCTGTTTTGGAAAAAGGTTTCCGTCCAGCATCTCACCTGTCTCAGGTAGAGGAAGAAGCTGGAGTACTGGCCGGCCTCGGGCAGGTAGGACAGGAACACGGTGATACAGATCAGCAGGACCGTCGAGTCCTGACCCACTTTCCTCAGAGACTGCAGGACGGACACACACACACACACACACACACACACACACACACACACACACACACACACACACACACACACACACACACACACACACACACACACACACACACACACACACACACACACACACACACACACACAAACACACCATCAAACTGTGAGTATGTGTGGATTTTTACCAGCATCTGGGAACAATTTCATGTCAAAAGCACCTTGGGAAATATTTCTACTCCTGTTTGCTCTTGTAACCACGATTAAAATCCAAACTTGGCCCAGTATTGTTTTTTCCCCGCACTCCTGTTAGTTTGTGAAAGCATCATGTCACATGACATAGTCACATGGTTTCAATCACCCAATCACACCCCAACAAAGCTCTACAAAAGCTGCATGGCTTCATTCTCCTCTGTGGTGTGGGAGAGAAGCCGAGGGTCAGTGGCTGCAGGGCCAAGTTTCCAACCAATTTACTTTCATTCACACCTTTTGGTTCTGAAATGTTATTTTCTAACTTCACCGGTTATCGCGTGTGCTTTTGTGACTCAACTGAATTGGTGAGTTTGAATATGATTGATGTGATTTTGTTGTTTGACTGTTAGCATTAGCCTCCATGCTAGCATGGTGCTGCTGCCAGCATGCTAATGCTAACATTCGTGATTCGGTATTCATCCTTCATCTCGTACGCCAACAGGCAGATGATTAGCATGCTAATATTTTGTAAACTTGTCAAGATGTATTCTAAAGATTTGAGACCTTTCTAATGTAATTGTGGACATGCTCGCTTATCTTTTCTCAACGCCATTTACCACGCTCCTCTGTCGTTGCTTACGGCCCTACCAGTTGGGGAAACACGGACCATTGGTGTAGGTTGTTCTGAGCTAAATTGTTGAACTGAAACCTCTGGTTGAAATTGGAACTTTGTACTTTGACAAATGCTGGTACTCTTATAAATATTATTTTGTTCACCTTATTTACTTAAAATATTTCCCCTAAACTGAATTTGTGGTTCATTCTTATGTACTGCTCCTGTCCTCCAGGCTTTAATGAATCTGTGTGCTGTAACTTTATAATTCATTCACATCCTTCATGTCATATTATGCAACATGATCTGTTGGCCTGGGACATGCTGTCAACAGGAATTATGAAAAAACTGATGTTGCATATTGTGATGAAGATTGAATATTTGTACTCTAACTGATTTATAGCAGTGACTTGAGTTTTTGTTATGGAAAAGTCGTTTTGTCTCCTGAAGTGTGATTGGTGCAGTCTGTGTGCCAAGGCTGACCTGTGTTACCACTTCCTAAGCTTCAGTGTCTGGAGGACAGACATGCACATGGATCATTCTCAAAAACGATTGTTTATATCGGCTTATAAAAGGCTGATCTGTTTATGTAAACTCCTGAACGATCTTGCTGAGGTGCTATTGTGACATTTGCAAGAATAAACTATCGAAGATGTCTTATAGTTTTCAATTGCTTTCAGTCGGACTCCCGTGTATTTTGTTTCCTGAGGTTTTACATGGAAATTCTCCTGACAGTTTTCTAACGGTTGCTTATTAGCCATGTGAGCTTCACCTTCCAATTTAGTTTTTGAGTGACGACTTCTCTCAAATGCTTGGAAAAACGACAAATACTTTTATTTTTCTCCTTTGAGCTGCAAATAACGTGGTCCTTACTGCTTCTTTAGTCTCGGTGTAGCATTTTTTGAAGGGCACTGACAAGTCGATCCCACATTTTGCGATAATATCCACATGAATTCTTTAAATACATCACCTCAATAGCAAATGAGCCCAGAATGTTGTGTTTTTTTTTTTTAAAACAATGAAACTGATCCCACTATGCACCACAATTGTGCATTCTTTGAATATAGAGCTGCATGTTAAACATATCTGATAACTCTGCAGGTTTAAACTGACCCCCAGCTCTAAAACGAAGTGTGATTAACTCTACATACTGCAGATGATTAAAGCGCTGTTACTCGGACACAGATGAGTGAGGGTGACTGACCGTGAAGGGGTCGGCCTGCTCCCAGGAGATAGGGGCGCCCCATGTGTTGAGCCTCATCTTATCGGGCAGAGACTCCGGCACGGCCAGCAGGATGAAGCAGATATCGGCCAGGGCGATGAGCGTGGCCACCAGGACCACCAGGTTGTCCCCGTACCAGGCGGACAGGTACGCTCCGATGGCTGGACTGGTCACCAGGCTGGCTGCGAAGGTGGCCGACACCTGGAGGGAGGTCCACAGGTGTCAACCAAGCAACACCTCATCCATCTTTCTGAATTAATCACAATTTGCTCTTTTCTTTCGATTTCAAACTGAAGCATTTTGAACTTGCACAGCAAGGAAAAGGAGCTCAAGTTGATGTGTCGCTATGGGAAATGGACTTCACTTAGGTACTGTAGCTCAGTATCTAAGTGACTGGCTGGCTGCTGTAGCACAAAGCACTTCACACTGTTAAGCCCATCACACACACATTCACCCACACACCAATGAAGGCTGCTGCCACCGAAGGCATTGAATCCGTCCATTGGAAGCTATTTGGGGTTCAGTGTCTTACATGTGGATTGGGCAGAAGGGGAATAGAACCTGCAACCTTCCGACTGAAAGACGCCCATTCTACCAACCTAGCCAGAGTCACCCCAAACGTGCACAGCTCTACACACACTTGACCATTCCTTGTTGAAAACTGCTGTATTTTGAATTTGACATCAGAAACATTAAAAGTTGAGACAGTTTTCTTTCTTTTCTGACGTCTGTTTATAAAGATCAGAAGATTGTTCTCGGATTCTTGTGTGATGAATGATTAAAGCTCTAAATGTTTCCTCTTGGTAAATTAAGGCCTGCAGGTTGTCGTTTAACATGTTACTGCAAGATGACAGTCTCCTCAGAGGTAACCTCAACATGCCTTTCAGAACTGATGGAGCGTCTCCAGAAGTCGAAGCTGCGCACACCATGGGCACTAATGTAACCTCATACCATGGGCACTAATGTAACCTCATACTGACTTTACTGAAGTGTGTGCTGATGGATGTTTGTTCTTCTCATCATTCTACATCGGAGCTTCGGATCTTCTTCATACTAACATGGACTGTCCAGTGAACTGTGTGCACCGACACTGGTCTGTTGTTTTTCAGGCCAAGCAGCGAGTGTTTTCTATGAAATGGTAAAATGTCTGTGCAATATGTTCGTCACAATCTATTGGGGATAAAATATATTTTTATGAATGAAGCATATAATTCAGGTCATTTAGATGTAAATGACCTTGCTAAGTTCTTCACTTTGGGGTTGTAGATCATCAGTACATGTTGGGAATGTTATGGCAACATTTGTTGGGCCTTAATGAGAACCGATTCTTCACATGACTTTATCTTACCCCTGAAAACCAAACATGATCTGCAGCTCCACAATGTAAGTGGAACCCTTTCAGATTTTGGGCCTCATCAATGGAAGAAATGTCAAACATTTCTTTTCATTCGAGTGGTTCCATCGGGCGGGTAGACTTTGTAGAAAAAGGAGTTCCTACCAGTCCGTAGGCTGTACTTCTTTCTCTTTCGTTCGTCACATCAGCGACGTAGGCAAAGATAACGGAGAAGGTGACGGAGAAAGCTCCGGACATGGAGATCATAGCAAAGTACCACCTGAAGGACGAGAGGAAATCATCTGAGCTCAGGAGAAACGAGCGCAGTTGTCAGTGTGTTGATGTGCAGAGGTCAGTGGCGTACCAGGGGCTGAGCCTCATCAGCGGGATGGGAGCGCAGGTGAAGAAGACGGTGACCAGCAGGAAGGAGCGCCGGCCCCACACGTCCGACAAGGCTCCGATCAGAGGAGCCGACATGAAGGACAGCAGGCCCTGAAGGAGGAGGACAACAGGATGACTGAGGGGGGGGGGTGGGCTCACACACCATGCAGGAACTTCAGTTCACGCATACAGCCTGACTTTTGTAGTTCAGATCTTAGTTTTGTACCTTCTCACCACATGGCCTCTGTTTGGAGACGAGTTACATTGCTTTCGGTGTGTTCAACTACTTGAGTTAGTTTAACTTGCTCTTGGGGTTTTAATCACATTTATTTAAAGGAAAACATCCAACTTTGTGTTAAACTTGGCCTAAATGATCCCAATCTGGAGTCTCTCGTGCTGTTTTGGTGATTTTAACCCTCAGAAGTCTTTGACTTTTTAGACAGCTTTTTCCAAACTTAAATTTTTCAGTGGGAATTAAAAAAAAAAAAAAAAAAAAACTAAGTTCAGATTTTATCTCAATTTCCCTCTACAGATCATTTTCGAGCTATGATGATAGAATGCAGAGCGGCAACTTGTGTAACATAAAATCTTTTTGCTTGAATCCAGGAGCGATCACTGAAGCTCCTGAACCAACAGGGCGGTGAAACTGCAAGATCTCTGCATAACAGAGCTACAGAGCCGTTACTGGAATAATGAGTGCCTTTTCTGCTGTTTGACAGGAGAAAAGTCTGAAGTCCTTTCTGCTTCCTTGTAATATTTCTATCACTGTATGGAGCGATGGAAGCTTTGCTTCTGCTTCGTGGAAACGCCTGAAGTCAGTTGTCAGATGAGAGCTTTTCATAGATAAGGTGGTGAATTGAGCTAAATATATTTTACGCAATGATCTGAACTCCACCAGGAAATGTGAACAACATAGGTTGCGAAAGATTTTGAACACGACATTTGTCTCTGAAGCTATGGTTGTACTACAGTACACTGGATCAGTAGCTGTAATGTGAGGTATTAAAGGGAAGGATCAAGTTTCATACTTTCACACCCTGAATCAGTCCGTTCATCAAGAATGTATGTTGAGGAAAAGTTTCATGTAAAACCTGCAGGTAGAGAGAAACAACTTGGTTCAAAACTACACAAGACAGTTTCAACACAAATGTCTAGTCTAACAGGGAGGATGGCATCACAGTGTGCAACAAGGAATTCACAAATAACCAAATCGGTTCAAGTCGTCGTTTCACTTTAATGCTAACAATATAGCCACAAGCTAAGGTCAAGGTTATTCTTATTCCTACTTTTACATTTAACTACATAAGACTGAACTGTAGTAGAGAAAGAATGACAATGTGATTCATCGCAAATAATTACAGCACTCCTAAATTAATCAGATTAACTTCTTAAATCGAGTCCCACAACTATTATACATCTGGATTGTATCTTTCTTCTACAAATGTAGATTGAGTTCAGTTCACAAAACCCTTCTTCTCTGGAGTGAACGGATGAAGATCGATGGTTAAACCTTGGTTTACAGTGATGGTGTGTAAAGTCTGTCCCGTTCTCACCGTGAGCATTGGCGTGGTGAGCAAACCCCAGGCGAAGAACTCCAGGAAGATCACCACCACTGCGTGGTACACACTGGGCCTGCCAATGCCCTGCTGCTGGGGAAAACACACACACACACCACACACACACACACACACAACCACACACCACACACCACACACACAGAGTCTTACTTTACCATCACAATGTACCTTCTGTGACTGACCACATCTTAACTACAACTCAACATTAGTGATGTTTCCTTCCCTTGATCCCACAATAGGTGGCTTCAGGCTGGGTTTTGTTTGAAGTGATTTAGACGGGCTCCTCTCTTGTTTCTTGACTGTAGTTCCTGACCTTCAGACTGGTTTCAGCCGGCGATCAAGCTGATTTCACACTGGGGGGGGGGGGGCTTCTGACCATGCATTGATTTCTAATTGTTTGTAAACTGGCTGACGACTGTTGGCAGGATTAATTTGCTTTAATTCAAAGCTGATAACTCCTCACACCCAGTTTCCAACTCTTACTGCTTACTCAGCGATTCCAATCTAAGCTCTAGGATGGCTTGAAACATTTGCTGTGCTGGTTTCCAGGGATACTTTTCATTGCTAGTCTCTGACCCTCTTTCGTTCTGGTTTCCAACCCTTATTTGTGCAGATTTCTTGAACTCTGCTCCGGTTCCTGAACCCACATTCTGCTTTCTGAACCTTTGTTCTGGTTTCCAGCCCTTTTCGTTCTGCTTCTGGCCTTTTATGTAGGCTGGTTTCCGACCCTTGCACTGGATTCAGACTGTTGGAGGGAGGTGAGGAAGGGCTGATCGCCTCTGGCAGAGGAAGCAACGAGAAAGCTGAACACACACGGACCTGAAAGAGGCAGGTGTGTATGCGTGAGTTTAATTAATAAAACAATGGTGTTTGGCAGGACTGGCTGCGAGCCTCTGTGTCCGGAGGGCCCCCTGCTGCTGTGGCTCCCCGGACGGGACACAGGTTGGCGGAGCAACCAACACTGCTGCAGTGTGACGGTGGTCTGCCCCCGGGAGGAGGTGGAGCTTGGGGTGGCCGATCTCTACCCGGAGGAGTAAGACGGGGCAGGCGGGGGCTCAGAGAGACGTTGTAGCCCCCCCGACACACCAGCACCAGCTAGGAAGATGCTCTATGTGTGGGCGACAGACTTTATTGTGACTCTTCATGCTGATTTCAAACTGGGTTGTCTTGAACTGGTTTAGGGCTTTACTGGTTACTGACTGGTTGTTGAGTGACTCCAGGCTGGTTTTCCATTGGATTTTTAGATTGTTTCTGCTCTGTAACCGGTTTCCAAGTAGCTTTTTTTTTTTTAGCTTTTCAGTCCGATCACTATGTATTGTTTGGAATTGAGTTTTCTTTCTTTCTTTGGCCGTACTCATTCAGCGCTCTATCCAGTTTCCATCTGGTTTTTGGATTCCGACTGTTGCGACAATAGAAATGTTAAGAATGACATAATTCAACATCATCATTTTGACATCATCAAAAAAATGGGTGTCAGGAACCCGGGCTTGGCCATTTCTTGATTTTATTGATGTCGCACGATCAGAGGGAACTACTGCTGGATCTCACATCAGTGTGAGGGGAATATCAGACTTTGTGCGTCGATGAGTGAAATTTTTCAAGGAAGAATATTGAGTAGAAATGGAACCTGGCATGGGTATAACTTTGCTCTGTATGGGTGAGGTTTTAGCACAAGTATATAGTTAGTTATGCTCGTTATCTGTCAAATTATCCACTTGATTCATAAAGCGCCAGAAGGGATCATTAAAAGGCGGACAGGCAATATAAACGATCATGTCGCTGTTACAGGTAAGAGGACTATGAAATCAACCCTTTGTTGAACAATGTGGCACTCTGGTTGATTAACCTGCACTAGAATCAAAACTAGAGCATCCAACACGTAATGAGCACCCGCCTCCTGACACAGACGCTCAGGATTTAGGTGATGAAATGGACCACTTTCTATCTTTAGGCTGAGTAAATGCAGATTCAAAGCACTTAGAGTGCGTTAATCTTTGCAGCTGGTTCGGACTACTGATTTCATGTCAGCAGATAAGATTCACAAAATCATAGAAGTATTTTCTTTTTAAATTATATTCCAATTAAAGCAGCGGAATCACATATTTGGCATATGCTTCAGCTGGGACACCAGAATTTGGAAATGTCATTTGTATGAACTAATTTATGTAAAACTATTAAAATGAAAAATATCAAAGCTGAAGTTTGTGACGCCACGTTAAAAACAGGATTTTGGGGGACAGGGGGCGCTAGTGAGCAGCGGCATGTGAGGCGTTTGTCTGAGCGAGCTGGAGTCCAGCGTGAGCGCGGACTCGGACACGATGGCCACGACGGACAACACGGTCGCCATGCTGAAAGCGGAAATCGCTCCACTCCGCCCGAGTGGAAGAAATTGACGGGGGACGAGGTGGATTTAGTGTGCGTCTGCTGGGGATGAAAGGTTTTGAATCGTGTGAGGGACGGCGGCCGACTGTCGACGAGGGAGGCCCTCCCAGAGTCGTCGTGATCAGATTCCACTACCTACAAGAACGGGATGAGGTCTTCTGTACAGTGGCTCATTCGACCCTGCAAGAGAGCAGTGAGCATTTTCCCGGACTAAATTGTGGCGAAGAAGAAAACGACCTTCGCCGAAGCCAAGCGTCTACTTCGGAGCTGCCAGAATATCAGGTTTGGTGTCTGGTTCCACGAGGGGCTCCGCATCACCGACTGGAGGCGGTGGAATATATCAAATAATAGGGACGCGCGATAACGACGGTACAGATGATTATCGGCTCAATGTTGGGGGGGGGATGACGTTGCGCAGATACGTCTGATAGTGTTTACAGGATCCAATTACAAATAGCCACCATTGCTTTGTTTTCGCTCATTTTCAGTTTGGCTGTTTCCTCCGTGACGCTCCCTGCTGTCGTCGCCATTACGTTATATTGATGTGCCGACTCAAACACCGACCATGTGGACATCTTTCACTGTTTTCATTGCACTATGCTTGAATTTCACTGCCGGACTGTGCACATTTTCGCCTGTATCTGCGCCATTTTGAATGACTGCTTCTCCAAAACGCCACCTAAAAATAGTCTTTCTGTCTTCCTGCCCTTGTCGAACAAAACTGTGGTATTGTAGCATCATGCGCCGCTTCATGTGGACTTTAGTGACACAGACGTCTTGTTTCTGAGCGTCGTGGCACGGAGGCTGTGTTTAAATCTATAACCACATGTCAGATCTGAAACCAATCCGCCACTAAATGTGGAGTTATGGACGATTGTGAGCACGTGGGGAGGACACTTGTGCAGCAGGTGGACTCACTACTAGACACCACTCCTTTTTCTCCCCAGCTCATCATTCCTTCTCCAGGAGGAGAAGTATAATTGCATCGTCATGTCTGGATGTATATTTTCTCAGAGTGCAGCAGGTCACACGGCGGTTCCATCCTCTGTCCCTGATGTTTCCCTGTCATTGTGCTCAGCTCTGCCCCAGAAAACACTTTGGATGATCAGTGAGACACGTGAACGCACACGGGAGGATATTTAACCCGGGGCGTGCTTTATACATTAATAACAGGAGTGAATTAATACGCCGCAATCTATAATCTCACACTGGCTTCTCACTGAATAAAGTTTAATCTGACTTAGTGAGTCCCCGACCGTTAGGTGCAGTGGTTCTGTCAGGTCATGTCATGTATGGTTGTGGGCCAAAACCGGACCCCCAGAGGGTCCAGTCTGGGAGGGGAGTGCAAACTCAGTTGAGTCAGTGCTACATTTTTAGTTGCATCAGTATAAAAAGAGACATTTCTCTGTATTTTCCACCAGGATAGTGTTTAAAATTGGCATGATGTTGAAATTGTACTTATTTTAAATGATTATATTTCCATGTATTGTATTTATTTGCACTAAAACATTTGGGTTTGTGCATTACTGTGCTGTCACTCCTTGGTTTGATCCCCTCCAGCGTGTCCCTGAACTAATACAAGTTTGGCACCAGTGGCTTTAACCCTATACCATCGATTGTTTTTTTTTAAATACATTTTTAAGTCTATATGACTTAAGTTATAGACTTTGCATGATTATATTTCCCAGACGTTTACTGCCTTTTTGCACATCTTATTTCATGTTTGAATTGTTCGTATGCTGCTTCTTTCTGAAAAAGTATCTGAAAATAGTCAAATGTTTTACTTTCAATTTACATCTTCCTAACAAGCAGCTATTTCGTCTTTTGTTTTAATTGAAAAATGTCCCAAAAAATTTAATAAATTGCCCAATATATCGGTTATCAGAAATTTTTATTCCCCAATATTGGAATCTGAATCGGCCCCAAACATTCCCTATCAGCCGCGCCTTAATTACCACCAACTGGTGCAGCCACGTGTTAGTTTAGTTCTTATTTACTATGAGTACATATACAAACATGATGCATGACCAAACCCAGTCAGTACAACAAGTCGGTACATCAATGAGTTCACTTCAGCAGCAACACCTTCAATCAGCCGGTGATCAAACTGCTTCACCGTGGGCGCTGTGTTGGCACGGCAATGGCTGAGGAGTATGAGAAGTAGGTGGTTGGACTCATGAATTCATGAATAGAAAACGGGACTATTCGTGGTTGAATCATCTGTTGGCAATGACGCAGGTTTGTTTGGCCAATCAGTATCGCCTTACTATCACACAGCCATTGGGGAGCGATTAGGTAACGATTTTCCGATTCGATGACATGAGGCCACTTTTTTTCGCCTCCCTAGAATGAGTATTTTCACACATGGAAAGAAAATCTACTTGATTATTGTGTTTATCTGGAGGTATACTTCCTGGTTTACTCCACTGGACACTTCTGTAGAAAAAAAGTCAGATTTACAACACTGCCACCTAGTGGCCAAATGGCAATTTTTTATTTTTTCTTCCTGGTTTCCTCTGTACGATTCATCGCAAACAGGAAGACAAATAAGTCAAATAAAAAGGAAAGTAATCATACGGTAATGGCTTTCTCATTATAAGATTAGCTTCCAAAAACTTCTCAAATTCTGCCGAGTCGTAACTACAAGATATGTCGAATCAGCAGATTCCTGTGAATAAATGTCATTAAATTTAAAGTGCTGTGCCGGTAGAGTACGTCCCTCAGTGTCATCACTCTGCCCTTTGTGGAACATTTCACTTGAACTCACATTTATCGTCCACTTGTGGAATTTGAAGTAAAATAAGTGAGACCTGACATGAAACCTAAACACCCATTTCCAAATAAAATACAATTGGTGAGAAAAGTGTTTCTGAAACGAGAAACAAAACAAACAGAATGAGACTTTAACCGTCAGTCTTTTTACATCGCCGGGCCGTAAACAGGTATTTAATCCAGAAGTGGGGAATTAAAACTCAAACTGATACTTGTTTGATGATAATCACATGACAAATGATGGAAATGTTATGATAAACATGGAGGCTGGGACTGTTGGTGGTACGTCTGGACTCTTCATCCTTCCAGTCAGTTAACCTTGAATATACAATAAACTATGAAAAACTGACATAAATATTATATAGTACAAGTATGGTGATCAATAGCATGGAGGCAATATTTCATAGCAATCTAGTTAGAATTTTTTGTAATTCAGAGATTAAATATGAAGTATGTGTGAGTTTGGTCAGTATGATGCTCTTCAACATATTCCATCATGTTTAAATGGTACTTAAAGAGTTTTATTTTTATTTTTTTTACACTTTAAAGTACTGGCGTTCCAATTGATCGGCCGTCGATCATGATCAGCCAATTTCCATGAAAAAGTATGTGATCGGCGTATGCCAATCAATGCCCGTCACTGCCGAGCATAAAACCGATCAGCTGTCGCACATACTTTGAACCGTGTGTGTAGAGTGTGTTTCTATACGTTCTGTGAGATCGATGTAAAGTTTGTAAACTCTTGCAACACATGCAGCAGAAAAATACCATGCGGGGAAAGCGCGTTAAAAGGCTTCCACAGCAAATTTAATATGACATTTAAAGAACAAACACCTGGTGGAATATGGCGAGTTTGAGGGTCACGGCAGAGAGGCTACGACAGACGGGTCACCAGGCCTGGGGTGTGTGGAACACGGCCTGCAAGATGTGTGGAACACGGCCTGCAGCAGGCCAGCCTTCATGCAGTGCCGTCACAGCACAGTCACTTCAGAGTAACGGACAGAAAATGATGAAGATCAAGGAAATGTTGGATATTTATAAGTGGATCTAGTTATCAGCAAACAATTTAATAAGCGAACGTCTCTGTGAGACGTCAGGTTTTCTGATATCGGGCAGATGGTCATTGGTATTGATAGTTGTGGTGCATCCCTAATCAACTTTAAAGTCAGAAATTATTCTCAATAGTCTTCAGATAATTATTTTCAAATAAAAAAAAGGTTAGTAATCTGATCTTCAGTAAATTCAGTTTTATTCTTGAAGTTAGTTTCTCATTGGAAGGTCTACCACCCAGTCACCTTAAATGCCAACTTGTGAGTGAGAAACAGACTTCAATAAAACACCTAAATACCCAAGTTCCACATGAACAGCCCGCTGTGGTAACGGGGGAATAGCATCACGGGGTAGTTTGATTTCTATCTTTACTTCAGTTCTAGACGATACCAATGAATTAGTTTTGATGGAAATTCATGTTCGTCTCACATTTTCATCAGATCGCTGACGTGAGGGGCTTCGACAGTGTTCTAGTGGACGGTGGCGACATGAAAGTAAAGAGCACGTTAGATCTGCTGCCTTCTTTAAGTCTCTGCCTGCTCAGGCCTGTTTTGGCTTCTGGTCGTTCGTCACCACTGCTCTCCTCCTGATTCTCCTCCCCAAGTCTCTCCAAGTCTGTCGTCAGAGCTCAAGGTGACGCCGTTATGTTCCAGTATCAGTCCTGAAGGAGGAAAACTCAGCCATGAAGGAGAGAATGAAAAACAGGCATGATGATGATGATGGTGCTGATGATAGTGATGATGATGGTGGTGGAGGGAAGGAAAGAAGGTTTCTGTTGGCTGCTGTGTTAAAATGGACGCTGAGTGTTTGGATCAGAGAGGGAGGGGAGGTGATTTCAGTCGGAGGATGTTATGTAACAGATAATGGATCTTCATCCTCAGCAGCCACATTAAAGCTGCTCGGCTCCATTACAAACACACACTCACCTCCAGCCATTTTAAAGCCTCTTCCTCCACCTGCACCATCACAACATCACGAAGAGTTGGGAGGAAAAAAACCTCCACATATACCTGAAGAATCCGGAATAACCCTGAAGGATCCGGAATAAACCAAAAAATAATCCGGAATAAACCTGAATAATCCGGAATAAACCCAATAGTCTGGGTTATCTTGAGGGATCGTTGACTAAATATTTAAAACACATTGCTAGGTCGTTGAATAAAATATATTAAGTGCGACTGCGGTGAGTTAATGAGCAGGTTGTTGATTCTGATCTGAGGGATTGAAGCGGGATCAACAATAAGAGACGCGAGGAGATGAACAAACTCCTCGATCTGGGTTTAATCTGTGTAAAATGTGTAAAATGGCGGGTCGCCACCCACCGCGGCTCCGTCCTTCATGATGATCTTCTTGACCAGCACCACCCGGCCGGTGGTCGCCGGCGGCTCCCCCGCCATCTCCTCGCACCTGCCGCGGGTCACTAAGCATCCATGACGCGTGGATATCTGCGCGTCTCCGGGAGCTTCCAGCGTTGCTCCGTGCGGGGCTCCGGAAAGCCGAACCGAACCGAGCCGAGCCGAACGGACAGCAGATAATTCCTCAGAGTCTCCCGGTCCAGGTCCGCTGCGGTCCGATATTGATCCGTCCGACAGCCCGCTGAACGCCCTCTGGACTGTGGAGCACCGGACAGTCAAGCTGGAGCTGAGCGGGGGGCACTTCCGCTTCTCTTCACAATAAAGGCACCATTTAATAGAACAGAATAGGAAAAACAAGAGTAGAGTACAATAGAATAGAATACATCTACTTTATTAATCCAAGAAGGAAATTCTTTCAGGATTACTGTTGCAACAACACATCAGCAGCAGGGTAAAACCAAATTGTGTCACAGTGGTCTAATCCCAGCTCGCGCTCCCCATTAGTGGGTGAACAACGCAACGCGTGATGAATTCTGCTACACAATGATAGGAAGAGTCGACATCGAAGGATCAGCCTCGGCGTACCTGTCCGGGTGTATCTGCCCTCAATTCATGGTTTGCTGGGATCGCTTCCATCGACACGCGACTCTGCACAGGTTTAGATGGTTCCCAGTGATTCTCAACCAGAGAGCACATTGCAGAGGGCACAGGGAAACATATAATGATCTATTTTCAAGATGATAGGTAAATATTCTCAATCAGTAGCCCATCTATAAAATTGTACATGTGCGCTATATCTAGTTTTCCATGGGACACAATAGCCTGTGGCACAGCCGCGTCCCTGCAGGCAAATATGAGTAAATGGCTGAAACGTCTGGTCGCCGAACCTAAACCAAGGCAGTACAGTGAAAAAAATACTTTATAGATTAAGTTCTATGTCTTTGGCTCTGCCGCAGCACCGTGTTTCATTTGCAGTGAAGTTCTGGCAAATAAGTTAATGAAGCCAGCCCATTTACAGCGACACCAGAGCACCAAACACTCGGGAAATGTCCATTAAACATGAAGAATTTTACAAACAAAAGCTGAATTTAAGTCAGGTCAGACTGATGAAAGCCACACATGTGTCAGGAAAATCTCTGGAGGCGTCTTACAACGTATCTCTGCTTGTGGCTGAATCAAGAAAGCCTCACTCGGCTGTTGAAGAGCTCATTCTCCCTCCATCGTCTAATGGCTGAAATTATAAGCGATAGGGAAGCAGCCGACGCACTCGAGAGAGAGTTCCCCTGTTGAACACCTTGCCCCATTGGATCAATGGTTTGTCGGTTAATATTTTTGGACAAGTGGTGAACAAAATAAAACCAGCTGGTCAGTTTGCTTTGCAGCTGGATGAAATGACAGATGTGAGTGGAGATGCGCAGCTCCTCGCCTTTGCTCATTACAATGACATGCTGGAGAACATGGAGAACATGGAGAACATGCAAACTCCACACAGGATTCATCTTCTAGAGTAGAATAATAATTATTTAAGTAAATTGACGTTTTCCTTTTTTTCCTCCAATGATCTACCTGTGCATCGGTCTGTTTCTCAGCTGAGTTCCTGTCACATTTATTGTGAAACAAACACAGATGGACTTCCTGAACTTTCTGTCTGATGAACTGAACTTGACCTCTTCCAGGCTCAGAGGCGGTCCGGTTCAGTCAGTTCAGGACTGGATCAGGTTTAAACCCCGCGACCGTGTTTCAGGACAAACTTTATGCTCATGAGATGCGTTTGGTTTTAAAATGAAAGAAGAGACGAAAAGAAGAAGAAATTAAGTCGGTCTCGTGTTCATCCGCAGCACGTCACGACTTTGCGTCAAGTTCCATACAGGCAACAAACAGCAGACCGGAAACAACACACATTCACCTCAATAATTAAAGTTCTCATCAGGTAAACGATACTCTGGACGAGAAAACATTTTCTTCCATTCCAAATGAAAAAAAAGAATCGGTAGTACATTGTTTGCGGTCAACATGTTTGTGAAATCACCTTCAATGATGATCAAAGTGTGTGTTGTATTTTGAAAATTAAAATGGTTTCCGGTTGGTTTGACAGTGACTTAGGTAAAAAAAATATATAATGTGGAGCTCACGTGTCGGTAGCTGTGGTGTGTGTGTGTGTGTGTGTGTGTGTGTGTGTGTGTGTGTGTGTGTGTGTGTGTGTGTGTGTGTGTGTGTGTGTGTGTGTGTGTGTGTGTGTGTGTGTGTGTGTGTGTGAGTGAGGGGGAGAGAGGGATAGATGAGGGGAGCGCGCAGAAAAGCATGATATCATTTTTCTTCAGACTCGTTTCAGGTTATTATCTTCATGTTTTTATTCCATTGCTGTAGAATTTTAAACAAATCTCATTAATCACTTTTCTTTTCCCACTTTAACCTCTTTGAGACACACGAGATGCCGACATCTGGACAGAACTCACATGTCTCTGACCTGATCTCAGACCTGTAACATTTTTAAAACTCAGGGTGATATTGATCGATATAATGACAGATGGAAGAATATTCACTCAATCATCTTCTACATCTTTAAAACTTTACAATCACATTTATTGGAAATTCCCATAACTGACAACAATCACGTGTATTTCACTGTTTCTCACTTAAAAACCTCTTTGCAAAAGATAATCCCCCTGCTATTGAGTCCCATTGTAATACTTTAAAATGATATTATTGGCAATAGAAGAGTCCTTTAAACAACACTTTATAACAGCATTTGGCACACAGTATGTTTGAAAACTAGCACAGATGTTAATGACTGTTTTTGAAGTTTCAAGATAAATACGTCAATCGGGTGAACTGACATGAAGGTAAAGATGCTCGAGAGGAGAAACATATCAGCAGCAGCACCAATCTCATTATGATATATGAACACCTTTAATTCAGCACTGATCTGATTTCTTACACCATCGAGGGTTAAAATAAAGCCCTACAAAGCCTTAAGAACAATATGTGACTTGTGCCGTCACACCAAAGAACTCTGTGGTTCTGTGGG
Organism: Lipophrys pholis; assembly: GCF_963383615.2. Lineage (NCBI taxonomy): Eukaryota > Metazoa > Chordata > Actinopteri > Blenniiformes > Blenniidae > Lipophrys > Lipophrys pholis. The sequence goes on along the minus strand of NC_137641.1, from coordinate 7,183,878 downwards.
AGGTTCTTAAAAATCTCTCCCCATATATTCTTCCGGTGCATCTCACCGCAACAGTGTGTTTCTTGTGTCTGTGTCTAAACCTGCGTTCAAATGCATAAATCCAGAGGAGGGAATGGTGAAGTGCCGGTCCCGAGGACAGTATCCTCACTCTTCTGGGCTGCTTCCAGTGTTCAGACTGGGAAGGTATTTATGATGCTGAAGACAGAAATGAACTGACAGATTCAATCCCATCATATATTACAGTGTGGTCTTATATCCCAAACAAGAAGGTGGTTAAATTGCCGAATAATAAGCTGTGAGTAACAAAGGAACTTGAATCAATCATTAACAAAAAGAAACGGGCCTGCTTTATAGGGGATGCTCAGGAGAAGACAACTGCATCGAGAAGTGCAAATTGAAATATGGAAGGCTAGAGTGAAATACGGAGGTAAAATATCGATGCAGTACAGCAGTGGCAACGTCCAAGCAGCCTGGCAAGGCATTAGAACTATCAGTCAATATGCTGATGAGGGGAAGCAGCCCATCGTGAGTAAACGGGATTAATAACTTAGAATTGCCAGACGCTTTTACTCATTCTTTTCTTGCTTTGAAAAGAACTTCTCTGAAAAATATCACCTTGCTGAAATGAAAAGGAAATTTGATGCCTCAGGAATGTGTCACAAGTCTGTTAAAGAAGGTTAACATCAGGAAAGCAGCAGGTCCTGATCTCTTCAGTGACACACACTGTGCTGCTGTGCTGAATGGCTGAATGGATTTTCGTCAATCATTCCAGATGTGTGCTGATTGTGGCCAAATCCCCACAGTTTGGAAAACATCCACTATCATATCTATTCCTACATGTAAAAAACAAAAAAAAACAAACATAAAACAAGGAGCTAAGTGACTTTACATCCCTAGTCATGAACATTTTTGAAAAGGCCATAAAAGGTATGGTGGTCCCCGTTATGGATGGTAAACTCGACCTCTTACAGTTTGATTATCAGACTGGATTTTTATTTTTATGTACAGAGTTTATCAGCACCTGGAGAAACCAAGGTCCCATGTAAGGATTTTATCCACTGACTTCTCTTCTGCGTTTAATAAACGAGACATATCACATTTTAATTGACCACCTTGCATCTTATTTTAAAGTACCTGCTCAGTTTCAGGGTTGTATCCTCTCACATGTACACAGACAGCTGCAGAACAGTAAATGGACTTCACTTACTTTTCAACTGTGCGAGCAGTCTCCCAAAGCATCATTAATCACATTCACATGGGAATCGAACCTGCAACCTTCTCACTGGGAGACGACTGCTCTGCCAACTGACCCAGAACATCACAGGAAGGCAAATATATTGTAAAATGTTTTGGTGAGACTGTCCTCCGGAGTCTTCTTCAAAGCCTCAGATCATGGTCAGGCCTCCTGCTTTAGTGAAATGGTCCAAAGACAACGTTCTAAAAACCAATGAGCTCATCGGGGATTTTAGGCAGAACAATGATATGCCAGAAGAAAGCATAATTCTCAACCTAAAGGTTCAAATTGTTGACTCCTATCAATACCTTGGCGCTGTGTTTGAACGCAGCTTAAACTTGAGACTAAAAAACTGATTGTCAAACAAAGGTCAGCAAAGAGTTAATTTAATGAGGAAGCTAAATTCTTTTTGTCTCTGTGACACAGTTGTACGGACTGTTTCCCGTTCTTTTATTGAATATTTATCTTTGTCTTCGTCCTGCTGGGTGACAGAGACTCGTCCAGCCCTAACCCTAAACGTCTGTCCTCTGTGTTGGGAGGCGTTGCTAGGCGACGGCGTACCTGCGGAGAGGAGTGTAGTTTACCTGTAAGCTGAGCTGCAGACGGAGAGCCGATGGGCTGCAGGACCACAAGATCTACAGGTGGGTGTCATCCTGCTCATACTGCTTTTTAAAATATAACTTCTGCATCTCGTCTCAAACTGAGACAGCACCACCTGCAGGTCAGGTCTCCTCTCATTTCACAGATTCACTGGGTGGGCTCATTGATTATTCACACTGGCAATGTGATAGGTTGCAGTTTTTATGTGATGTTTCTGGTTTTGAGGGCATTTGGCGTGAAGTTTGCTTGTTCTTCGTGTGTGTGTGTCTGTGTGTGTGTGTGTGTGTGTGTGTGTGTGCGTGTGGACAGAGTCCATACATGCCAGGATGGCGTTGGCCAGCGGTCACTGGGTAGAGAAAGACATGAAGGGAGAAGCGCCGAGTCCCAGGTGAGCTGCACACGACATGAGCTGGGGGGAAAGTGACCCATGAAAAGGCTTCAGGCCCACAGGAGGGCAAATAGGATCGTTTCAATAAAAGTAATCGCTCTTCCTGATTTGTGATCCTGCATGTTTTAAGTTTCTTCCAGTTGCAACACACCTGAATGCAATAAGGGCCTCATCGTTTGGCTTTCTTACAAGCTTGACGATGACGTCAACACCAGATTGAGGTGCGCTGAAACTGGGAGGAGCTACAACGTGCAGGACACCGGCCCTCGAGGCCTGGAACTGGGAACCCTGGTGTAGTCCGACTTCTTTGCAATAACTGTTCTAAACAGCACAAAGTAGGCTGCACTGTTTTATCTGTTGTGTTTGAATGTGTTTCTGCCTCTTTATTTTAAGATTTATTTTATTTGTGATCAACCATGTCAAAGACAAATGTCTGTTTTTTCTAAGGAACAAAAGTTTCTATCTTTGATGATTATTTAAATGTTTTTGTGCTGTCTTTTTGCCGATCTGGCCAAATGTATACTAAACTTGCATGTATGTGGCCCCTGAACCAATACACACACCGATATGATGTGAACCTTTAAATCCACAGACATGGCCATGCATCAGCTGTCGCAGGAAACGTTGCATTTATCTTTGGAGGAGCTTTCAGCCTCAACCAGGAGGTACCTGCCTCTTTGGTTTTCCTCTTTTGAACAATTTTTGATGACTGTCTGTGTAATCGATCTCTTGTGTTTTGCTCAGGAGGACGGCTCCATTTACGTTAATGACTTCTACATGCTGACAGGTAAAGTACTCTGTGTCCTCTGGAGCTCTCTTTCAACCAGTACGTTCTTTTTTCATTTGTCATGCGAACAATATACAATTTCCTGGGGAAATTAAAATTAAAATGCCTTTACCCCTTCAAATATGGGCCCTTCCAGCTTTTTCATGTTTTTATCTTTTTTTAAACTCACCACCGTTATAATTTGATAACGTGTACAGAACACGCAATTCATTTAGGTCAGTTTTAGGCTAAAAGGTAAATGTAAAGATGTGCCCAGTGGAGGTGCGCTGCAGGGACTTTGTAGCCAGTTCCACCACAAGGCTACTGAAGGAGGTGGGAATCACATGGCAGGCCCAACAGGGGACCATCAAAGAGGTCGCCAGTGTAGCTGAAATAAGGCCCCGTTTACACGACAACGTTTCATGTGACAACACCTAAGCCGTTACAAAAAGGGAGTGCGTTTGTGCTGCAGCAGCGGACACGCTGACAATGATGTAGTTAGTATGCCGGGCCACAGGGGGGCGCTATTGCTTGATTTTGTAATGAAAACCACACAGACATGTGCAGAGAACAAAACACTATAAACCTGAAGAAAATGGAGAGAACCCGACATCTGTATGAACTGCTGAGGAATCGGATGCTATCAGGGGTGAGTCTCAACAATGAAACTACTGATCTGGACGATAAAACTAGAATACAGACTGCAAGTAATACCACTACCGGTCCGCCATGTTTGTTTACAAGTGGATGAGCAGGAAGGAGGGGAGGGAGAGAGAAAGATGCACATGCGCAGTAAGAGCATCCGTAGCCTCAAGCAGTCTCTGCATGAGAGAATAGCGACCGTGAAAGAATCTTTCCACCTTGGGAGCCGGTAGAAAAACTTTGCAAATAAAGTGGGTCCGCACACTGGTGTCCCCCAAAAGTGAAGAAAGTTTTGCGGATACACTCATATTCGTTGTCGTGTAAACAGGGCCTAAATCACTGGCTGTGGCTGAAAAAGAAGGAGACTGTCTGGACTGCCAAATGACCACATGGACCACGTGAGGTCAAATGACCACCAGGACCACCAGCCTGTGGTTGGCAAACCTTGTGTGAGGGTGTATTGTGATAAAGGTCGATGCGGTGCACAACTGATGATGTGTCGTGTTGCTGGTGCGAGGTGATCACCAGCCAACTCAACCCCACCCAAGATGACATCTCCAATTTTTTCAATTGAAGTGGGAATTTTAACAACCAGCCCTTTCAAGTATTCCTGTGTGTGTGTGTGTGTGTGTGGGTGTGTCGGTGTGTCGGTGTGTCGGTGTGTCGGTGTGTGCGTGTGTGCGTGTGTGCGTGTGTGCGTGTGTGTGTGTGTGTGTGTGTGTGTGTGTGTGTGTGTGTGTGTGTGTGTAATGATATGATGCAGAAAAACTAAAATAAAAAAAAAACAACTAATGTTCAGGTGTATGATATATGAAGTGATTTATTACATCACTTACTTGAATAAAATTTAAATTTAGAACTTTCACCAATCAGTTTTGTTTTATTTTTTATGGGTCAACTAATGATGTCTTTTAACTTGAAAGAACAGCATGTCCTGCATTCCAGCTGAAACCCAGTGTGAGGTGTATGAGTTTAGTACGGAAGAGTTTTAGGGCCACTGAAGAAAAAAAAAAATTCGGAGGCTAAAAAAAAAACCTTTGTGGCCCCAGAAAAAGTCGCAAATCAATGTCGAGATTTTTTTTTTCACGGTGGAAAAAAAAGTCCGTCCATCCAGCGCATGTGACTGCTTCCTCAAAATGCATATCAGGCGGTTTAATGAAGTGATGAAAAGATGCTTCAGAACAGACTCTAGCTCATAAACACGGTGCAGTTATCATCAGTATCAGGACTAGAAGAGACAGAGCAGCCTGCTGCGTTGTTCCGTGGAAGTTCGTCGAGTACGAAGGACGAAGACACGGATCCCGGGCTGCTTATTTAAATGTTCTTATTAATCAAGGAAATCCTGTGTAAAATCACATGTCCATAAGCAGTAAGCAACCCGATATAGTCAGAATTAAGTGATTTAATGTGATTTCACATCTACGGGCAAATGATGAGGGATGGATAGACGTGTCTCTGTGGGGAAAAAAAAAAATCTCGACTTTGATTTTCGACTTTTTCTGGGGCTGCGAAGATTTTTTTTTTTTTAGCCTCCGAATTTTTTTTTTTCTTCAGTGGCCCTAAAACTCTTCCGTAGTTTAGAGGTAATCGAGATGTGAGGTGTTTAAGTTTAGAGTTCACTGAGCCTTATTTATACTTTCCAAATTTTTTTTTGTTTTTTCCACAACATTCTACTGATAATGAGAATGGGTTTTACTGCTCACACATGCCCACATATGCCCATCTTGGGAAGAGGAGGAAGTACTTCCTCTCTTGGTGCCATGTGCCAGAACAGAGATGCCTAATTGTGGGAGGAGTGAAAGGGTTGGGTCTACCTTGATTGGGATTGGCTAAACCCCCGATGACACTATATAGGGTTTGATTTCTGATTGGCTGGTTGGAGCAACACACTTTAAAAAAAATTAAACAAGCCAGGGAGAGAGAGGACAGACTTTCTTCACTTCTGGGTCATCGTTCCAGGTATTGGGGTGATTAATACTGTTGGAAAGAAAAGGAATTTTGCATAATATGACAATTTTTTGACCATCGCATTTGACAGGGTAGCGATCTGCATGTATTTGAGGAATTGTATTATTATTGTCTTTACCATATGAAAGAGAGACTTTCTTTTTGCGCAGTCCATTTTCTTTGTTTTGCATTGATTGCACAAATCTCATGCTGCAGACGAAATGAACTAATCCCTCTGTTACTTGTACTGTTACCGTAGTTAATCCTGAAAATGTGACATGGGAGGAGATTCCTCAGAGTGGAGATGTTCCCTCCCCCAGAGAAGGACACACTCTCTGGTAAACCACAGCACCACGTCATAATAGTTATTTGATGTATATCTATATAAATAAAACAAAGGGACTCAGAGTGCTTTACATCATATTGGATAAAGACTATATTTACAACACTGTAGCCAAACACATTAAAGTACCTTCATATGAAGCATTACGACAGTTTCTTAACAAACCCACATTTCTTTCAGACTATCTATAGTGAAGTGCAACAGAATATTCACACAAAATGAGCAAAAGTGATGAAGCAAGAAGCAAAGAAGAGTTCCTTGTCATGTTTATCATTTCAATATTATCAATTCTCCTGCTGAAGGTCATCAAGGTAGTTAAAAAGCACTCAAGGTCCTCAATGTGGTGCTGTCAGGGTTGGCATGTCTTTGGACCTCTTGTCCAGTTCTGTTAAGATGGTAGATCAAGGTGGTTGACTCTGTTTTATAAGAGGAAACTGGACTCTGTCAGGGATTCGTATGTGTTTTGTGTATTGAGGTTAACTGAGAACTTTTACAGTTTTTAAGAATTTCGTTTTTAGGGACCTTTATAAGTCCCCGCTGCAGAGAAGACAATCCGTGATACTGAAGTCAGAGTTGCTGCTGAGGTCCAGCACCAACCCCTGTTTTTTTTGTTTTTGAGGAGTTGAGTGCCAGGTTGGTGAGGGAGCACCAGGCAGTGAGGTTCAGAATTCCCTCTCGTTAGGCCAATTTATTATTGTTGTGAATCAGCCCCACCACAGAAGTGTCATCCTCATATTTAACAAGGATGTTATGGATCGGTGCACAGTCGTAGGCGTCCAGGTTGTATAGCATTGGGCCGAGTACACAGCCCTGAGGGGCTCCAGTCAGGACTGAGGAATGATGAGGCCTCAGCCTAACTGACTGCAGACGTTTGGTGAAGAAGTCCCTGATCCATCTGCAGGAGAGTTCACTGAGACCCAAGCAGCACATTTTGGATATCAGTCTGCTTGGGATCTAAAGTCCACAAACAACATCCTTGCATAACTGCCAGATTGTGCAACAGGTTTACACACTGTGTGGAGGGCTGTGTTGATGGCATCACCAGTGGACCTGCTCTGGTCCGCGGCTCTGTATGCCACTTGGTGCTGATCAACGCTAGGAGGCAGTGAGGTTTTCATGTGCGTCAGCACCAGTCTTTCAAAGCACATTGTCACAGTTTTTCTTTTAACAATATTTGTATTGAACTTTTTTTAAGACTATTTTATACAAACAAGTCTTTAAACAAAAATAAAAATGCTCAACACACAGCAACACATCTTAAAACACCTTATTGCTCAAGAAAATCCAATAATTGTTTCCACGTACATTCAGATTCCTCTGCTCTACCTCTGATGATGTGAGTTTCTCCCACGCAATACAGGATGCCATCTCTTTCACCTATATTTATTGGAGGTATACAGTAAAACCTCGGATGTAGGGACGCCCTAAAATCCAAGGGCAAGTGTCCCCTATAGGCAGGTGTCCTCCTTTCGGAGGGACGGGTCTCATGGAAAAATTGATAGGACCAGTTGATATTAAATGAACCAAACACCAAATATGTTATGGTTATTTAAAAGCAAATAACTGAACCAATACAAAGATGTATACTATATATATATGTGTGTGTGTGTGTGTATGTATGTATGTATGTATGTATGTATGTATGTATGTATGTATGTATGTATACAAAATAATTATTAAATAAGATTTAATTTACTCCAGGGACCACATACAGTCCAGTTTCATCTTGAGTGGACCAGACTGGTAAAATATTGCTATAATAACCTTTAAATTTACACTTCAAAGTTTGTCTTTGTTGTGGTCACAGTGTATGTAATGAAATTATCAAACAGTTAGTACTGAAAATTATTACAATCGCAACATAAAATATCAATTTTTTTGAAACATCCATGTGCAAAATACAATGAAATGTCAAAAAAACATCTTGTATAAATCCTATATAACCACTTAGTTTAATGGGTTTGTGGGACCGGATTGGAGCCTCTTGTGGGTCGGCTTTGGTCCACGGGCCTTATGTTCTCTGCTGTAAAGGGAACGTGAAACTTCCATGCTTTCCGTGTCTGCGCAGAGTATGCGTGACGTCAAAATCGTCATCTGCCCCTGTGCGCTAGGATCCGACCCCTCTCCAGCTCAACTTTTGCGACAGCGCCACCTGTGCGCGCAGACTGTGCATCTGCCAGAGTCTACTGGGCGCTTGTATGAGGAGATCCTCTGTTTCCCCGTCTGAACAATCACGATTTAAAAGGAAATACATAGCCAGACGGCTCAGAACTCCAGACGTGAAACATAAACTACTTTAGGAAAGGTGGAGAACACCGGGCAGCAGTTGTGGAGATATTTTGTTCCGTTCCGTTACATTACGTTATGGAACATTAAGGAAGTGAGCTCAGAGTGTAGTATGGATGCCATCAAACAACATCTGAATATTCAAATAATCAGGTCCAGCCCAAGTATTTTGGCCGATTTAGTGTCGCTCAGCTAGAAATTTGCCAAGAAAACCTGTCCGTTGTTTGCGTCAGGCTGGTTGTCCTCATTAAGGTGTGTTAACAGTTAAATATGTGTCAGTGCACAGTGGCGTGTCCGCCCAGTACAGGCAGTCGCTCTTACTGGGTCTGCTCCTCAGAGGTTCTACCGCATACATTTTTCTCCTAGAGAAAGTGATCATCCTCCTGGTCTGCAGGAGTCCGAATATTAATTATAGTCCATTGTTTTGAATTGACCTTCGAGTTTTCTGGGTATAAACCTAAAACACAGTTTTGGCTTCGAGAGGCACTTTCACCTTAACAATTTCAGAAATGGTGTGAAGACTGCTTTCCAACATCCTTGTACATTTGGACACTCCCAAACACAGTAAAGCAGAGTAACTTTTTCCTGGAGGCACTTAATGCAGGTATCTGTAATATCAGGGTACCAGCGTTTCAGTCTTACCGGTGTGATATAAGTTCTCATGAACCATTTATGTTGTAATAGCTTCATTCTAGTATTAATGGTTTGTTTCTGGGCTCTTCCACATGCCGTTTCCCATTCAGAGTTTGATATTTTCTATTCAATGGGCACTAGAGAGGTGATTCAGTGTGTTTTGGTCCATAGTGGATCGCAGTTTAATTTTCAAAAGTCCAATTTTTGAGTATAAGCAATCCCCTCTGATTACAGGTTAAGTCAAGAAGTTTCAGTGTCAACATTTGGAAACACTGACTGACGTCTCCTTGCTCTTAAATTATTCAGCATTACCTTGCTGAACTGTTCTCCTTAATGGATTCTCTGAATTGTCCAATTTAATTCACAAAATCTTACTTATGGTCAGTGATTCCCAACCCACATTTTTACCATTGTAAACACAGGCGACCTCCACCAGCCTGTACAATTACAAAAATGTTGAAGGAACTTTGAAACAACCTGTGAACTGTCTGTGAAATACAGTTTCCTTGTTATTGCTTTCTGTGGATGAACTCTTTGGGTTTACACTATTTACTGGGTGTTTGAAACTTCAAGCTGAAGCAAGACCAGATCACCAAAGTCTGATTTGACAGTTTTTCGCTCCAGAAGATGAATTCAGCTCTACTTTTGGCCATTGCGTTTATCAAACTACATTCTATATAAAACTGTTTTCTTTGAATTTTTTTACAATTTACTTGGTGGTTATGTCGAATTGGAGCCTTTTTAGAGCCAGTTTGGGTCCACGGGCTTTATGTTTGAAACCCCTGCCTTAAAATATAATCAGGGCCCCTGGTTGGGAATCACTGTTCTGGTTCACCTGGATGTTTCCCTCTGGAGAAGGATGGAGAAGCATGTGATGTAAAAAAAACCCATGTGTATAAAGGGATGGAGGCTGGTTCATCATGACTGACTCCTGGTTCACTGGGAGCAACATCCCGGTGTGTGGTTCAGCTCGATCCATCAGACTTCACTTCAGAGACCAGGTGAGGCTTGGTGGTCGCCATCAGCCTCACCAGTAACATCATCGGGGCCGGAGCTAACCGGCTAGGCTGCTACACCGATATTAGCTTGCGCATAGTTTTCCTCCAGGGCAGAACGTACTTTCACGTCAGCTGACTGCTCAAACCTGTGCGCGGACTGCGGATGCGCAAAGCATTCCATTCATACTACATCTCCCGGTTCACGCCGGTGTGCGTTCCATAATGGAGTCAGCCTAGGCGTTAATCTGCACCTGTGAGTGCAGATTAACGCCCGGCCCACCAAGATGGTGCCCAATATACCAGATGGCCAGTCCACCCCTGGTGATGATCATGATGCAGCTGTCCCGCACAGTTTTCTGAGCCTCGTTGGTGGCCGACAGTTCATTCAGCTTGTTAACGTCCAGCATCCTGAAGAGGCGGTCATCCTGCAGGGCGGACGTTGCTCCTTGTACCATGATCACATCCAGGCTGGCAGCCCAGCCCAGTGAAGAGTGATGGCTGTAACAAATGCTTATTTGAACATATTGTTCTTGTAAAGAAATTCAGAAATGTGCTTTAGAGGCATTGTGCAAGTCAGTTACCTTTAATGAAAATGGTTGGAGCGTGAGCAGTCCCAATGCGCTTTACATAAGGTATGGATTTTCAATGTGATCAGCAAAATTATCAATGATGGTAAATGTTAGGGAAATCTTGTCTTGTCTCATAATGAATGATGTGTAATTTGCAGTCTGGGTTCAAGGATGACCTGTGTTAGCACTTTTGGAAAACTCTGTGCCACTTTTGGTGACCTTCAATGCAGGAAGCAAGTGGATCTTTTATCGAAACAATTCAGCCTTTAAGAAGGCACCGTCTGACTTCATAGTTCGACAAATTCCTGGACAATCATGCAAAAGTTGTACTGTGACATTGTCTCTTCTTGCAAGAATAGTGTAATGAAATTGTCTTTCATGACAGTAAACTTCACCTTGCTTTGCTATCTTCCCTTCTGAGTGTGGTGAAAGGCAAACTGTATCTGTTCGGAGGGGCTTCCAGCCCGGACGCCTCTGAATGTCTTCCAGGGGTCTACAGCTTTGATATAGGTGAGGATGGTGTGAGAACAATGTCTGTCCCCAGGTTTTTGAATGTTATATTATGCTTTCGCTGATATTGTTTTTCCTTTCCCAACAGTGTCTTTGACCTGGGAATGCTTGGCCACAGGAGGTGTGGCTCTGAGAGCCCTCAGACACAGCTCTGCTGCAGTTGGAGACAGCATCTTTGTTTATGGAGGGTCCGTGGGTGGGGAGCCAGCTGATGATCTCTTGGTCTTCAACACAGGTTCAAAAAAATGCAAATAACATTTTACCTTTAAAAATACAAATCTGTTAATGAACAAAAATGTTTGAACGTGAAAAGTCACACAGAGATTCTGCTCCGTCTCAGTGTCTCTGACCTGGACACCAGTCAAGACAAGTGGATCACTTCCTCCTGCCCTGTGAGACACACTTTCACCACCGAGTCAATACAACTGAAGAGTTCATGTTTTTTACGGTGCTACTGACAAAAAGCATCGTATCGTATTAACAATTACCTTCAATAGTGAGGAGCCAAGTATTGATGATCCTTTTCAAAATGTCACACGCGCTATTGAAAACGATCGACTTCTTGTGTATTTTCTGCATGTGTGGACAGATGGGGTCAGAGTTTTGCTCTGGTTGGAGATCAGGTGTTCATGTTCGGAGGTTATGGAACTGGAGGAACCTCCTGCAAAGATCTCTTTGTTCTCAATACAGGTAAAAGCTCATTGAGCTCATCTTGAGCGCCCGAGCAGGCAAGGCCCTATTGTTTTTTTGGTGTGCCATTTCTTTCTTTGTTTCTTATTATACTTGTGCATAAATGAACCAAAATTTAACCCCTAAACATGCTGGAAAACCTCACCAAAATCATGCACATGAATCATGACTGGCAAAAAAATTAATAACGTTTCAAAATGAACCGCTGTGTCAAAATCTGCTCTCCGCGGCCCGTAGAATCACGAGAGACATCAAACCAAAATTCAGTTGTTTGTTGTTTCAAGACCTAAAAATCACATGCTGACACCCTGATATAAATCTAACAGGTTTCATGCAACAAACGCTATTTCCTCTGTGGGTGATTGACTTATCAGCTTCCAAACACTAAGAAATGACAGAAGAGTCCTTCATGGTGAAAAGTTCTGTACGACTGTAACAACTACAATGGTTTGGATTTTATTATCCATTCGAATTTGAATCCCAACTTCCTCCGTCTGCCTGCTCTCATTGAAATACTTTGGAAAAAATTGTCTGGGGCAAGATAAAACACCCTGATGGAACACTTCGAACAAGTGGCCATTGTAGCTTTACCATGACTCCTACTGGCAAAGAGAGCAGATCACAAACGCAACAATGACCTGCCAAATGAGACGATATAACACGCGTGGGGCTAATTCCATAAAACACGGCTGTTTTGGCAAGACACAAAAAAGGTGGCATCTGCTCTCTTCCAGAGATTTTAAGCATGAGTTATAATGGGCTCTAATGGGAGAAAATAGTTGCATTTGCATGAAACTGAGCCCCCTAGTGTCTAAAGTATAAGTCTCACTGCTTTGAAACCTACATTAATGAGAAAATAACAAATTTTCCTCTCGGAATATGACATTTATATCAAATTTGGCAAACTTTTTAGGATACTTCAGGAGCTTTATTCCTCCGTAGTTCTGTGGTTTTCCCTCTGCTGCCTCGCTCCAGGTCATGTGACTCAGCTGTCAGTCAAAGCCTGGCCACTTCACCTGCATGTCCTGACTTTCTAAATAAAAGCCCGAAACTCCTTCAAAACAAAAGTCCTTGTTTATTACAAATGACAGTTAATACCTTCAAAATGGATATTTATGGATTAGCTAGGATACGAGTTAGCTGACTTTCAAAAGAAAAGTCTAAAACTCCTATAAAATAATAAATTAAAATAACAATCAAACTGGATGTCAAACAAGCTTTAACCAATTCAACCTGCATATGTTGGATTTCAAAATAAAAGCTCAAAACTTCCTAAAAGTTATTCATTCAAACTTTCAAAAAATTATTATTATTATTTTTAATCTAAATGGGCCAGAGGCCATGATTGGGCCAGAGTGCAAGGTTCTGACCAAGGCTGCTTGCACCTTTAATGAACACCTTTTATGAACACACTTGCGAAAATAGTTCTTTATAGAAAATTAATGTGTTTTGGGCCTGGTGCACTCCTTTTTAGTAACGGATTAAGCGTTGTCACGTGAAACGTTGTCGTGTAAACGGGGCCTCAGACAGGAGTTTCTTTGACCTTGTAGAAAACCTGCTGTGGCAGAAATGGGAGGTGAAAGGAGAATCACCTGCGGCCTGCAGCGGACAAACATTGACTGCTCACCATGATAAGGTACACAGGTTCATCATTTAGATTGTTCTGAATTCTGCACCGTCTGAGAATATTCTATGGTGACCATAGCATTGTTGCTAATGATAACTGAATTATCAAAACTGAAGATAAAGAGGATAAATGTAAATCAATGAATGGCATTGCATTCATCTGTATGAGCTGAAGGGTATTTGGAGCCGCCATGAAAGAGACTTTCATATGTAATATTTGCTAGTTAGCTGGTACTTAGCATACATAGCTTGAGGCTTAAGTATCAGCTGTGTGGTTTTTCAACTCAGTCTTATGGCAGTTTGTCAAATGGTCCCGAAATTTAATCTATTTTTCACGTTCTGTGACACATTTTGCCACTTTTCTTAATGTTCCACATAACAAATTTCCAAATAATACATTTTAATTGGACTTATCTTTCATGTCTGGGTCACACTTTTTTCCCTATTAGACAGCACACATGCTGTGATGTTTTTATCTTTGTTATAAATTCGTTATGTGTAACACGATTAAAAGGGGCAAATGTGTCACAGAGCACGAAAAATAGATTACATTTCGTGAACATTTCATGACCGTTTGACAAACTGCCGTGAGACTGGATTTGTTTTTTTGCATACTCTAATGCTGTATTGAAAAAGCTCTTCGCGTTTATTTGATAGTGCTTTACCGCCTCTTGTCCAGTCTGGCTCCGACTGGTCAAACGTGGCTGCATGAGTTTGTTGGTAGTGCTGCTCCTCAGTAAGGAAAAGAGCCATTGGCTGTCCTAAAAGTCTTCAGACTGCACTAATGACGTCATGTTTGAATGTGAATGTAAAGAATCTGTCATTTAGACCATAAGGGGGTTAAAAGAACATAAACATGTTCTGATATACAAATGAAGTTTCTTCAGTTGATTTTTTGTTAGTTTTTCTCTTTTTTCTTTTTATTTCTCTAATAGGCCATCATGTCTCAAAATAAATTCATGTCTTCATGCTTTGTCTTGTAAGGACATCTACTTCTTTGGCGGCAAAAGCACAAATGAAGACGGCCTGGTGACGTCTTCCAATGAAATCCATAAGCTCAGCATTGGTGGGTGAGCTTCATTGATAGACGTTTACTTAGAAGAAGAGTGAAATAATGAAATGACTCCCGTTCTTTTCTGTCCAGCTAAGATGAAGTGGAAGCTCCCGCTCTACGTTGGGCTTCCTCCAGGCCGTCGACATGGACACACAGCCTTCATCCTCCACAGCCATGTCAGCAAGCAACAACCTTTACTGTAATATCGGTCATTATTGTCATGCTTTGTTATACATAGATACCTATTTGTGTGTGTTTTGTTGGCAGCTGTATGTGTTTGGGGGGAAAAACGAAGAGCAGGATTTCAATGATCTGAAGGCGATGAAACTCATAAACCCCTCAGAGAGACAACCAGGTATGTCTTTAAATATGTAAAATCATACTTTTGGTGCTATGGTGGCTTTACTCTGGGTAACTGTTGTTTTCAATGACCATGCTCAACTGTCTGGATGATGTTGGAAGAGGGCTGGTTTGTAGGGTTGAAGAAGCTTTTGTCTGATTAAGTAAAAACTCCCTCACGCTCTGTTAAGGCCCCTCCACGCTTTCCGCGTCCGCGTGAGTGCAGAGTACGTGTGACGTCTAAACTGTCATCTGCCCCCGTGCGCTAAGGACCAGTCTGACCTCTCTGCGGCCGACCGACCGACCGACAGCCCAAATTCTGTGACCGTGCGACCTGTGCGTGCACCAAACCAACACAGCACTCCGACTGACAGGGGTGCGGGGACACAATCGTGTGCACACCTACGGCCTGCGTACGGTCTGCAGACGCGCAATGCGGAAAGCATGGAGGGGTGTTTAGCGATCCGTTCTTTGGGTCCAAACACACCGATAGGCTAACTGAAGAGTCTCAGTGGTCACAGTGTTTTATCACCTAAAGTGTGTGTGTGTGTGTGTGTGTGTGTGTGTGTGTGTGTGTGTGTGTGTGTGTGTGTGTGTGTGTGTGTGTGTGTGTGTGTGTGTGTGTGTGTGTGTGTGTGTGTGTGTGTGTGTGTGTGTGTGTGTATGTGCGTGCTGGACAGCTACAAAGGTAGCCCTTCTCCTGTGTGTCCTGCACGCAGGGCAGTGAAGTCAGGCACCAGGACGGAGCCACTCAAATGCAGAAAAGAGAGCATGTGAGGGATCCTTGACGACCTGGTTTGCCAGCCGACGTGTTAAATGTTTATACACTGGAGTTTCTGAGATAGATCAGGCAGGAACAGTCCTCTGCAGGTGGTTTCTGTTCAGGAGGCTGACAGAGTGGAACCAGCAGGTGGTGCTACGCTATAAAGGAGGAATAGAATGTCTGGAGAAGGTTCTTACTTACTCTAAAAGAGCTGAGTTTCCTTAGGAGATACTGCTTGTGGTGGCATTTTCTGATGAGCTCCTCAGTGTGAGAGGAACATTTCAGCTGACTGTCAAGGAGATGGTACAAGGATTGTATATTTCTACTAATCCACAAGCTCAACAGGCATTCCATGGCTTGTGGTGAGAGCTGTAGACTGCGCCATCTGCTGGTTGGAAATGCTCAGTCGTTACACCAGTCCACCAACTCCTAGAGAACTGAGCCGTGGGATCGAGAAGCCCCTGACTGTAGAGACAGGAGGATTGGGTCGTCGCCATATTTGACCAGGTGGGGTTGGGATCTGAAGATGAAGAGTAGCGGAGAGACGGCACAGTCCTGAGGAGAGCCAGTGGAGGTGTGTCGTAGATCAGAGAAAGTGTTGTTGACCTGCACTATCTGTGATCTGTGGGTTAGAAATCAAGTAACCGGGTGGAAGCGAGAGGAGAGTCTGAGAGTCAGTATGTTCGGCCGGAGTGTGATGAATGCTGAGAAGTCAGAAAACGAGTCGAGCTGAAGTGTTTGGATGTTTCAGATGACTGTGTAAAGTGTCAATGAATAAGTTGGCATCGTCAATGCCTCAGCTCAAATGATATAGAAGTTAGAGACGGTCAACCTGTGAGTCAGACGCTCTGATGATGTGTTGTTGGAGAATTCTCTCCATCAGCAGGGAGGTGAGAGCCACATGTCTGAAGTCTTTCAGGAAATCCAGATTCTCTCTGAGCAGTTTCTCCACCAAAGAGATCACTGACCCTGTGTGTCCCTCTTCCTCTGTCCACTTTGACTGGAGCTGCTCTTGTATTTCTAGCATTTCGGATATTGTCTCTTGAACATTCTACAGCCCCTCTTCATTCATCACAATTCTTATTTCAGCTTCGTTCAACGTCAAGTTGATCTCGAAGTCCAACTGTTTTTGTTGTCTCACCTGAACCACGTTTAAGGTGGTTTTCTTTCACTGTGGTTGAAAGACCTTTTTCTTTAGGCCAAAACTTTCAGGGTGTGCGCAGAGTCTGATTTGGTCAATGTGATGTCAAAATCATCATCCGCCCCTCTGCGGTCGACCCAATATTTGGGACCGCGTTGACTGTGCGCCACAGCGCTCGGACTGCGCATGGGCCAGAGCCTACTGGGCGGAGGAGATCCTCCATCTCCCCGTCTGTACATTCACAGTTTCAAAGAAAATAAAGAGCCGGACGGCTCAGAACTCCTCGAGTGAAATATAAACAACTTTAGCAAAGGAGGAAAGCGCTGTCAAGAGAAGTGGAGATATTTTTGTGACGCGATGTGACGTGACGTGACGCGACGCGACGTGACGTTATGGAACGCACATGGATGTGAACCCAGAAGGGTATCATGGATACAATCGTGAGCACATCCTCGGTCCGCGCACAAGTCAAAGTGGTCTGCAGACGCCCAAAGTGGAAAGTATGGAGGGGCCTTAAGCTGCCGACCCTCTGGGACCTGGAAGCTGTTGTTGATTCTTATTTCAGAGATTACTTTTATCTCCCAAAGGTTTTTTAAATTTTTTTTATTGTGTTTCTCTTTTTTTTATTTATCCAGATCTTATTTATTTTATCTTTCTTACTTATCCTTGCTCAAAATATTGGTGAATGGCGGAACACTGAGCACTTGTTTTGGTTTTCTTTTGTCATTTGATCAAGTCCCGCCTGTCTGATTCAACGTGTGCTTTATTTGTTATGACATGCCAAATACAACCTCTTCCTGCTAGACAAATCGAGTACCCTTGAACCTCGAAGCAAGCTGATGGTGCCATGCAGCTCCTTTTAGTGCTTCCTTAGCGGGACCTCCTGGTGCGACGTAAACGATGATGTATGGTGCCGCGAACGGGGCAAATAGTGTGAACGGCATCGAACAGTCATGTACTATATTGCCTCGGAGCAGTGGCTTTTTACCAGGTTAGTTTGTACGCCAACCTTTGTTAACAAACGCACAGAGTCCACCTCCACAAGAATCTGGAAGACTGAGTCCTGCATGCTGTTGAGCCAGGTGGGATGAAGCGCTGACCTAACAGGTCCATCTTGTTGTTCCGGCAGCAGACGTTCGCCAGGAAGAGTGATGTACCGGTGGTCTTGTAGTATTTTGCTGGTGAGGGTTTGCTGCACCGTTTCTTTTTGCCTCCGGGCCTCCGCACGCTGCTCCTCCATTCCTGAGTCCTCAGGAGCCTAACGTGGCTTCAAGCCCCCGGCTCCTTGAGTTTCAAGGAAACTCTAAATAAAACACTTTGCAGATAGTACAACAGAAATATGCAACCACTGAAACTAGCAGATTTAACATTTTTAACACAAAATTAATTTTTTGCCATTTTTAGCCGTTATAACCTTTAAAGCTATTTCACTTTTAAAGCCATTTAAGCAACTCCACATTCCTTAAACTGTTTTAGCAGTCATATAATTTCAATCCGTTATTGGTTTGTTTTTCTTTTCTACTTTGGGGGGGATCTGCTTCGACGGTTTTTGCACTTGATGCTGCTTTAATGCTTTCAACATAGATTATCAGGTATCAGTTTCAGCTGTCTAACTTTTCATTGCATCATTTCGGCAGTCTTACTTTATCAATTTTACATCCTCTAACAGTTTTGTAGCGATTTTCAGCCATTTTTAGTAGGTTTCTCCATTTGCACCGTTTTGGTGCTTTAAGTTGTTTTAGCCATTTTGCCATGGAGCTTACTCAGTTTCCGTGTTGAATAGGATTTTTTTATTCTTCTTCCAGTGAATCCAGAGATGTGGGTTAGAAATGCCTGTATTAGATCCTTCCATGGAGACGGAGTATCGGAGGTATTTGGAAAGTTTCCCTATCTGCATTTTGTTGAAAGCTGGTTTGTCTGCCAGCGTTAGGCTTCACTGTAATGTTTTGAGGAGGAGAGAATCTGAGAGGACGGACCTCTGGGAAAATACCAACGTAATCACTGGACTCCACAACACACACACACACACACACACACACACACACACACACACACACACACACACACACACACACACACACACACACACACACACACACACACACACACACACACACACACACACACACACACACACAGACTTTTGAATGTGGCCGTACTGTGAACTCTGCATTCTTGCACTCTGTATCTATTTCGCTGCCAATTTGTACCTGTATATTACGTGTATATTGTTCTTCGGATTTGCACTAATGTGTTTTTAAGTTTGGTTTCAATTAATCCACATTTAGTTTATTTATTTCGGGATTTATCTGCTTTTTGATTTCTATGTCATTGTTGCACTGCCTGCTCCACGTGCTTTTTTACTTGCGCTCTGGGGACAGTTTAAAAAAAAAAAAATCTGAATCAGAATTTTTTCATGAGACAAGAAAAGGTTTGAGAGAGTGAAGGAAGCAACGGCGGATTTGGCAGTTGATTGCCGATGAAATTAATCACACTACCAAAGTCAAGAAGAAATGAACCGGTCGCCCAGTTCGGGCACTAAAGGGTGTCAATGTGTAGCACCCGTATACAGAGTGTCACGTTTAGCCAAAACATTGCACAGACGCCTTTATTAGAGACTTTAACAAAACATACTTCCTAACCAGTGACAGCTGGCCAGTAGAGGACGCCATCTCCCCCCCCAAAAAAAGAAGCTGAATTTTTTTTTATAGAATATATTGATAAACAAAAGATGTTTATGCAAACAAACTAACATTTGGCCCTGAACTATTTATATCTTCTGCGTTTTCTACAGATAATCTTCAGTAAAAGAGAGGAATTCTTGATTTCTCTCTCGTAGTTTGTGTGTGTGTGTGTGTGTGTGTGTGTGTGTGTGTGTGTGTGTGTGTGTGTGTGTGTGTGTGTGTGTGTGTGTGTGTGTGTGTGTGTGTGTGCGCGCGCGCGTGCGTGCGTGCGTGCGTGCGTGCAGCCTGGGGCGTTGCAGGAAGTCGCCCCGAGGAGGCGGCGTTTAGTCGTGGTCTCACCAATTACTGATCAGCACTATGAGTGACTGACATGAAATTATACTAATCAGCGTCATTTGATGTCTGAGAATTGGGGCAACTTTTTAATCGGCCCTGGCTCTGTGATTGGCTTAAAGTCAACTCTGGTTTGTTCTGGTGTTTCTACAAGATGTTGAGATGAAGACAAGCAGTGAGTCTCTGATTATAAACTCTGTCACATCTCTTCTAATTCTCCCTTTGAAAGGAGAAATTTGGCTGAAAAACTGCAGGTCAGGTTCAACTTTCTCCATTATAGTTATTTTTAAAGTTTATTTTGCTAATCTTTTTTTGAGGTTTCTTTCAAAGCATTACTCTTATAGGATTAGTCAGAGGACGCAGGGGTTGATTGAAAACAATCCTGATATACCTTTTGTTTTCCCTAAACTCAGACTAATTGTCATTTCCAGTAAACCAGCCCCAAAACACATACATTTTCTAAAAGGGACTAATGAAGCATCTGCTTGTATTTGTTGACCAGCATGTTAATAAAAGAGTCTTCTTATTAAGTGCTCTCTAGTCACGAGTTGTTAACAATGCAAGTTCTGACCGGGCCTCAGGAACAGAATTTCATACCAGGACATGTAACAACATGTAAAACCTTGAATCCTTTTATTAGTATGCACATTGTGACCCAGCTGGTCCTGTAAAGACCTTATTTCTTTCCCCTTAGTGATGAAGGAGATTTTGTCAGAGTTTGGTCTCCAGGGCTCTCGGCACAGGTCAGCAGCTTCTGCACACACACACACCTGTGTTTCAGTTTCATGTGTGAGTCATTCCAGCTTCCTGCCATGCTCTGCTGAGTCTCATCTCTTAGTTCTGAGTTCTGACCTTTTGGTTTCATTCTGGTTTTCACTCTCAACAGTTTCACGCCCACCAAAGTGCCCAACGTCCGGTACGAGCTGAGCGAGTCGCCTCCGTCCATCCAGTCCAGGAACGCGGCGCCTAATGGGCAGGTCGCAAACCCAAACAGCTCAAAAGTTTTCCCCTTTTTGTTTCAGTGAAACTCAACGTGCCACTATGAACTACCGTTAGCTTTCACTGCTGCATCACTGATGTGTGCGATCAGTCTCAGTCTCATGTTGTGTCCTGCTACTTTTACTAAAACAGCAATTTGCTGCCATGTCATTCCATTTGCTGGTTTTGGCCCACGGACCATATGTATTTGATACCACGTGGTATCTATACTATTATATTACTAAACTAAAGTTATAAATATCAATTTCATGGATTTTGCTTGTGTTTCTTTACATGAGCTTCCATTGTATAAATCTGTGCAGTTGAAGTTACTTGCCACAGTTTTGTCCTGACAGTGCACAAAGCGCTTCACACTGTTTATACTATTAATCACATTCCCCACACCAATGGGGTTCAGTGTCCTGCTCAAGGACACGCCGACGTGTGGAGATGGGAATCGAACCAGCAACCTTGCCGCAGCCGCCAGCGATCCATGTTGCTCATCAGTGGGCCGAGTGGTTTCAATGATGCCTCGGGAAAGTTCTTTCACAAAATGAGATAATCTTGTATTTACTGCTGCAGGCATTTCCACACAGAGACTTCGGTGCAGTTCGGGATCAGGCCATGAAAATGATCCAGGCAGCTTTTTCTCTACTGGACCAGGAGTTCCAGAAACTGGATCGGTATGTTTTTGTTCCTCATGTGCACTTGGGCAAATACGAACATGTCAAGAGGAGTAACTTCAGTAAAACTGATGCAATCGCTCTGAAAAACCACAGGGCTGAGACTGAACTTACTAAATATTTCAATCTGCATATTTAAAATCCACATACTAATCAAAAAAGTGAGCTTTATGGCTGATTTCTTTCTTCCAGTGAGAAGTCTGAGTTGTGTAAAGGTGCTGCTGCTCTGCAAAGAGAAAAAGAAGCTCATGAATCGCACGTACAACAACAGCAACAGGTTGGTCTAAAGGAGAGATTACTAGAAATATTAAACCACACTGGATACTAGATTTCATCATCTTTAGATATTAAAATTAGCAGCTGTCAAGATCCATATTCAAATCAAACCAGAAGTCTTGGGTGAGTTAAAGGCTTTTAACTTAAATGACCTTTTTTATATATAACCCGCTGCTGTTGGTTTTTGAAGCATATTTTATGATTTTACTTCACCACTTCTGTTTGCTGTCTCCGTGTGAACATATTTGAACTTTTCTGAAATATGTAAAGATGCCCATAGTTTCTCTGCACACCTGCTACAAGACAGACAACAGTGAGTAAAACTCTTTAGAATCAAACAGCTCTTCTCCCACTAGTAACAGCACAACATCGTCTGCGTAGAGGGAGAATACTTCTTACATTAAGGCTGGTACACACTACAGGATTGTTCAAACCTTCACAGATTCAGAGCCACACACTTGGTTATGACAAAAGACAGATCACACAAGATCTTCCTCTTCTGATCTGATAGTGTGACTGCAGAGTTCACCACACACTAACCCATTCTTCAGCAGAGTATCAGGCTCTTCATGCTCAATATTCCAAGTCTTGCATAGTCAAACGTGACTTCAGTGTAAAACACGGCACATAGCTGTAAACAAACACGTTGCCACAAATCAACCTCGGGCCTATATTATGACTCAGGATTTAGCTTCATCTAGGTAACTTTGTTATTACCCCTGGGTTTTCCGTACTGTGAAGCAGATTCACTTCCTACTGGGATAAATCAGCCCGGTACTCTGAATGTCTAAACTGCTCCGGAGCAGAGCATAAAAGCACCGTCTCCTGACCAATCAGATCTCTTGGAAAATGACCTGCCTATTTTGAGATTATCCTGATTGGTGTGCGGATTGTACCGCCCACTTGGAATACTCAGCAGAGCGGAGCGGAGACTAAGTTTAGAGCGATCTTTTTGACGTAATAGAATAAATCCCGGTCGCTGAGGCTTTGAAGGATGTTCTTGTTCTTGACTTGTTCCAAGTCTGTTTCGCTCCATGAAGGTTGATCTGTAATAATGAAGTTAGTAATAATGGTCACGTCTGATATAACTGCAGAAACATGAATTTATAGAACGCACGTCTACTCTGCTGTCAACGTGAAGAAATAATATTCCAACATAAAAACACACTCACAAGATGGAAACCTCCTCAAAACAACTTGATGGAAAATATAATGTTTAAGAATTGCAGTGAGGAGTAATAAAGTGTAACTGAGTGACCACAGCGCTGTGCAGGTCCGCTTATATTGTCTAATGAATTAATTTCATATAATCTCATGAAGTGCCGCATTAACAAGTGGGAAACTTTCTGGCTTTGGCTGCAGCAGCAGTGTTGCTTTTAGCCTGGTTGGTTTTCATAATAGTACACATGATTCTGGCGGATTATCTTGTAGCGTGTGCCGGGCTTCAGACAGATACTGAGAGGACATGAACAATGAAAAAAAAACTGCTTAAAAGATCTCCAATGTTTACATCGTTCTGTTCTCTATCTGTTAGCATGCATGCTTAGTTGTATTAATAAAATAATGAAATTGTTTTCTGATATAATCTTTTAATGTCATAACCACAGCAAAATTCAAATAATCGAATATATATATATATATATATAAATATCGAATTCAGTTTTTTATTAGTGCCAACATGATGACAAAGTCCTAGCATGTGAGGATAACCTTTAGCTGTTCATGCAATGAATATAGAAAACGTAATAGTATTGGACATAGGGGTGCAGTGGTTCGCTCTGTTGTCTCACAGCAAGAATACCTGGAGTTCTGGTTCAGACTCATTGAGACATGCTGTTCCGATGTGTTGTGTCTCTCGTTGTTGGCGTGAGAGTGAGTGATGTTGTGTTTGTGTCAGATTAGCTGAGGAGTCAGAGTAGCTGAGGAGTCAGAGTAGCTGAGGAGTCAGAGTAGCTGAGGTGTCAGAGTAGCTGAGGTGTCAGAGTAGCTGAGGAGTCAGAGTAGCTGAGGAGTCAGAGTAGCTGAGGAGTCAGAGTAGCTGAGGTGTCAGAGTAGCTGAGGACTCAGAGTAGCTGAGGAGTCAGAGTAGCTGAGGAGTCAGAGCGACCCGGCCGGCCTGTTCGCCGCCGTCAGCCTCTTGTGTGTCTGCAGGACTTCCAGGAGATGCTCGACAGGCATCGCTCTCAGAACGAGGCCTGGCTCCGGGCGAGAGCCGAGGAGAACGACATGGAGAGGAGGGAGCTCTGCAGACTGAGGGTCAGTAACAGCACTCATGATCTTTAAGTCTCAGGAGACATTTTTGCGTCCAGCATCTCACTTTCACTCTCAAACCGAGGTTATCCTGCTCGTCGAGCCGACTGGTTTTCTTAGAAAATCATGAAATATTTGATACAAACTTTGTAACATCAGAAGAACTACTGCTTTAGAGTGCCAAAACAGAAGTAAAACTATTCCCCCTGTCCCAGCGGTCCGCAGCCTTCATGGCCAAGAGAGACCTTTGTACCACTTTTTCACTATATAAAATTTCTTTAACCTTTCAAATGACGATCATAGAGCTCAGAAAATTGCAAAAAAAAAACGTATCTTATGTTGGATATGTTGATGTTCTAAAACTACAATTTGAAAATGTAATTATTTGCCATTTTTTTCTTTTTGGGACGATTTAGGGGAATTTGAGATTTTCCCATTTCAGCTATCTGAGTTGTTTTCACTCGTTTAAATATTTCATGTAATCATTTTTGTGTGTTTTAAACAGTTGTAGGTATTTTAGAAATGTTGCACTGTTTAGCCATTATTGGCTGTTTTGACCTGTTTTGAGTACTTTTTTAGTTTATAGATAACAGTTATATAGTTTCAGCTTTTTTTAAAACCACTTTAGCTTTTTGAATTTTTAATTGTAGTTTTGAAAGTAGTAATTTTAGCTTTTTTTTTCTTATCTTAGCCCTTTCCAGCCAGGATATAAAAGCCCTTTTGAGAAAAAATATTCCTGTGAAAAAGTAAAATAAATATAGGATAGAAATGTTTATTTAAAAATAACCTTATATCTGCAAGGAGCCACTAGAGATGCGACAGTGGCTACTAAAGGCTACTAAAGGTCATTGCCATTGAATTCCAGACATGTCAATGGAAATGACTCCAGAATTAAAATGATTAAGGTAAAATGTAAGTACTATAGCCATAGTATTTTCCGACATACTTTCAACCAGAGTTGTGA
Source organism: Lipophrys pholis (assembly GCF_963383615.2). Classification (NCBI taxonomy): domain Eukaryota; kingdom Metazoa; phylum Chordata; class Actinopteri; order Blenniiformes; family Blenniidae; genus Lipophrys; species Lipophrys pholis. The sequence continues at coordinate 7,159,181 of NC_137641.1, read as the reverse complement.
CCAAATCACTGCTTTCGAAGTTTCATGTTTCGTCTTTGCGTTCAAGCCAAGTCCTGAGTCAAGTCACAAGTCAAGTGTCCAGTGAAGACAGTCACATCCTGAGTCAAGCCCCCAGCAAGTCATTCAGTACTGTCTCATTAAAATGAATGCAGTCTTAATTGTCTTTAATAAAATTAATGCACATAAATCATCACATCAAGATATGATATGATAAGATGTGATATGCAAAGATAAGATGAGATAAGATATGATACAATACGATGAGTGGGGGGATGAGATGAGATGAGATGAGATGAGATGAGATGAGATGAGATTACAAGACAGCAATCAGCCGGTAGATCAAGTGCAACTGAAAATTCATAACAAAGAAGAGGTGATATTTTGAGTTTAGATTTCAGCACTATAAACCAGAACCACCATTTTCATACTTTTGGAAGCATAACACATTCACAGCATATATAAACACACACCATATCATCTCAACCCCATGAGAAACACTCAACCGACACTTTGCTAGTTACACTGGTATAATATCATGTTATCCAATTGATTGATTTTGTCCCAAATTTTGCTTTTACAAAGATAATAATGTTTAATTTGACTCAAGGTCAGCAAAGACTTTAACACCATTTCTGTTTGCTGGTTGTACTTTCAGAGTCGAAGGTGTTTCTATAGATTCACTTTCTCGTACATCTTAAAAGGAAAATCAAAAACAAAAACTTGAACCAACAAATTGTAAACGTTGCTTGAGTCTCTCTGTTGACTTCAGTGAAATTTGAAGTTTATTCTGAAATATATGATACTGGAGTAGGGTACCTAATGAAGTGGCTCATGAGCGCATGTGTGATGGTTTCTCCTCAGGAGGAGGCGCAGCAGGAGCAGGACAGGCTGAAGGAGGAGCAGAGCAACATCCAGAAACGCAGCGAACATCTTCTGTCCATCATGCAGCAGTTCAAAGGGATGTGAGAGGGAGGGAGGGAGAGAGGGAGGGGGGAGGGAGAGGGAGGGAGGGAGGGAGGGAGGGAGAGGGAGAGGGAGAGGGAGAGGGAGGAGAGAGAGAGAGAGAGAGAGAGAGAGAGAGAGAGAGAGAGAGAGAGAGAGAGAGAGAAGGAGGGCGAGAGAGAGAGAGGAGGGAGAGAGAGGAGGGCGAGAGAGAGAAAGAAGGATGAGGGGGGAGAGAGAGGTGGGAGAGAGAGAGAGAGAGAGAGAGAGAGAAGGAGGGCGAGAGAGAGAAACAAGGATGAGGGGAGAGAGAGAGAGAGAGAGGAGGGCGAGAGAGAGAAAGAAGGATGAGGGGAGAGAGAGAGGGGAAGAGAGCGAGAGAGAGAGAAGGAGGGCGAGAGAGAAAGAAGGATGAGGGGAGAGAGAGAGGAGGGAGAGGGAGAGAATGAAGGATGAGGGGAGAGAGAGAGGAGGGAGAGAGAGAATGAAGGATGAGGGGAGAGAGAGAAGGAGGGAGAGAGAGAGGGATGAGGGGAGAGACAGAAGGAGGGAGAGAGAGAGAGAGGAGGGGGAGAGGGAGGAGAAGAAAGAGAGAGAAAGAGATGGCTGTATCATCAGAGAAGTTCTGGAGGTGGCAGCTGTTCCTGTTGTGATGAAGTCAGAGGCGTAGAGGGAGAAGAGGAAGGGAGCCAGCACCGTGCCCTGAGGAACTCCTGTACTGCACACTATCACAGTCATGAAGTCCCACCGTGTTGTTTGTGCCGGGATGGAACGAGGCGGTACGGCTGACACAAGTTGTGGATGGTTCCGAAAAAAACTTTAACCACCGGTTACAATTTCCATCACTCCTCTGCTGAGGCACCGAGGAACGGGTCTCATTAGGAGGACCGACAACTCAGCCGTCTGCTGATTGGTCAATGATGCCGGTAATGTGTTAATTAGTAACACTTTTTACAGTGACAGCCAATCACAGGCCAACTCGCTCTCACGGTTCAGATGACACAAAAGAATCGGAACTAACAAACATGATCACTAAACTGTATCGGTGCAACAAGAACACAACTGCAGAGATGTTTAAAATCTTTTATAATTTTCCTGAGTAAAAAGATATATTGGCAGGAAACTATTATATTAATATTACGAGAAACAAAACACAGCATAAACATTGATATGATTATTTGCTCAGACCTTCCATTAGTAGATTACAATAAATAACAATAGATGAATAATTTAAAAAAAACAATCCATGACAATAAATGCAAATAGAAAATACTTGTTTTATTATGTTTATCTAATCTATATTAAATAGGGGGAAGCTTAAAACATGATATATTGTTCATGTTGAAGCGGTGGGATTCATTAAGTATACTTCTATATATATTAATAAACTTCTTCCTGCTCCTTTTCGGGCATCTAACCTGATTATATTGTTCCGCTGTACTTATTCACTGTTTGTTTGGTGAAATATCGTTTGATGGTGTGGTTTGATTTTGAACATGTTTGAAATATAAAAAAAGAAAAAAAAAACATCTTAAAAAGGTTTTACTTATTTATCCTTCTTTTCTTGCTTAATTTTACTTGTTTTTTTATGTGTTTCCTGGATTTCCTTGATTGTCTGAATGGTGCTCCGCCTTACCTTTCCTTAACCTGAACAGAACCGGAGCTGATTGAAATCTTGTCTATGTATTTCTGGCTCGGTGTCTGACGTTCTGGGAGCAATTATGGATTCGGACCTGAAATTCAACAACCACATTAGGACAATAACAAAATCAGCAAATTAATGTCTGAAAAATATTGTAAGAATTAAAAGATTTCTGATCGAAAAAGAGTCAGAGGAAGTTGTTCATGCTGGGTGGGGGGGGGGGGGGGGGGCATCTATCTCCATGTGTAGGTTCAATTTGCATGAATCCAGGTCCACTGCAGTACGTGGCTGGACGGGGACGGCAAGGCAAAGCACACCCAGACTAAACTCTGTCGTAAGGTCCCACCAGAGAGTGCGGTTAAAATGTTGGCGGGTTGTGAACGATGCGTGACGATGCAGATAATGTCATTACGCAACAGCAGCCACGAGACCAGTGCTGAAGTTGCGTCCACAGCTCTGCGGCCGTCGGAGTAAAGCCTCGAGCCTCCGTTCTCTGTGACACAGCTTAAACTTTTTCATTGTCCATCTCCTCTCCTCTTACTGAGAGGAGCGTCTGAACCTCGCTGGAAGATCGTGGTGCAGTGGAGCACCGACGTTTCAATAAACCAAGTTAACAAAACAAGCAGTGAGCTCAGAGTGGAGTACTTAAACAATTACTGGAGGGTTTACGGCCGATGAGATCTTTTAATATTGCTGCTTGCGGCTCCCAGTGTGTTTCTGTTCGGTGGGAAACGGGTCCAAATGGCTCTTTGAGTGTTGAAGGTTGCCGACCCCTGACCTAACGGCTCCAACGGCCCAACATATCGGCTTTATTATTCATCATACAGTCACTATGGTTTGACTTGGCAGACTACACACTTAAAAAAACTGGTAAAAAGCTTAAAATCGGGCTTCTGCAGGGTTTGGGGAGTGTCACTTATTTCTTAATATATTGAGCTTATTTTTAGTACCTTTATGTTAATACTTGTATGGCACTGTGAATCCCCACCGTTTGAATTGGTTGTCCATTTGGTTCTGTTAGAGAAACTGTTTTCCATTGAGTGGCGTACTGTTCCAGATTAACGCCACTGTTCAGAGCATTCAGCACTTTAGTGAGTCTTTTCAAAGACAACAAATATTTATTAATTAATTACCTGAGTAGGAAGGAAAAGATTAAGGGGGAAGAAGAATTGATATCGTACTACAGTTTAGGAGTCTTATGAGAGCTCATATACTCACCTCATAAAGTTAATATTCTGAAATGGAGGACCTGGACACTTTTAAGAACGTCTGGGACTATGATGGTGTACTTTATTCTTTTAGAGAGTCAAAAATTGTATTTGTTGATGTGTTGGTGTAACTCACTCACTATAGTAGATGTTTATATATATATTTGAACTTGATTCTCTCTCTCTCTCCTACTGTCGCATTCAACACAGGAGCGGATCACTATTCAGCAAGAAAAAACAGCGTAATGCGCCAATCGGTGTCCTTGTATTTCCTCTCGGTTGCACTATCTGGCAGAGGACGGCAGGGGCGGGGCTAGAGGGGGAGGGCCGTCAAGGTGGCAGCATTCATACCGGAAATACTGCGTTACACTCAAATAAAAGTTGTAATCTGACCCAGATAGTCACACTGCGTCTGATCTCTTTCAAATCTGATCTCAGGACTAAACAGCAACCCTAAAATCTTGTGGTACATAACCTCTTATTATAAATAAGGTGAACTGCTCTAGTAAAATTGATTATTAATCGGGGAAAATGTCAGTTGAGTTGAGATCGGCCCAAACAGGCAAGTTGTTGGTTTAGATGATGCCACGATTGAGGATAACTCAGTGAGCTCTATAGGGTGGGAGCTGAATAACTGAAAATCAGGTTCTACTGACAAACCTGAAGGTGTGGTTGATCAGTCTGTGACAGCTTTGGGCAGTGAGTCATTAATTGTATGCTGAACCCTAACTAATGGTTAGAATTTTGTCCTGAAAGAAGTTTATAAAGTCTTTACTGCTCAAAGTTAAAGGAATGTGAGGTTGGACAGGGTTAGCCTGGCTATAGTGCTGAAGAGAAATCTAGGGTTGTTCTTGTTTTCTTCTATTAAGTACGAATAGTAAGTAGTTCGTGTTTTGCAGCGGCTCCAGGTTGTTCGAAATACTTCTGATTGCGTTAAATGGCATCTGCGCTCCAGTTTTTGGGCTGATTTCTTTAATGTTGGCAATTGTTCATTCTACCATGGAGCTAAAGTCGTCTGAGTTGTTGCTTTAATCTTCAGAGGATTAACAGAATCAAGTGTGGAGCAAAGTGAGGCTGCTGCTCCATCAACCTGAGTGGGACTAATGCCAATGCTATGACAACTGTTTTCCACTGAATCCAGAGATGGAACTGAAGTAAATAATGGTGGGATTATGTCTTTGAATTTGGCTATAGATGTCTCCTGCAATACATTTTTTTTCACAGATGCTGTTGAGCCATTTAGTGTAAATTCAATTTATATCCGACAACAGAGGATTGTGGAGGAAAAGTGTTAATTGTTCAATGTCAATACCATAAGTGAGGACAAGATCAAGGGTGTCATTAAGATAATGAGTGGGTTCTTTCACGTTCTGCGAAAATCCAATGGTGTCCAGTAATGAGCTAAATATAATGTCGAAGCTGTCATTGTCAACATGAACGTTAAGTCACTCATTATAATGACTTTATCAGGGCTTAGTACTAAATTGGAGAGAACGTCTGAGAATTCAGATAAAACATTCGGAGTATGGGCCTGGAGGACGGTACACTACGACAAATAGAACTGGCCACTGCTTTTTCCAGTGGGAGTGCATCAAGTTCAGTGGGAGACTTTTAAAGGATTTCTGGTTTAATTTTGGTTTTGGGAATAATAAGAAGACGAGAGTTTTGGATAGATGCTACTCCTTCTCCCCGTCCAGTTTCTCGGGCGATGTGATGATTCACTTTGTGTGGTGGGAGTTGCTTCATTTAGGCTGAGATATTCTTCTCCCTTTACCAAGTTTCAGCGACAAATCAAAGCCGTTGTCAGTTATCAATTCTCTCACAAGCAAAGATTTGGACGAGAGCGATCGAATATTTAAAAATCCACACTTGATTGGTGTCGGCTTTTGTTCAGCTACAGAGAAAGTTTTGATTTTTATTAAAATTTTTAGTATTGTAGCCTGGATTTTGTTTAGTCTTAAAACAAATATTCGGGGAACAGACACACACATTGTGTGTGTGTGTGTGTGTGTGTGTGTGCGTGTGTGTATGTGTTTCACTGCTGGCCTGGCCAGGATGCAAGCCTGAATTACATAGAACAATGCAGAAGAGGTCAATTGAACTAAATCTTCAGGTATTTTCTCTACTCGTGCTTTATCTTTAACATCTGAATGATCCAGTTGTTGGAGGTTTCTCCTTTTTGATTCTTCTTTCTTTCCCCTGGCCACTCCGAATCGATGCTGTTATTGTGAAGGGCCGCACCGGAAGCGGGCTGCTCGCTGCTCCGTGTCGCCCCCCCGCGCTGAGATGGCTGTTGAGTCTCGGTGGTTCCTGTGAAGTCAGAACGGTTTCTATGGACGTACCGCAGGAGGCAACGAGCCCTTCGCAGTCCGCTTCGTTTGATAAAAACTAAAATCAACGGTAAGACAGAACAGACTCTGCTCTGTTAGCTTAACCATTCAGCTCACAGGAGGAAACAAACAAACAAGCAAAAGAAAAAAAAAAAAAACAACGATCCCACTCATTGAGCGTTCGTTTTGTTGGTTGCGTTCTCCCGCCGAGGGGGAGGGGCGGGGAGGCTGAAGCAGACAGCCGGAGACCGAACCCAGTCTGCTGCCGCTGTCGTTCTGTCTGGGCCTCTGCAGAGTTTTCCGCAGAAATGCCCGGCGCCTCCCCGGGCTGTGAGCTCCTGCACGGCTCTGTCCGCCCCTCTGCCCCCCGGTCCGGCCCGTCAGCTGCACTCAGCAAACAGGAGAGAATAAATGCGAGCAACATGGCTGACGCTGGCCCTGCAAAACCTGCTCACTCTTATTGTTGTTGTTGTTGTCAGAGCAGATGATGTCTGCATGTGTGCTTTTCTCTTGTTTCGCCTGTCGACAGGCAGGCCGCTGCTTTCTGAGACTGGCGGGGAGTGATGGAGAGACGTGGGGGAGGCGGTGGGTGGGGGTGGGGGGTCAGCTGTCACAGTGGAGGAAAAGGCAGAGAAAAGCTGTTTTCAGCTGTGGGGAGGGGGAGCTGCTTTGGCACAGTCTTTCAAGGATGCATTTGCTGCATTGTGTCATTTTAACGCAGCAAGCAAAGTGAAAGAAGCCTCTTGTTGTTTTGAGGAGCAGAGAAACTGCTCTGGATGCTCCTTTTACAACAATCCTTTGTTAACTTGTTACCAAATAATCCAGGCGAAGGTCATCGTCAGTCTGGATCCTGCAGGTCTGCTGACATCCACCTGCTGATGCTTACACTCCTTCCCGACAAAGAACGAGCAGATTAGAGAGCTGGAGTGCTGATGACGTTCCCCCCTAATTTTCAACCCCGAAAACGGAGCATTTCACAACATCTGCAGCACATCTGTCTTCCCACACTGTGACAGCGACAGCCCGCAAGCCCGCGATCTTCTTCTGAAGCCCGGCTCAGTCGCAGCGGAATCACAATCGGTGACACGAGCCCACGGGTCGTCTTGCCGGCAGCTCAATCGGTCTGCACCAAACCTTCCTCGCCGATTGAAACGGGAGCATCGTGCCAGCCGATGAAAAGACGAGTAGCAGACACTGTCGGGGAGCGACGTGCGAACATCTCAAGTCTGGTGTTGTGCACGACGCGGCCGGGAATGTAGTCGCACCCAAGAATTCAGATTTGTAACGGTCTTGCCGAGGACACAGTCTTGCATCTCTCGTAGCACCTTAAAGCAGTTTCCCAGAGGCTGCCGATCGGTTCACCGGGAAATCTGGGACGGTTCAGAGAGACTCAGGATGTCTCCTGTGAACGTCTCGGGGCTCGACTCGTGCAGACTCGTGACTGTAGCTACAAACGGAGGATCCTCTTTATTTGGAGCGGTTCTGTAGTAGATTTACCTCTTCATTCAAGATCATTCATCTTGTACACCGCCTCCTTTTTATAATGGCAAAGCAGCCCCAGATCATGATGATCCCTCCTCCATGCATCCCCGTGGGGATTATGGCTGAGTGATGATGGAGATGAACAATGATTAAAAAAAATAAGACACATTTAAAACAGTATCATAGCAGATAAAATGTGCAGTACAAGGACTAAACTGACTTATTTAAAAAAAAAAAAAAAAAAAAAAAAGATGGTACGAGAATATGATAAAAACGGTCGAGCAAAACAATGCAGATTACTCGAAATGAAATTAATCACAAAAATGCTCTAAGCTGCATTAAATAATCACAGTTAAAGGAAGTTCATGTAATACAATATAAATAAGTGAAAGATTAATTGGCGGTAGTGAACAGAGGATATGACGCATATGTGCTTTGTAATTTCTTATAAAAGTGATCTTCCTCCCAACTCGTACAAACCGTCTGTGATTGGACGGTTGTTCCACCCAATCGTGTACGTCTCCACCAGCAGCGTTTCAATAGCGGTTTGTAGATTTTCATTGACATCGATCCGCCTTCAACTCAGCGCGTCTTAGTCTGAAAATGACTGGACTGAAAAAGCAACTTCCTGTCTGGCTCCGTCCTCACTAACTATAGTTCTGTGTTCTTTGGGCCTGGAGACCCGCCTGCGGCGAGCTTAGCAGTTAGCCTCCAGTCTTTGTTGGTCCACATTTCATTTCTTCATCTTCCAGCGTTACGATACTCGCCAACCTCGCCAGCAGCGCGCGCTATCGCCATGACTTTGTGAAATGTTGTGCAGGCGTAGCCGGGATGGTTTTTTTTGTTGCAGCATTTGCACCGTCGCTATCTGCATTTAGCCGTAGTTTCAGTCATCCGTGAAACATTGCTCGACTTCTCTGGACTTGATTGGAAGAAAAGCATTGCTGGACCTCTGAACAGATGTTACCGTGGTCACGCGAGTCCTGCTCTCACCTTCAGAGTAGAGCATCTGCATTATGTGCGGCAGGAAAGAAAGACCTGACGGAGACGATGGTAAACCCCTGGAGATAACCGGCTCTCCTCCTCCCTGAACGTGACGGAGGACGACTCCTCCTTCGGGAAGGTTTGAGGATCTTCTTGTGTCAAAGTGGGAAGTGACGGGCCTGTGCGGAAAAGCCTGACCGGGATGTAGAGGAAAGTACGTTTGTTTGAATTCAATGCCAAAGTATTGCGTTACAAAGCCTCAGCTTTTATTTTACTCACTGACTCATGACATGGAGGCCAGTTTGGGCAACGCTGTGACTTGATGGAATCCAGATGTTTTGGGTCGGGACGGAGAAAAAGCTTCAATGTTTGGTACGTTTTCTTTTTCCGGCGGGGGGGGGGGGGGTCATAAATCTGCTCACAGTTACATTGTGGGGATTTTCCCCCCATGAAGGGACAGAAATGTGTCCTCGTGAGGTAAGTTATTCAGTTTGAAGGTCAAAGCTGCGTTGAAAGTGGTAATATATATAATATCATTGGTTTTAGGTGATCGGTTCATGTTCAGCACGTTTAGTACGTTCCAACAGTTTGAAGATCTGCTCCTCCACCAGTTGACCCCAGAAGTATTACCGTATTTTCCGGACTATAAGTCACACTTTATTTTTCATGGTTTGACTGGTCCTGTGACTAGTCAGGAGCGACTGATATATCAAAGTATATAATACAGCTGCTACTATGGCTGTCCTGTTCTGTCCGGGACGCACAGCTTTAATCTCTTTTCCACCGAGATGCTAAAGTATGAAATCAGGACGAAGTGTTGCAGAGAAAGAGCAGAAAGTGAATCGAGTGACGACTGGTCAGGAGAAATCAACCTTCACTGTGGAGCTGGCAGGTTGTGGAGACGAACCAAACCTGCCACCGATGGTCATTTTACACTGAAAACCATGAGACTGAATAACTTGTCTTTCCAGATTAAATGTCTGTTCTTGGTCCAGGATTTTGTGAAATAAGTTTCCAAATTAATGCGACTTATAGTCCAGTGTGACTTTTCTGTGTGTTTTTCCTCTTCGTGACGCGTTTTTTGATTGTTGAGACATAAACACCGGCGTGACTTATAGTCCAGAAAATATGGTAGTAGTTTCTTGTTTTACTCGTATGAGGTGCTGCTTAACTGTAACACAGTTGTTACTAGTCGGAGCTAAAGAGCCGTCTGAACGTAGACAGCGATTTTAAAACCCCGTTTCAGAAATTAAGAGATGTCGTTTTGCTCAATGAGCACAATTTGTGGGGGGTGGGGGTGGCACATATTCACTCGACCTGCACCACCCACATGAAGCAACTTTAACCTGCAACAACCACATGACAGAAACTTTAACCTGCACCACCCACATGAAGCAACTTTAACCTGCAACAACCACATGAAGCAAATTTAACCTGCAACACCCACATGAAGCAACTTTGAACTGCACCACCCTCATGAAGCAACTTAAACCTGCACCACACACTTGAAGCAAATTTAACCTGCAACACCCACATGAAGCAACTTTGAACTGCACCACCCTCATGAAGCAACTTAAACCTGCACCACACACTTGAAGCAACTTTAAACTGCAACAAGAACATGATGGCAACTTAAACCTGCACCACCCACTTGAAGCAACTTTAACCCGGACCACCCACCTGAAGCAACTTAAACCTGCACCACCCACTTGAAGCAAATTTAACCTGCAACACCCACATGAAGCAACTTTGAACTGCACCACCCTCATGAAGCAACTTAAACCTGCACCACACACTTGAAGCAACTTTAAACTGCAACAAGAACATGATGGCAACTTAAACCTGCACCACCCACTTGAAGCAACTTTAACCCGGACCACCCACCTGAAGCAACTTAAACCTGCACCACCCACTTGAAGCAACTTTAACCCGGACCACCCACCTGAAGCAACTTTAACCCGGACCACCCACCTGAAGCAACTTAAACCTGCACCACCCACTTGAAGCAACTTTAACCCGGACCACCCACCTGAAGCAACTTTAACCTGCACCACCCACCTGAAGCAACTTTAACCCGGACCACCCACCTGAAGCAACTTTAACCTGCACCACCCACCTGAAGCAACTCTAATCTGCACCACCCACGTGAAGCCAACACTCAGGCTAGTTTGACACGTTAAAGCTCTGAGACGATCACGCAACTCAAGACAATTAATGCACACGATCTGCTTCTACTTAACTTTTTGATGTTTTATAGACTTCAGGAAATAATTGGAATATTATTAACCTCAAGCTAAGATGCTAAATGCTAACCTAGCGAGAATTGCCCGGAGCAAAGAGCCTCGTACTTCAACAACATCCAATATCTGAGATTGTGAATTAAGGTTCCAAATAGCTCTGATTACACTCAGTACAGTCTAAGAACAATGTTTAAAATCCTTGACTATACATAGTGACTTTTTTTAAATTTTAAGTAGTTGTGTTTCTGGACTGGTTGACTCTTTTTAATACAATTTTTTGTGTAATTGACTTAGGACTGAGTTGCCAGTTGCCTGTATTGAGAGCTGTTTTCACTTTTGAAATGAGCAGTATCGAAATTAGGATTAAATTGATAACAGAAATCTGATTGGTGCATTAGGTCCCTTTTTATTGAAGTTTACACAGTGCACCCCGTTGACTGGGTGTCGTCGTTGCCCAGGGCAACAGGAACTTTGCCTCCAGCTGCAGTCAAACGCTGTAAAATGTCTCATGTTTCTGGTGGTTGGTTTCCTCTGCAGCTGAGCAGGAATGTGTTTGAAGTCGGAAACGCAGCTCAGCTGATGAAACCGTTTCACCCTGCGGAGTGCAGCGGGAGGTTCAGGAAACCATCAACTCGCTGCAAACTGGTTGCTTCAGTCTTGTTTGCTTGGCCTCTTGAGGTGATGATCAGCAACGTTAAAAATACGCAAAATACACGTGAACAACCTTTGAAACTTTCCAGTCGATGGTAAATTGTCTCGTTTAGACGAAACGGCGTGATGATGCAGGATGTCAGCTGACCTTCCTGTGGGCTGTTTATGAGGAGAACGCTGGGGAGACGTGTGTCTTGATGTGGAGGTAAAACGTTTTGAACCAAATATGACACAAACATCTCTAATAATTAATGTCCTACTTGAACAGAGACATTAAACATTCATGCTTCTGTTGGAAACAGGAAGTAAACCCAAAGGTTTACCAATAAGAAGTAATTAGTATGAAGAAGTTGAGCCTTCTTTCAGCCAACGTGACCTCAACAAGCTCTTCTAGAAGCTGCTGATCAGACCTGCAGCCTCTCCAGGAGGAACCTTCCAGATCTGACAGATTGTCAGGACTGGTGCTTTGACCGACACTGAGCTCGTTCAAGTCTGGTTCTGACTCCAGAAAGTAGATTCTCCTTCTTCACAGCCTTTCTGGTTTGTTTACTTCTTTGTCTGGCTCGTTAACTTGGCGCTCGCTTCGGCTGGCGCACACACGTCTCGACGTCGTCCTGTGGAACACTGATAACGGCAGCCCCAAATCATGATGCTACCTCCACCCTACTCTCACTGTGGGATGGTGTTCTCGTGTTACTGTGCAGTTCCCCCCTCACCTGAGCCGTCGGCCGTCGTCTCGGGTTTAGTTTTCACCTGGCCGATCGTCGCTGAATGCTCTCCGCCGTGGACACTTTGTGTCATTGTGGATTCGGCAGTACTCGGAAGTATTTGAGATTACTTTGTGACTCTTTCCAATCTGGTTCATGATGGGACATCTTCACATATCTTTTCGTGAGGTCCGGCTCACAGCAGCCGAGTTGGAGGAGTACTGTATGTTTTGAGTCATTTAGAACAGTTTTCTCCGTCAGGCTTGACTCCAGGTCAGATTTGTCACCGAGGCCTTGTGGAGTTTTTTCTCTCCATCGACTGAAGTTGACTCCAGATAAATAATACACCGCTGACCCGTCTTACAGGCTCTACTAATCAATAATTGAAGTCTCGTGTTCTGGCTCTGTGCCCTCGGTCAGCCGGTGGCAACAAGTCACTCGCAGTTTGTCAAGTTTGGGGTAGAAGGCAGGATGTTTTCAGGCGGGTGTTTGGGCCGGACTTATTGGTGAAAAAGGTTTGAGCACTTGTAAAAATGCAATTTGTAGTTGTATACGATGAACTTGGAGTTTTGTACTGTGTGTTGTGTACCTGTAGAATTGTTTTTCTCTAAAAAATACAACACCACATTCACACATTCTTAATTACAGGAGTACAAATCCTTTTTTACAAGTCACAGATTAAAGAACTGTGACTTTAGCGTTTTGAAAAGAAAATTTGAGAGTCTCTGTACGACCAGCTGATGAGGAAGAAAAGCAATCCTGTATAAGTAAAATAAAGCTGAAAAATATATTGTAACTGTACCGTCATCGCGGCGTTGAAATATTGAAATTTTGTCCAAAAAGAGAGAGAGCACTGTTATTTGGATATACAAATAATAATGATTAAAAAAAAAAAAATCATACTTAAGTATCACAATGTGTTATTATCGTGACATCAGCTGGCACAATATACATCCGTAATGTTTCCATGCACTGCACATTGACAATAACACAATTTTAAAATAACAATGAAATATTGGTGACATTCACCAAAGTTAATTTATTGCGGCTCAAATCACAATACTAGTTAGTTTGATTTCAGCTTTAATGGAAGGTCATATTGACGTCGCATTCCTCCGTAGTTTGCCTTCTTTAAACCAGTATGACTATATAATCTTGTAATATTATATTTTTTTATTGTTTTATGTAACTTTTTTAAAACATGTTTTAGGCACTCGTAATTAAATAATTTATTTTTAGATAAGTCAATAAAAACATTTATTTTTTTAAATTCCATTTTAGTTAAATTTTCTGTTTCTACATTTTCAGAATTTTCTGTGGTTTTCTGGTATTTTATTCAACGACGCCAAATATCCGTTTGTAGCGTTTATCCGGCCACTCAAACGTGGTCGAAGCCGTGTGTCCTTGTTTTAAATGTCATCTTATCAGCTGCTTTGTTTTTGAATGTGTCCATTCAGTGTTTTGAAAGGATTATTGAAAATCTTTAGTCCTGGAATTGGTTGCGATTGATTGATGCTCTATGACACGATTGCATTTTTAACCTACTCTGCAAAATTGATGTCATTAAACAGTCGTGTGTGTGCTGTGTATGTCACTGCAGGCAGTCTGTCGCCCTCTGCTGTTCAGTCCTCAGAAAGCACCCAGAGGCTTTCACACACTGCGAGGGTTCATGCTGTGATTTCTCCCGCAGGTTGGACGCCACTTTGAAGGAAGTGAAGCGGTGAACGTCCCCGGCGTGGTGGAGACTGGGTAACTGCTGCTTAAACATCTGCTATTGCTTTAGTTTGAAGGCTATTTTTCCAGGTTTTTCTGTCCAAGCCTCGTTGTTGGAGTGGACTCCAGAAAGATTTATCATCCAACCTGCATACCAAAACGGCTCACTTTATACAGCTGGATGGTCTCTGCAGCGGCTGATGGAAAGGAAGCATCAGGACTATTTAATGATTCTCAGTCATGCACTGACATGCTGAACACATCCTCACCCCATCACTGTTACTCATGACATTTTCTAAAATATCCATAGTATGAAATATTATTACAGTCTGGATTTATTCCTCTAAAACCATACAACATATATATATATATATATATATATATATATTATTCACTGTTGTTTCTCTCTGCTGTAGGTGCGTGTTGTTAGCTGCGTGGCCGGGCAGCCTGGCTGCCCCCCTGCCTCCAGATGAATGAAGAACACTCCAGGACACAGAGACGCAGCTGATACAGGTCAGAGGTCACGGCCCACGCCGCCGCCACACTTCACCAAGCTGCCGATGGTTTGTCACTTTGTGCCCCGAGATGCTCCAGCGTATGGAAGAAAGATCATTTTGTAGAAGGGCGGCGCATTGAAAGACGAGTAGTCCCCACAGGAGACGTCCCAACCTCAAACCAGCTTCTGCTGTACTGCCGTTTACACTCTGGCACTGCAAATATTTCAACTTCCTGTCATTTCGTCTTCCAGTTTGGACTTTTATCTTGCAAAAAAAAATAACGTTTCTTCTGTTAATTGACCGCAGGGCCCAGAGTGAGTCTGGTTCATACCATGTTGTGTTTTAATGTCCTTCATTGTGGTCGGAGTCGCTGTGACTCATGATAGCATACACCAGGGCCCCTGAGCAAAGACCCTCGCCCCTCCCCCGACTCTCCAGGACACACTTGTAAAAGAGATTATTAATCTCAGTGTGGTTCTACCGGCTAAATAAAGGCTAGATATATAAATCAAACATCAGTTCCACTCCATCCAGAAGGCGTTGATCCAGTTCATCCAGGTCCACCATCAGTCTCTTCTGGGTCTTGCGTCCATTCATCGCTTCAAATAAACAAAAATAACCGTGTGATCTCAAATCAAGGATTCTGTAGCAACATTGCTTGATTTGATCCTGAAAACTGTTACGCGGCAGATTTTCCAAAGAGTTTAGTCATTAGGTCTTATTTAGTGGCACAAACTTCTGCCCTGTGGCCTTCAGGTCATATATTTCTAATAATCACATAATTAATTGCTTTATTTATGTGACTTAACCTCATTTGATTGCACTTTTCTTATATAATATTTAATGTATTTAAAACAACGTTTTATCTTTTATGTTTGATTCAATCTGAATCAGCAGAGCACGTTGAATGGAGACCCGATGTACTACTCAGTTGAATTCCGTTATGTGTACATTGAATTTCTACACAAACCGGGTGATTCTAGCTTTTCTTTGGACGATGATGGTCTGAACGGTGACGGATGCAGCTTCCTGTCAGGAGTGTAAACGGCCCTGATGAGGAGGCGTCTGTGTGCACGTTGTGATGCGTTTGTCTCCTCAGGGCATGCGGGTGTTTCTGCAAATATGATGAAGAAAAAGAATCCGCACAAGTGAGTTGGCCGCGGTCCCTCGTCCCCACGGTGTTCAGGGAACCGGTGCACAAATCTGACTCTTGTTTGATGTCTTCCTAAAGAAAACATAAGAGCAATCTGGGCCCCACCACCAAAGTCCTGTCACCGCCTCGACGCAACATCGTGGGCTGCCGGATTCAACACATCTGGAAGGAGGGTGGAGGAGGACATGTGGTCTGGAAGGGGACGGTGCTGGACCAGGTAACGGGGCTCTAGATCAAACACCGTACACCGCCTCATTGTGCGCTACTGTCGTCCTGAAGAGGTAAAGATCGTCTTGTGTTGCAGGTGCCGGTGAACCCGTCTCTCTATTTGATCAAGTATGACGGATTCGACTGCGTCTACGGTCTGGAGCTCCATAAAGACGAGCGGGTTCAGGGCCTGGAGGTTCTCCCTGACAGACTGGGTAGGAATCTGCTTCCCACCGTTGGTCACTAGTTAGTAACCGGACCATGTTAGAACCGCTTCTAACAGAGAAGAAATCAGAGACAGTTAGAGGAATTGGTGTTGCGACATTTGCCAACGTGCAGCCAGGAGACATTGAAGCGTAGAGACGACCTGATAACGTTTGGTCGTCTGTCAAAAAACCACATGAATGAATATCGTTCATCTACAGCAGAGAAGTGACATGATCAACTCTGCTACGTGTTGTGTTCGTTCCCTTCAATTTTCAAAACGGAGTCTCCACCAGACCTCCACCTGACCTCCACCAGACCTCCACCAGACCTCCACCAGACCTCCACCAGCCTCCACCTGACCTCCACCAGTCCTCCACCAGTCCTCCACCAGACCTCCACCTGACCTCCACCAGACCTCCACCTGACCTCCACCAGTCTCCACCTGACCTCCACCAGTCCTCCACCAGACCTCCACCTGACCTCCACCTGACCTCCACCAGTCTCCACCTGACCTCCACCTGACCTCCACCTGACCTCCACCAGTCCTCCACCAGACCTCCACCAGTCTCCACCAGACCTCCACCATTCTCCACCAGACCTCCCAACAGACCTCCACCAGTCTCCACCAGACCTCCACTGGACCTCCACAAGACCTCTACCAGTCCTCCACCATTCTCCACCAGACCTCCACTGGACTCTGTCAGACCTCCACGAGACCTCCACCTGACCTCTACAATTCTCCACCAGTCTCCACCAGACGTCCAGCAGACTTCCACCAGTCTCCATCAGACCTCCACCAGTCTCCACCAGTCTCCACCTGACCTCCACAATTCTCCACCAGTCTTCACCAGACTTCCACCAGACCTCCACCACACCTCTACCGGACTCCACCAGACATCTAAAGGTGTGCTGTGGTATCTGGTACCAAGATGTTACCAGTAGATCCTTTCAGTCTTGGAATTTATTGTTTGGATTTATGGCCTCCTCTGGCGGCCATTACAGTCTCAGGAATGCTGCAGCCCACCTAGAAATCCAAACATCTTTCGAGGTCCACCACATCTCAAGCTCAGTCTAATCCTTAGATTTTTTTATTTTTCTGAGTCTTACACACCGTCTTCGAAAGCGAAGCGTGGATTTGCTGCATAATATGTCCGAGCCGGTCCAGTGAGGTGAATGTAGTAGTGGCCCCTGACGGGGGTCATAATGTTACGGCTGACCGATGTTTCAGCGGACTTGTTTTTTTCCTCAAACAGCTAAATCCCGCCTGACAGACGTCAACCTGGCCGATACCATGATCGGCAAAGCAGTGGAGCACATGTTTGAGACGGAGGAGGGTCCGAAGGAGGAGTGGAGGGGGATGGTTCTGGCCCGGGCCCCCATCATGACCACCTGGTTCTACATCACCTACGAGAAAGACCCGGTCCTCTACATGTACCAGCTGCTGGACGACTACAAAGAAGGGGACCTCCGTATCATGCCCGACTCCAGTGAGTCAACTTACCTCACTTCGTTTTCACTTCAATGCTTTTTTTGTGGGGTTTTGTATTTTCTTTTTACTCCATAAGGCCGGAGGGTTAAACTACTTTTCACTGAGGGCCACTTCAGCATAACGGCTGCCCTCAAAGGGCCACATGCAACTGTAAGACAGTATGAATGTAACTAAATGTAACCAGATCTAGTGTAAAATACATGTAACCACTCCTCAATTTTAAATAACTGACTTTATTACTTATTCATATTACAAATATTACATATGCATTTGCATAGATATAAGAAAATATACTTTACTAGTTGCTCTGTTAAGTCTAACTTAGGCAGACTTACCTCCGTGCTTGGTGTCAAAACTTTGGGGGGTGTTGGAGCGCCGTCGTTTGGAACACGAGTCGGCGCAGGGAACGTCGTTTTCTGGATATGCACAAGTGCAGAACTACTTCCGTATCAACGGAGGCAGGAGTAATTACCGTATTTTATGGAATGTTTGAACCTGCGTTCACATGTTCCCAATAGACGCGCACCCCAAGGCTGGCGCTCGTGCACTGCGCGTCTATTGGAAACAATACGGTAATTATTTTAAGACAATCTGGGCCCGGTTTGTTCAAAACTGGGTTATTTTAACCACTGGTTAAGCCCTAACCGCCGGTTTAATTCTTAACCCGCACTCTGCTAAGCAACCGTTAAATAGGCGTTGTTCAAAACATGGTTAGTCATCCAGTTAGTTAACGTCGGCGTCAAAGTTAACAGTGAGGTTAACAACACTGGTTAGCGTCCCTGATGCCGCTCCGCCCAAGGCTCCGCCCAAGGCTCCGCCCAAGGCTCCGCCCACTTTCAAATCTCCGTGCTTCCGCGTTTTGTGTTGAGCGTTACCGGTCACTGAAAAATACATTGTGGTGGACGACAGCGCAGTGTTTTTATCTCGTCTGTAAAACGACCATAAAACATGACAAACAACGCTGCTGCCAGGATATTAAAGTGGGACATGAAAACTGAGCTGGATGATCAGACGATTCCTCATGTTGTCGATCAGCGTGTGTTTACATAGGTTGCTATTGGAAACGGCTGTAGAGCTGCGTTCTATCATTCTACACCTCCATTCCTCCATGATGAAGCATTTGATTCAGACACGTCCAGAAATAAAGTGAAAGGAGCAGAAAGTCACGATGTAATGCCCAAATGTTAAAAAATAATCCCTAAGCTCATTTATTTATGGTAAAGAGGTGAGACGTGATCCGGAGCTGCTGAGATTTAGATCCTCTCTTTCTGGATCAAGGTGAATTTAACACGTCTGGATTTCACATGTTTTAGTTAGAAAACACTAATATCTAATGTGGTCCACAACATTTAATCTCAAAGCTCCAGAACAGCAAATATGAAGTGATGGAAGCGTCATTGATAAAAAAATATAATACGAGTGAACGAGATAGGAACTCAGTGTCTCGAGTTATTAGTTTGAGATTACTAATTATTATCTAATTTCCATGCGTTATATATATATATATATATATCAGTGGAAGCCACACTCCCACGCCAGAACAGGGCCAAAAGTTTGAACCTGAAAAAATACGATCTTAAAGTCAAAGAAAGTTTGAAACTTGAAAACAGGATTTGAATGTGAAAAAAATAAGATCCTGAAAACATTAAACCTGCAACTGAAAAAACAACACCTACATTTAAAAAATATATATTCAAGAGTAAAAAATGAAAATAAAGGATTTTATCAAAAGGATTCCAGAGCTGAACCAAAATTATATGTAAAGTGAAAAAACTTTTTAACTTTTATAGTGTTTTTATTTTTTCAAAATTGAAGATCAAACCTTGAACATTCCGTTTCCAAATATTTTTTGTCAAATGAACAAACCTTTTGATCTGGATCCAGCTGGTCAAGTCTGTTCTACACGGGCTGATAAACGAAATCCAGCCGTTCCAACGTTTATCAAACGTTTGTTTTGAGTCTCGGAGCAAAATGTTAGTTTCTCCAGAACAAAACCAGTCTTCTATGGACGGCGATTCCTGCCATAACCTTCTTTGTAAAGGTAATGCTGCAAACCAATACATTTCTAAATAGTATTTCTTGGGGACTCTTACCAAAGTACAAGGCTCTGAGTTATTGCTGTTTATTCAGAGGAAAGGGAAGAAGGTTAGTTTGACCCTACGCATGATGTGTTGTTGCTTTAGTGAACTTCCTGATAGCCTCAGGTCAACTTAACGTACCTAATCCTCATGTAAGATACATGAGGCGAGTGTTTTGTCCAATGGAGAGAGAGCTGTAGATCCTGGTTCCTGTCATGGTTCTGCTGGGAGGTTCCCACAGTGGGAAGGTGACCACGATGCGGTCAACCACGACCCTACGAGATGAACCGAGTCGTCGTTACTCGATCAGCACGACGACTCTGAACGTCGAAGTGACTCGTCACTCGTTAAGTGACTTGTTTATGGCAGCGTTTGCTGAAAGGCTGAGTCCAATTCTGGAAATGTCGTTCTGGAAAAGGTTTCGGCTGAAATAGTTTGGGGGAGAAACTCTTGTCACTTGATGAAATGTGACCTTTCGATGGTTTGCCTACTTGAAGTTGTGTTTTCTGTCCAATAACGGTGATATGTAGTTGATCCTGCGTAGAAAAGTCCCTTTTTCATGTCATAAGATCAAGAAGTTGTGAGCCGCAGGCGATGCTAACGTGTGTCTCCTGCAGACGACAGCGTCCCGGCGGAGCGCGAACCCGGCGAGGTGGTGGACAGCCTGGTGGGCAAGCAGGTGGAGTACGCCAAGGAGGACGGCGGCAAGCGGACGGGCATGGTCATCCACCAGGTGGAGGCCAAACCGTCCGTCTACTTCATCAAGTTCGACGACGACTTCCTCATCTACGTCTACGACCTGGTGAAAACGTCCTAAGACTCTGCGGAGGCCCCGAGCTCCGCCCACCGCCCCGTGAAACATCTGAAGCATTTACCCAGCACTCGTTCCTCCAAACCATCACAGACTGAACTGGCTTTTCACAGCTTCAAGAGAGAAAGAGAACCCCGTCCCCCCTTCCCCTTGAGAATCCGCTTGATTTATTTGATTTGTTCTTCGGAGGAAAATGTCTTTTAAATCCTAAAATAGCAGGAAAACTCCCGCGTTCCCTTTTTACAGGTCCCGGGAAACCCTTCCAGCTTTCTGAATCAAGGAAGAGATTTTGAAAAGCTTCTGTCGTCAGAACAAAAAAAGGCTTTAGGATCCAGTTTTCTAAACAAGTGGATACGCGAGATCCTGCTTATTGATCGATGAATTGATTCATGCGAGACGACTGTGCTGCGCTTGGGAAAACTGAGGAACCGCGTCCGCCAATAGTTCTCGTCCTCGTTGCCGTCGTCCAGAGGAGGCGAGTGCAGCGAAGTGGAACTGGAGCTCCGGCGTACCCGAGCCCTTCATCCCACACAGCGATCATGGAAAATCAGTATTACATCATAATAAGTAAAATATTACTTTAAAATTAAGATATTAGACGGTAAAAATTTGATTGACGTTGTCAGCTTACTAAATGATGTTTTAATGTTTCAGTAGAAGAAGAAATGTCACAGTATCCACTGAAACGCAGCACTTTTCAAATGTTTCAGGACAATTTTGGCCTAATAAAAGGTCGTGACTTGGGAGTTCTGGGTTGGCAGTCCGAAGACCTGCTGGATTTGTACTCCACCCGTGTCCGTTTGGACTTGAAACCTTGAAGACTCGTTCAGGAAGTCGCTCCCCGTCTATTTCACGCCCCTCTGTTGGAATGGAAGTGAGCTGAAGTGAGATTTCACTTCCCGTTTGTTGTACAGAGCAAAAGGACTTTTTCCCATCACCACCGTGCGCTATTTGCACCTCCAGCATCCCCGTGAAGGTGGAGGAATCCCCATCCACACATCCACAGTTAAAAACTGATTTTAAAAAAGAAAGAAAAAAGAGGAATGATTTTTTTTTTTTTTTCTTCTCTCTGCGCTTTTGCTTTTATCATTGCCAAAAACGTTTTCCTGTTGTGAAAGTTGTTTGACGTTAAATATGATCGGACGGCTGCTTCTTGTGATTTCACCGTCGCCTTTTGGGTTCGGCTGTTGTTCGTCTTTTCTACGTCGCCGTTGAAGGCGGAGCCCCGGGGGAGGGGGGGGGAGACTCCGTGTTGAACACAAGAGTCACGGACAAACGCCAGATCTGTGCTTTGTTGGATCCTGAGCAGAAACACTCCCCGCTCCGGTTCCACCTGTTGCTTGTTGAAATTAGAACTGGAACACACACACAAAAAAAAAAGAAAAAGAAAAGTCCGTTTGTTTTTACGCGCGAGCCAAAAGATGAACCGACTCGTCGGGAAAGAAACTTTTCTTTGTCCGGGACTTTGGAAGAAAGGTGGAGCGTTGGGTTCTGAGGCAGGTATGCAATAAAAAAAAAAGAAAAAAAAAAAAGGACACAGTCGCTTGTGTTTGGTAAATGAAGAGATTAACAACCAGTCGAGGTTAAAAAAAATAAATAAATAAAAAAGTTCCTTTTTCACTAATGTAACTTTTGTTTGGATCTACTTCAGACTGGAGGCTTTTCATAAACCTCTGTTCTGGTTTGAACTTTTTTTTGGGGGGGGGAAGTGAGTGTTTTTGTCATCCAGCTCAAAGTCTTTAAAAGACTCGGTGAAAAGGGATTGTCCAAGACGAGACCTCTGCTGAATGACAAATTCAATGGGATTATGAAGAGCCTGGTTGCAGAACAGTTTAGCGTGTGTGTGTGGAGCCTCCAGTCTGTAAGTCCTGTGATGTAGTTAGTTCTTGAGGCGGGTTAAATCTCATTGTTTACTGCTCTAAAAGACAGAAAAGAAAAAAAAACAAAAAAAAAAAAGAGTCTGCATTGTGTATCTGTTTTGTTTTTCCATTACGAAGCAGAACGATTGTGATCATCTCTCCTGGTCGAGGCTGCAGCTTCACTTTGCTGTTCTGTTGATGCCAGATTATTGTTGTTGTTGTTGGAATGACCTGGGCCTTCTATCATCCTTCTGCCTTCAACTTGTTTTTGTATGTTGGAAAATGTATGTTAATTTTTATCGTCATTGGAAAAAACCGACACGGCGTGCTGCGTCTTCTTTCTCACCCCGGTCTGCTCGTCACTTCAGGACATTGGTCAAATCCACTCGCTCGGTTAATGACGGGGACATCTGTGGCCCGTTTAAAAAAACTAAACAAAACTGAAATCTTACATCCCTCATTAAGGAACATTTGTGGTTTTAAATTTGTCTTGAAATGTGCCTGCATGTGGGATTAAACCCTGTACAGCAGCTTTACTCAGGACATGCAAATGATTCCTCCTCCTACCAGAGGTTCTAGATTGTGAGCGAGAACATCAACTGCAAGGACGGACGCCAATTTCATGAAAAGGACTCGAATCAGTGAGTTCACATTGTCCATCTTATTACAAAGTCATCAGTTTGGTGTCGATTCAATACCTGTTTGAAATAAAACACACACACACACACACACACACACACACACACACACACACACTTCAGAAAGAACCTGGAGGACAAAGAAATGCCGACTGAGCAGTAAAAGCAAGTTTCCCTGAAAAATCACAGAACTTGCGTCCGTTGATCGTACATGTGGATGTGACGCTTCATCTCTGCAGCTTTGATGTCAACCCTTTGAACTTTTGCATGTTTCCGACTCGAGGCAAGAAAGGTGATTAGGTTTGTGGATTCAGAGTCGAGAACAAACTTTCATGGACGCGACGTTTCAGTCACCGTTTGCCTTTAATGCCACCAAAGCAGGACAATAAATAGTAAGTAGACGAGCCAGCCGGTTGAAGATGCAGCGCGGGTTCCTGAAGAGGCTCAGCAGAGAACCAGGAGAACGTCCACAAACTTTTCTCAGCAGTGATTTTTGGCTTCTAGTTGCACAGCGAGACGTCAGAAATGTTCTCGTCTATTGTTCTGCTGCTGAAACGAAACAAGCAGATCCGCGCAGGAGAGGCAAAGGAAGGGTTAAAATGAGCGGCCTTACGTTGAGACTCGCTGCCGACCAAAGACTCGGCACTGATCTGGAAACCGACCAAAAAAACCCCCCCAAAGCTCGTGTGTTTTTACCGTTAAGAGAAAAGAACAAAAAATAAGAGACTTTGCACGACGGAGTCGGCGTGACGGGCTTCCATTTCAAAATTAGAAAAATGACGTGACGTAAGAAAAGTACTGGAAAACCTGAAGCTCGCAGTTCTCTCCAAGACCTGATCATTATGAAAATATCTCTCACTATATATATATATATATATATATATATTTATTAACAGGCAGAGCGGGTCCTTCTGTACAGGGTGGTGCCCACACGGGGTGGGGGGGGAGGGGGAGGGGCTGTTGGCACTGAGGTCAAAGCGCTGGGTCCGGCCGTCACTCGTCGATGAAGGTGAGCCGGCCCGGACCCTCGTTCTTCATCCAGCGGCGGTACCTCTTCATCCGAGGGTCCATCGCCATCTTCACCTTCATCTCCTCCTCCTGGTCTTTTCTATACACCTGCAACGACACATCAGCGTCTACGTCACCATGTTCTGGAGCCTCCAGCCTGGATTCGCCGGCACACAGGGAGACCATGCAAACTGCAACACAACTTTTTCTTGGTAAAAATCGCTTTTGGTAAAATAGTCAGACTGATCGGGTGAATAAACCTGGAGTCAGAAGGTGCAATCGTCACATTAATTTGTCTAATAGTGGTAGAAAGCTTTTCACAAAGAAAAAAGTTATTTTTTTGATAGAAAGTGGAGACGTCTGTCCATCCCTCATCTTTTTCCCGTGGATGTGAAATCACATTAAATCACTTAATTCAGACTATCTAGGGTCGCTGACTGTGTATGGACATGTGATTCTACACAGGATTTCCTTGTTTAATAACAACATATTTTCTAAGCACCCCGGGAGCAGCAGTATTGGGACTGTGCAGAGACGCTGCAGCGTCTCTGCACAGTCCTAATACTGCTGACACCTGCATTTTGTTTAATTTAAACCATAAACACAGTCAATGGTTTAAAGGAGAAACGGGACAATGCGGTGACTCTGGAACAAACCTCATAGTTCTCTCTCTTCCAGAGTTGTTTTTCCAGGAAGGATTGTCGGAGGTTGTCCTCCAGGCTGTCAAACTGCGACTGGGACATTTTCATGTTCCTCCTGAAAATGAGAAGAAGAAAAAAAATTAAATAAACCTGCTGCTGTGAGAGAAGGTCACACGGGAAGCCAGGGATTGATCCAGGAGGCGGAGCTTACCGGATGATGTAGAGCTTCTCCTCCTCTCCGTACTCCTCCCTGCAGAGGGTGAAGCGATACACCCAGGACGCGTACCAGGCCACGTAGTTGGTCAGGTAGTAGGGGAACAGGAGGATCTGGCAGACCAGGATGTCGGACAAGTTGGGCTTCTGGTAGCCGCCCTTGATGTCAATCTTGTTTTTGATGATGTCCCGTATCACCTCCTCCTCCTGCTCCCGGATCTCCTCCTTGGAGCGCCGGTTCTTGCCCTTCTCCTTGGTGCGGTTCAGGAGGCCCTGCTCCTTGGCGATCTGCGTGGCCTGGATTCGGTACTTGGGGACCGTCACCAGGTAGCTGATGGCTTCGTTGTAGCTGCTGTGCCAGCTGTAGTACTGGAGAGGGGGCGGACGTAGACCGGAGGACAAAAATTGACTCTAAACATTTATTGTGCTGGGATTGTTTTGTTACAGTCGCATCTGAAATCCTCCTCGTCTCGCCCGAGCTTTCAGCCCTTCGCTCGGCCGGACCCTACCTGGAAGATGGAGATGGCACAGATGGTGACCAGGATGACGACCCTGACGTCCACTTTGGGCGTGAGCTGACGGCGGTAGTAGGCGTAGTAGTGCTGGTAGTACTCCTCAGGGTTGTCCAGCATGTAGTCATAGTCCCGCCGCGTGTCTTCATCCTGCACCCACACACACCCATGTTTAACACACCCTCCGTGTTGACCGAACCTCCTGTCCTCCGGTACATAAAGACTACGTCTCTTCACTTAGTCAATTGGCTGATAATTACAATGTGTTTCGGGTATTTCAGGTTGTGAAGCAGAAGTTTTAGCACACGTGTGACTCAGAACCATCAACTGTCATGAAGCCGGTTGAAATACTGTCAAGTCATCATGTTTTTAGTCACAGACCCACTCAATTTGCTCTCCCTGACAACCTTCGGTCAGATTTCAGGTTTTTAAGAGTCGTCCATCAAAGACTTCAGTCGTCCATCATGACGAAACCACATAAACACTTCAATCACGTGTACACAACTTTACACGCATAAAAAACACCAGGGGCCTCATCTATAAACGCTGCTGACGCACAGAACGGGTCCTGAAAGATGCGTACGCCACGCAAAGTTTGTGATCGAAGAATCGAGAATGTGGTACCAGTACGACAAATCTGGACCTTGTGCACGCACATTTTGCCACAACAACTGAGCTGCAGCGTTCTCGGTGTGTTTCTCTAGTGAAGCAGCAGCAGCACGATGTTCACGTGTCAGACTTTCATCTTCAACTTTAAAATAATATCATTCTCCGGGCCTTCACCTCCTCATGACAGTTTCGCCTAATTGTCCTAACTGTAAAGTATGGTGGAGGGAGCATCATGATCTGGGAGTGCTTTCCCATCAAAGCAGAAAGATTCACTACAGAATTCATCAGAGCATTCCAGGATGAGGTCAGGGTCAGTCTGCAGATTGCCTTTAAACTAAGAAAATCCACTTTTTGGAGTGACCCAGTCAGATATACATGTTGAGAATCTGTCCAATCAGAGCAGATCAGGAAGAAATAAAAAATGGTTCCAAGTTCCTTCTACACATTACTGTTCTGGTCATCTGTCCACAGCTCAGGTTCCTGCTTTTATACACCCGGGTTGCAATTCTTTTCATGACAGGATGAATGCCTGAATAAAGACATGATAGTTTCTGTAGTTTTAAGTTGCACTCGGTGGTTTTGTGACCTGGATGAAGAATCAAGCAGGAAACTGAGACCTGACATCCTCCTTCATATAGCAGCTGCTCAGCTCAGTCACCATATGGTACCTTCTGATATAGAAACTCGAGTTTAGGAGAAAAGCAGCGATATTGTGAGAGAAAACTAGTCTGGAGCAACGCAGATAAATGAGAGGAGGATGAAGTTTGAGGATGAAGAAGAGCAGAGCTGGACTCACAGCAACATTTCACTGATTCTGTCTGATAACCTGAGAAAGTGAGTAAGAAGACTTCAGCGACCTTTAACGTCTCGTAGGCGGTCGCGATGAGCAGGAACTTCTGGTGAGCGAACTCCTGGGAGTCTCCCTCCGAGCCGGGCTCCCCGGGCCTGAAGCGGTCCGGGTGGTACCGGCGAGCCAGCTGCCGGTACGCCCGGGCGATCTCCGCCTTGGAGGCCTCCCGGGTGACACCGAGCACGTCGTAGCACACCTCGGTGCCGCAGTACAGTCCCTCCAGCAGCGCCGCGGCGCCCGGCAGGGAGGCCGCGGCGAGCAGGAGCACCGCGAGGCGCCACCGTGACGCCCCGGGAGCCCCCCTTCGGCCGCCGCCGCCTTTCGCCTCCGCGGCCAACTCCATCGCTTCAGTCCGTCTGCCAGCAACCGACTCCGGAGCAGGTCGGCCGACGCAGACTGATGACGTGTGATGCCACCACCGTGCTGCGTTCAGGGGCTGCTCGGATTCACCACAACCTGTGACCAATGAAACGCTCATTCATTCTAGTACCTTGCATGGAAGCAAAAAAGATAAAAAAAGAATAAAAAAAATAAAACAACAGTACAGCCAGAAGAAAAACATTTCTTATATTTAGCTGTCCTTCACATGAGAATAATGGAAATTTATAGATAGATAGATAGATAGATAGATAGATAGATAGATAGATAGACTACAGCTTCCACACAGTGATTGCTAAACACAAAACAAACAAAAGCCTATGCAGTATGAATTTACAGTGATAGTTTAAATTTTCAGTCTATAACAAAGTTTTCCACACATGTTCATTTTTCTTAACTGACGAATATTAGTGCAACCTTTTAAATCCTGTATTTCGGAATTCCAGATGTGTACACCAACAACGGATACACACATTTGTAAACCTCCTGCTAAGATTTTCACTTTCTGAAGTGAACACAAATAACTTTTGCAGGTTTGCTGGTAACTCAACATTTTTCAGCAATCTGTGTTTGGGTTCCCAGCAAACTTATATTTCAGTGAAAAGAAAAGCTTTATTTTGACACAACTTTGTATACAGCATTAAATGTATCACAGATTGATTAAAATTGTAGGGGTGTCCAGTCCAGGTCCGGAAGGGGGTCTCCATCCTGTGTGTTTCAGAGGTCTCCCTGCTTCAACACATTTCACTCTAATGTCATCAAGATTTTGAGAGAACTGAAGCCTGAAACATGCAAGATGGAGACGCTCCAGGAGCAGAACTGGTCCATAGTCATAAAAGACATAAAAAATAAAGCTGCACAATGGTGCAGTGGTTAGCACTCTTGTTTCAAAGCAAGACATTGTATTGTTCAAATACCGTTTCCACAGTCAAGAAACAGGTTAATTGTCCGTCTCTATGTGTTTTCCCTGTCCATAGTGTATACCTGTCCTTACCAGGGTGTACCTGTCCATAGGGTGCACCTGTCCCTTACCAGGGTGTACCTGTCCCTACCAGGGTGTACCTATCCATAGGGTGTACCTGTCCCTACCCGTGTGTACCTGTACCTGTCCATTACCAGGGTGTACTTGTCCATAGGGTGTACCTGTCCCTTACCAGGGTGTACCTGTCCATAGGGTGTACCTGTCACTTGCCAGGGTGTACCTGTCCATCGAGTGTACCTGTCCACAGGGTGTACTTGTCCCTAAGAAGGTGTACCTGTCCATAGGGTGTAACTGTCCCTTACCAGGGCGTACCTGTCCTTACTAGGGTGTACTTGTCCATAGGGTGTACCTGTCCCTACCAAGGTGTACCTGTCCATAGGGTGTACCTGTCCCTACCAAGGTGTACCTGTCCATAGGGTGGAGGGTACACCCTGGTAAGGGACAGGTACATATAGGGTGTACAGGGTGTACCTGTCACTTGCCAGGGTGTACCTGTCCATCGAGTGTACCTGTCCACAGGGTGTACTTGTCCCTAAGAAGGTGTACCTGTCCATAGGGTGTACCTGTCCCTTACCAGGGTGTACCTGTCCTTACCAGGGTGTACTTGTCCATAGGGTGTACCTGTCCCTACCAAGGTGTACCTGTCCATAGGGTGTAACTGTCCCTTACCAGGGTGTACCTGTCCATAGGGTATACCTGTCCATAGGGCGTACTTGTCCCTACCAAGGTGTACCTGTCCATAGGGCGTACCTGTCCCTACCAGGGTGTACCTGTCCATAGGGTGTACCTGTCCCTTACCAGGGTGTACCTGTCCATAGGGCGTACCTGTCCTGTCCCAAAGTTAGCTGGGATTGACTCCGGCTCCGTGACCCTGAACAGGATATAATCTATATATTCAGTAAGAAAACAAAGGAGGCCTCCTGTACTCACTCCTCCAGCTGAAATTCCTACAGAACAGGTTTGATCATCTGATCCAAATGTGTGATCAGATGTGAGATTCAGAACTCAGCAAGGCAGAAAAGACTAGTTCTCAGAAGTAGTCCCAATAATACGACCAACCTGGGGGCCAGTAGAAACATAAAAGATGCGACGAGCTCCTTCTGGAAACCAGCCGGACTCTTCTGATTGGACCCTGAATAGACACATGGGTGGAATGTTTTCAATCTTTGTTGCAAATAAAATATTATATTGGTAAATATTATGACTGAATGAGACGTTTCAGAAATGCTTTATAGCATCTTAAATAAATTTCACACAAAAAAAATCATCGTCTCTTTACCATCATTCTTAAGCTGTAAACTTTGATATATGAGTAGTTTTACTGTTTCACACTTTTTGCTAGTAATATAAATGAACATTATTGTTTTACTCCTGAATTACCTTTTAAAAGTCCTCAGAGTGGAAAAGTTCCATAACGACCTTTCTTTTAATGATTAAGTGAAGTATGGTGTACGCGTTTAGCAGATCAGTCATTCAAGTCATTTTTCTTCACGTCCTTCAAATAATCCAAAAAAACAAACGTATTATCTGCTTTGTCCGAAACTGACTGAAATAAGACGCAGTCTATAATTTCATTATATCAAATAAAAAGGATTTTAACAAGAATCTCTTAAAGATGATTTCATATGTTTCTTCAGACACCGACTGCATGGAATTTCTTTTTTCCTCCAAATTCTGTTTGTAAACATGTTTTATATTCACTGCAAAGCTCTTGAAAAAACATATAATAGCAAACAATAAAGGTAATTATTTACACCAGATTTTTCTATTTCTAATCACAAGAGTCCTCTGATATTAGGTTTGTAAATTTTGAGGAATAAGACTCAGCAGGAGAAAAGAAAATAATTTAAAGTGAGATTTAAGAGGCCAGAGGTGGAGAAGTTGTGTCTGCGTTTTATTCACTCATTAGTTGTGTAACCTGCAGTGAAACTAAAAATAAATAAATAAATAAATCAACCAGGCAAGGCACCATTTTGAACCACTCCTTTATTGCTTATTCATATTTTTTTACACTATTGTCCTGGACCTATTCTGATAAAGAGAAAGTGGAACTCCATACAGCCTGAATCCAAAGTCCACCACTCGTCTTCTCAGGGATATCAGCGGTTACAAAAGAAAACAGAGTGTAAACAGGCTGGGAAGGAAATTAGCAGGTGCAATCGGAGAACCCCAGAAAGCAGTTTTCCTGGAGCAGTGTTACTTCCCAGTGAAAACCACAATCCGTCTCAGAACCGAAATCATGGGGCAGAGCAGGAGACAGAACGTCCAGCTGATCCTCCTCCGTCTGTCCGCAGGACTTTTAATAAACACGGTGCAATTTCCAAAAAATAAAACACTCACAAAAACAAAAACTACTGGAGCTTTGATCATGTGTAGAAACCTCTTCAGATTAGTGAAGAGTCTCATGCAGCCTGTCGCCTCACGCCGGAACTCGACTTCACCGTGAGAAGAAACATGAGATCCACCAAGGTGCACTGAGAAACAGTGAACATGAGAACTATGGCGCCCCGAGGAGGAGGAGGAGGAGGAGTTCAAAACACGTGGAAGGGCTCCCATCTGGAGCTCTGCGAGGAGGAGCAGGGGAAGAGGAACAGGAGGATGAAGAAGAACAGCAGGAAGAGGAGGAGCAAGAGGAAGAGGAGGAGGAAGAGCATCCATTTCCTATTGGTCTGACGTGATTCCTAGTATTTATGTAATGAAATCCGAGCATTCGAGACGTTTTTCACTCTGAATCCCCGAATATTCGCGGGTCGTTTCCAGAAGCCAGATCACAGCAGGAGAAACAAAACAAGAAGAAAACAGCTTTTAAAAGTGCAGAACGTAAAACGAGGCAATGTCACGTCTGTACACCAGGTGGCAGAAGGGAGTCACGTGTGCATTGTTCTCTCAACGTTCCAATCCGATGTTTCTGTGATTGAACGGACAAGAAACTAAAAGCTGGACTGATCCAAGTGGAGCCGCAGCAGCAGCGATTGCTCACTCACTCACCCACTGGGTCTCACTCACTCACTGGGTCTCACTCACTCACTCACTGGGTCTCACCCACTGGGTCTCACTCACCCACTGGGTCTCACTCACTCACCCACTGGGTCTCACTCACTCACTCACTGGGTCTCACCCACTGGGTCTCACTCACTCACTCGCTCACTGGGTCTCACCCACTGGGTCTCACTCACTCGCTCACCCACCCACTCACTCACTGGGTCTCACTCACTCACTCACTCACTCACTGGGTCTCACTCACTCACTGGGTTTCACTCACTCACTCACTCACTGGGTCTCACTCACCCACTCACTGTGCCTCACTCACTCACTCACTGGGTCTCACTCACTCACTGGGTTTCACTCACTCACCCACTCACTGTGCCTCACTCACTCGCTCACTCTCGCCCTGGGTCTCATTCACTCAGTCACTGGGTCTCACTCACTCACTCTTTGGGTCTCAGTCCC
The DNA here is from genome assembly GCF_963383615.2 of Lipophrys pholis. Classification (NCBI taxonomy): domain Eukaryota; kingdom Metazoa; phylum Chordata; class Actinopteri; order Blenniiformes; family Blenniidae; genus Lipophrys; species Lipophrys pholis. The sequence continues at coordinate 7,127,700 of NC_137641.1, read as the reverse complement.
CTCAGCTTTCTAAATACAAATAAAACAAACTGTACCTTTACAGACTAAAAGAAACTGATCGGAGGCTCAAGACAAATAATTCATTTTTAGGATCAACCCCAAACTCTTTTCACACTTTATACATTTTCTACCATGAAAGAGGAAATAAACTGCCGTTCAGGTCAGAAGCCACTTCTAGAAATATCTCTTGTTTTAATGGTTACACCTTCACACATTTTCAAACAAAAATACAAAAAAAGTGACTTTTAACACCATGAAGCCAAAACCTGACTGATATTTTAACAAACCTGATTGTAAAAAGTTTCATTCATTTTTTCCTTTTGTTTAAATCATCAAACTACTTGTGTAATTTGACATTTTAAGCCGTTTCAAAAAACGTAACCTTGAATAAATGAAATGGTTTTTAAAATCAACTCATCGTTGGATCATGTTTCATGTCTTTGGGTCAACAGATGATGCACATTTGATATTTAAATGATAAAAACTAAAAGGTTTTTTCAAAAAAGAGGGAAATTATGTATATTTGCATGCTTTGTGGATGAATCATAATAGTTAACTAAATACAAATGATCCTAACTGGACTTGCGCTACTTCGCTTTTTCTCCAATAAACTTAAATCCTTATGCTGAAAAAGTAATCCGACTGAACTGGGAGCGACTTGGTGAAACTGACGACTTGTTTCAGATCCAGTCGGAAACACAAAGCTCTGCTTCCACCCGACAGCTCAGAGAAATCAAACGTTCACTCGAGTGTCTGTCAGCGTGCAAGAGAAAACTCAAAAGAGGAGAAAATGACTGTTTGCTGGTGCAAGTGAGTTTGAGTACAGCTACTTTGTGCGAGGATTACTTCCACCTGGTGGTGCAGTCGCACAACCGCAACCACCCCGGAGCCTGAAATACAAATTCCCCCTTCAGAGTGAACCTGCGGCGGCCATCAAAATCCAAACAAGCCTCTTCTGGAGACCCAGCGGGTCGACGACTTTAAGACCTGAGAGAATCTGTGAATATACTCCGTTTTACACACTGCACCTTTAAATGATGTCATCAACCAGTTGACCCCCCCCCCCCCCCCCCCCAACACACACACACACCCAAACTTTGCCACTGATATTATCAGACGTCCAAACTCTGGCAGCACTTCAATCAAAGCAGTCAAATCTTGCGACGCCGTCTCCGTCTTACTGAAACGCGCCATGTTAATATTCTGAGCATATCAAAAGGCACGGAGCTCAAACTTCTAGTTTAATTATTCGTCTCATCAGGATGAATCTTTATTCTACCCGGCGGCAGCGGCGGCGTTGGGGTGAGTGAATCGCAACTTCTCCACAGATATGAAGTTTAGTTTTTGATATCTGGAGAAAAGCTGTGAAACCCCCCAAGCACACGTTGTTGTTTTGTAAGAGCTGAAGGTTGATTCTTGAAGTGAAGGTGGAAAAGCTAGAAAAACACATGCAAATGTGCAATGTACTGGAGCAAGCGGCACCGGGGGACGGGTCACTCGAAAACGGAGCTTTTTCCTCCAAAATGTGTCCTAAAAATCTCCCGTCGGTGTTCATGGAGCTTTTAGTCTAAGTGCTTGTGACGGTGACGTTCCAAAGCTCACCACTGTTTCCAGGCGTCACGATGAAAACAGAAGGGATGGAAATGAACCTCTAAAGAACAGAGGATCCACAGAAGCGAGACGACACCGGGACCCCCTGTGTGTTCTCCCGAAACAAATTTAAATAGAGTAACGTCATGAACATTATTAGAATAATTATCACACAGTAAAAAGGATGAGACACACAGAGTATTTACATATGTAACACCAGAGTCCAGCACGGCTGCCAGCTGCGGAGGTTTCCTCCCGTCAGCTGCAGCTTGTGTGCTCGTGATGGTGAATATTCACTGTACATGTTTCTGCAGCTCATGAATGCGTGAGCTGTGATGGGGGGGGGGGGGGGTTGGGGGGTTGGGGGTGGGGTCCCTTTCAGGTTCCTTCCATCCAGAACCGAGAGCCACCCCATCTGCTTCGTCCTTAAATCCTCTCAAAAGACACAAACACACACATGAAGAGAAAACACGACACCCAGACCTGCACGGCGCCCCCGACAGACCAGGTGCTGCGCTGCAGCAGAGTAAACGCATCCTCACAAACGAAAAACCCCAAAACACCGCATCCTAAACTCCGGGTTTCTTCAAGCTGCTGTGAGGAGGCTCAGAGAAACGCTTCTGCTCTATGACGTTACAAGAAGGACCAAAAAGAAGAAGAATTCACACAATCCAGCCTGGTGGAGACGACAGTAGGAGGGGCCGTGGGTTGGTCAGCTCCGTGTTCACTGGCACCGGGGGGCGTCCTGCCGTCAACCTCTCTGGCCGTAGTTCACGTCCTGTCCGTGATTGGTTTCCATGGGGTCTTCTTTGAAGTTCTCACACTGCTCGATTACTTTCCTGAAACGTGACATTTACAGAAGAACGTCAACAAAGACCTTCCATGAACAAGCAAACACTTTCTCCCGCTTCTTAATACACATTTGAGGGGAAACTTGGAGTGCAGATGTTATTGGCTCACGGCCAAAACCTTCTAATGCAGTTTTCAACTTATTTCAGGAGAAAACTATGGAGGTATTATTGGTGAAAAAGGTTTGTGTACTTGTAAAAGTGAATTTGTAGTTGTGTACTGCGAGTTGTGTACCTGTAGAATTGTTTTCTCTCCACAAATACAACACCACACTGACAAACTCACAACTTCTTAATTACAGGAGCACAAATCCTGTTTTACAAGGCACAGATTAAAAAAAACTGTCATGTTGATATTTTTCCTCCAATTATTGCAGTAAAACTGGTGAAAAACATATTTGTGCTCCTGTATCGATGTGAAGTTCTTCCACTCAAGTCACAGAATGTTTTATTCATCTACTAATCACACATCTCCGCTGAGATATCTGGTGAAAAAGACCTGTGCGTTCAGTCAGTGGAGAAAAAGGCGTTGCTTATCTGAGATTGACGGATTTCAGAGAGGGGGAGGAGAGGGATTTCTGTACCATAGCCAATCAGAGTTTGTCTGAGAAGCAAAGTTCCCGCTGCTCCGGATTGAAATCATAAGTCATAATTCATTGAATCAACAGCAGCAGAGAGGTGTTGTCTTTTGAGTCACATTAATACATTAACTTCGATGCAAAGCTGAAAAAATGTCACATTCTGTCACTTCTTGATGCATCAAAACAGAAAAGCTCCTCTCTTCTGATTGGCTGTGGGACAAAATCCTCTCTCCTGATTGGCTGTGAAATCCGTCAATCTCAGATAAGCGCCATCTTTTTCTCCATTGATTGAACACACAGGTCATTTTCACCAGATATCTCAGCTGAGAGCCGTGATGTGTGATTAGTAGATGAATAAAACATTCTGTGACTTGAATGGAAGAACTTCACATCGATACAGAAGCACAAATATGTTTCTCACCAGTTTTACTGCAACAATTGGAGGAAAAATATCAACATGACAGTTTTTTTTAATCTGTGGCTTGTAAAACAGGATTTGTGCTCCTGTAATGAAGAAGTTGTGACTTTGTCAGTGTGGTGTTGTATTTGTGGAGAGAAAACAATTCTACAGGTACACAACTCACGGTACACAACTGCAAATTCACTTTTACAAGTACACAAACCTTTTTCACCAATAATACCTCCATAGAAAACCTCTGCAGGCCGCTCCAGCAGTTGTTCCTGATGGAGCCCCTCCTCCGTCTCACCTGGCCATGTCCTTGGTCTCCGGCTGCGAGCTGTCCAGCTCCAGAACGTTCTCCAGAAGACTCAGTCCTCCCTCCTTTATCAGCAGGGGGCAGTACTTGCTCGCTGCAGACCAGAGAAAGTAGAGATAGAAAGTCAGAGAGATTATGAAGACAAAGGGAGAGAACCTCTCCTGAAAACGTTCAGGACACCATGTGCATCTAGATTGGAGGTGAGCAGCTACTTCGTGAGCATCTCAGAGGCAGGTGCTGCAGACTGCTCTGCCAGGCCTGAGGAGCTGAAACAGCCAACGAAAGCAAGGGGAGGTTTCACAGGTTTCCTGTGACTCAGTTACAAGAGACTCAACAATGAGAGCGGATAAGAAGAGGAAGAGGAAGAGTAAAGGACGAGTAGCGCTGCAGGTGGAGCTTGTGGAGCAACATTAGCTTCAAAGCTCTGTGACGCAGAAATGTTGGGAGGAACACTGCAGCACGTCTACTCGATATATTCAAGAGTTTTCACCTTCAGGATACATCTAGTATAAAGTGCAATTAATGTGAATAAATACTAATTTATTTATTCTAATTTTGACCACGAGAGGGTCCCGGGCCTCAGGTAATCCCAGTAATCCACGCTGCCTGTTAAGAGAGAATCCTCCGCTGTGGTTGGAAGCCTGCAGGTACTCACGGTAAACTGACACCAGGTTGTAGAGCGCCCACGTGGCCCAGTGCTGGCTGACAGGGGAGATGCTCTGTGGCAGCAGCCGCAGGATCGGCTCAAAGGACCTGCGAGGGAACATGCGATCAGAGACATGGCGGTGAGTGTGAGCGTTCAGTCGTGGTCTGGCTGTGTTCCAGTTCTGCCTCAGGGCAAAGTGAAAGAAGGATCATCTGAGATTACGTTTACTTCACTCAGGCCCTGATCAGAGAAATTCTTTTTGTTCTGAGGAATCCTGACGATTGGAGATATTAGCATGTGGATAAATCATTAACGCAATCTTATTGTAATTGATAAAATACTTTATAATGCAGTAATATACGTTCTTTTTGACCTAAGGCGGACCTCTGCTGATCTCAGTCCACACGCTTCTGAGGAAGAAGAGAGTTCGACCTACGTCCAGAGAATAAAGCACGTGTTCATTAAAAAAGACCTTGGTGGAGCTGGACGAGTACAGACTGCACTGTGACGCTCTGCTGCTCCGCTGACTCTCTGAAAAGCCCGCTGTTCTCCAGAGGAGCTACGTTTCTTCATCTGAGTTCAGATGTTCCTCCTGAGAACAGTAAAAACCGATCTGGTTTTGGCAGTGGCGTGCCATGCATTTCAGAACTCGTCAATCCACCGCTCATTAACGTTTTATGGCCATAAAAACCATGTTATGATGCAGAAATGCAGTACAAAAGAGCTGTTGCATCACAGATCGATACTCATGTAACCAGAATAAACGCCTTTACTTTGGAAATAAAGTCGAAGTGTACAATTCTACTACTGAAGCTCAGCTGCGTAACAAACAGCATCAATAATAACCTTATAAAATTATATTATTATTTAGGAAAATAACACCATTTTACACACCAAGCATCCTGATTATTTAAATACAAAATCCATCCTTCTTTCTCTCTTCAGCCACAGTTCAGTTACCCTGTTGTACTGATTTTCTGTGTTTCTGTTCCATCAAGAAGTCCTTTTCTACCACCATTCAAGCTGCCTCTTGCTCTCACTCAGAATCTTCTACTGAAGGTCAAAGAGCTCAGTGGGAGATGTTCAGTCAGTTCTGTTCTTAAATGGGACAGATCCAAAGTGCTCCGTGTCTGAGATGAGCTGAAAGAGGCTGCATGCAGGACATTTTCCTGGTATTCCTGAAACTTCCGGGGGTGGAGGAGGGAGACAAACATGAAACCGTGTTCTTGGTGTTGAAATCTTGTGTCCGGTAGATAATATAATCCAGAATCCTGCCGTGCTCTGCGTTGCGGTGCGTTCAGTGACCTTTTGAAAAGTTTGTCTTGAAAATGGTTTTAACAAATAAATCTACACCCAAATCCCTCTCTCACCTCCTTCAGCCATTGTAGGTTGACCAACCCGCTCAGACAGATTTTTTTTACCCTGTCAACAGATGATGGCTGAAATGTGATTGGTTAAAAGCTTTAAAATGAAACTACATGTCTGGAAGTAACGTCTGATTCCGATATTTTTCTTAGCCCTGCAGAGAAGGCCTTGCAGGCCAAACCAGCCTCATTCACTCGCCGGAGACCGGAGCGACCGGACCATGCTCCGCTCCATACTCTGAAGTATCTATTATACTACTATATACTCCTAATAACCAAATATAAACTCTAACATAATGAAGTGTGTTAAAGCCTGTGAAGCTGTTTGATACCAGCTTTCTTACAATAACTGCTTAATTAATCCAGAATTGATTAATTGATGATTCAAAAGACACATTTACAGCCTTGCCGAGCAAAGTCAATTGTCTTTTGTGAAGCAGCATAGAGTGCTGTTACTGCACCGTTTTCTTCCATTTTATGCTTGTAATTGTTCTGTTACACGCTACTGGTTGGCATTATATAACATGTTTGTTAGACGTTTACTATAGATATGGATGAAAGGACGATAAAAGGACCATCCGCTCCACTCACCTGTAGTTGATGTTGCGTCGGGAGCTCACGTCCCAGCTCTGGATGGCTTCCCACATCTTGTCCATCAAGGAGTCTCTCCGCGGCTCCTCCATTGACCAAACCTCCGGCCCATCAAACATGATGTGAGACAGCACGCCGCACGCGTTGTATGACACCTCGATCCCGTCAGCCTTACTGTCCAGCAGGTTACTGGGGGAGAGAAGATTAATAAAACTTTTACTCACACCACAGAATAATAAACTAAATGCCTTTAGCCAACAAGTAAACGCAGTAATGTGCACATAACCCATCCTGAATGGTTTCTATCTCACTGTGTATACTTCTTCATTAATGAAGTACTTCTGGTATTATCCCACAACTGTAAAGCATTTTGTGTCGCCTCTGTTCTTGTAACGCGCTTCATGAATAAACTTTCATTTAGGGAGCATTTTGCGGTTTAAGGAACTTTAAATTCATTTTATCAGGCAGTCGTCTCATTCTATATATGTTCTTTTTTGGGTCAATCAACAGCAGAAAAAAATAAACATGACTATACACTATTGAGCTATGATTAAAATCACTAAATGATTTTCCTTTTAGGATTAATAAAATATCTCTATGTTTTCTAAATGGAGTGGGGAATTCTCTTTGTAACAAGTTCTACATTCCTTTTTTTTTTCACATTTGATACACTAGTGCTCTTTAACAGTATAAAGTTGAGTAAATAAGACATATTTGGAGCATTTGGTGAATAACTGAAGACACACATTGTAAGTGCATGAGGTCTGCAGTTTGGTTTTCTTTGCTCCAGCGATTAGGAGTAAGCCGCCATTGCAATTCTGTGTGTTTTGTCATTAATCACTTCTCTGTCTAAGTTTGACAACCTGAACTTTAGTTGCCTGCAACAGTCAGTATTTTGTATTGAGCTGGGGCAGAAAACAAGGGGAACAGCACGCAATGTACATCCATCCATCATGAGGTAAATTATCAACCTGCTCCGCTGGTCTGATACCCTTGTGTTGTTGTATTTTTTAAATGTTTTTCCTTTACCTGAACACAGAGATGAACTGTGGTGTGAGCAGCTGTGGCCGCAGGGCTTTGACCTCAGCAACGTTTCCTAAAAGACCCAACATGTTCCTGTGGAGCTCCTGCTTGTCTGGAAACTCCTACAGTAAACACACAAAAGAAATTGTATTCAACTTCCATTTTGAAATGCATCAATATCAGAAAATCCAGTTTAGTTCAATATCCAGTCACTTGCTCAAATACACTTTCTAAAGTGACCCAGTATCACAGCCCTGCCATAACTTCAGCTTTTATCAAGGTATCAAAGTCCAGGATGTCTAAGATAATCAGGGAGAATGAAACTTCTGATTGGAACAAGTCGTGGAAGATGGTATGGGACTGGAATCATTCAGCACTGAAGAAGCTATCTAAATCTGTTGTAAAGAAACCAGAGAGTTGAGACAACAGGAAGAAGACTGACTCCATGGATGTGTGTTGTGCTAATTCAACAGGTGATTACAGGGTAAAACACGTGTTGTAGAGCACATTTGTTCACTGAGAAAAAATGCAAAAGATAAAAGTTGAGAGAGAAGCTTGTTTCAGGTCTTCAATGTGTAGCAGAAACGGCGAGATCCAAAGTCACTGTGGAGCTCAAAGTTATGCAACCTGTGTAAAAGACACAGTCGAGGGCAATTTATTTACTGTAGGCCACAAAAGTGGTACTTTTGGATATATCATCTTGTTGCGGATTCACCTGTAGACATTCCAGAAAGAGATTCATGCCGCGACAGTTCAGGAACATTTGGCAGTTGTCGGGCGTCTCGTCCGTGATGTTCCACAAAGCGCTCCAGGAGAACTCCATCACCTGGTCACACTGAGCACAGACAGAGTGGGGCTGTTAACTCATCAGTTCAGGAGCCACATGCAGTCTAACTTGGTCCTGAGTGGACCGGACCAGAGAAATGACAGCATGATAATCTATGAACAACCACAACTCCGAATGTTTCATCTTCAGGGCCAGTGACGGCCCGGAGGTCAGAGAAGTGGACTTGGGATCAGGAGTTCACGCCGAATGCGGCTGCACCTCTGCATCCCAGCAATAGGACTTTCAATATGGAAAAAAGAAATATTCCCAAGGGGATTAATATAATGAGGACGATAAAGTTAGGATACGAAGTATGGGCATATTATGACAATTCAAATATATTTTAACAAAAGATGAACATTTTTTGCACAGAATTCTAAACACAAATTAAAATGATGCTTCCAGGTGCAAGACGAGGTGAAATTCATCCCTCTATTTGCAGCCAATTTCTTTATTTGTTTGACACCCTCAGATCAGGCTGTGGAATTTCTTATTTGAGTAGCTTTGAGTTTGAAGTAGCTTCAAGACTTTACGTTACCCAGCAATCTTGAAGCAAAACAAAGGACTCTGAATGCATTTGCCTCAAACTGCAGCTAAACCTGTTGATTTACTGCTACTTTGCATCTTTTTTTGCTCTGCGTGTTCACACTCGCTCCCTCGTGACTGACAATCTCTTTTCAAACCAGAGGCACTGCACAACAGGTCTTTACTGCTCCTCATATCTGAAGAACAGCTCTGAATCTCTCTCCTTTTTGCCTTATTGATGTAAGACTTTGGCTGAACGTTCACCTGGAGAGAAGCTGCATTATATTGTTATAAACACTTAATATTGTTAATCTGGATTTAACAATGCTTCATATAATATATATTTAATTGCTGCTAATACGCAGCCAAACTGAATTTCATTGTTTTTCTAACAGAGACAATAAAAACCTTCAATCTGTCAATAACAACATAATTTAGTATAATAGGCATAACATACCATCTGAACACCCACAAGTCCATTTAGTGTGGGCTACTTTTGAAGGATGAGTGGATGTTCTTATGAATTATACATTGTGACATTACTGAGAGCATTATTTGCTATAATATGTCCTAACAAATCAAAACAGTTAAAGATTCATATTTATAAAGCATTGAAAACTAAAAGGAACAAATTCCAAAGACTGAGACTCACCGTTTTGTCCAGGAGTTTCTTCTGAATCAAATTCAACATTGTCTGTGAAATAGAGAACAAAAATCAATCCAAGCAGCTGGTATCAACCAGAACTACTCAAAAGACTGGTGCGTGAAATAGTGTGAAGTGAGGAAAAGTGGATAAAAAAAAATAAGAAGATGATGCTAATGATCACAACCTAAAAGAGTAAGATTTGATTGGAGAGACAATGGTAGAATTATGACAGTGCAGCTAAAAGGCAGCGTCCTATTGCACAGTGTCTGGCATTTCTTTCAAGGTCTGTGAATATATCGTATGTCAGAGCTCCAATGTTTTTCTGACTCAAAAATTCTCTGTAAGACGCGTGTCGTTTTCCAAATATCAATATCAGCAGAAATCTGGTGGTGAAATAACTATATTGTGATCACATGGTCTACCTGTGTCCACACGGGTCAAAAATAAGCTTGGTAAGCATCAGCAAGACTCCTGCCATTGGCCTCGACTCAGTAAGGCTGAAAACAGATTCTCTGAGCTCTGCACTGAGACTGTCTGCAGCCCACTATAACCATGAGCCTGAAGCAGCAGCGCCTCACTGAGGTTTAGTCAATCTGTGAGTCGAAATGAAAGTCAAAATCAAATTAACACCAGTTCAAGTGAAAGTGCCGCTGCCATTACCTTGACGAAGCCCATCTTTCCCACAGCCTCTTTGTGATGGTTGTCCACCTGGCAGACCAGAGCGTTGCACAGGTGAACAGCGATTCTCTGGATGGACTCGTCCTGCCGGGCTGGCTCCAGGATCTTCAGCAGCAGCTGGTTGACCCGACTGTACTGGAACTCCAGCTCCTCTGGTATACTGAAGTTACACAGTGTCAAGCAGCAGTTCCTCTGGACCTGGGTGGTAACATTTAGAGAGACATGTCAGTCGGATAGTGTGTGTGCAGAGGAAGTTATCCACCTCACCGCATCATCTTCTTGGCCCAGGGAATCTATATTTTTAGCTGGAATCTCTATATTTTTGTTATGTCTTCTAATTCTTTATGTAATCCAGATCTTTCAACATTTTTCACTCTTTTGTCATGTTTGCTGAGAGCAAGTGGAGGGTTTTGTATGTGGACTTTATTTGCAGTTCATTGCACTTCTCTGCGTGCAAGCCTTTCCTGCTGTGGACTCCAGTTCACTGCAGGTGGTCATTTCGTGACTGAATTACTTTCATGTTTTCCTTTCTTGGCAGCACACAACCAAGAAAGTTGTTCCATCTGACGCCCTTGCAGAGCTGTTGGCTCCTCATCTAGAACGCAGAGCCCCATGTTGGCAGCTGCAGTTTATGAGAATTTCTATCAAATCATTTTAACGTGTGTACATATGTCTCGTGTGTTCCAGTGAAGCAGATTGAGTGAAACTACAGGAAGTAACCATCAGAGAAACAGAAACTGTCATAAACCTGTTAGATGAGTTCCCTCACAGCTATTTAAAGCTGTCAAGAGACGTCATAGGGTGTAACTCACCCATTCATTATTTCCAAAGTCTCAAGTTAATTAGATTCATGTTTTAGAAGCATAGTGTGAATGTAGGAGTTTGTGCGTTGGTTGGACTTGGCGTCCCAGAGATGACTTACGGTGACCTCCTGATATTGTTCCATCCCGTTCAGAACCACTTGAATGACTTCTCGCCGCAGCCGGACGCTCTGGTCACTGCGGTACTCGGTGTTGGTCAGGTAGAAGAGAGCGGCGCTGCCCGTCACCTGGATGCTCTTATCGTATTTGTGGCACTTCAGTGCGGCTATGACGAGCTGAGAGGAGGACAGGATGGAGTTTACAGGAGGGGACTGGAAGAGACATGCAGGACTTCTACAGGACCTGGAAGCAAACGTCCTACTTGTAAAGCTCGCAGCAGCTGGCTGCAGTGTTGTATCCTGGCGATGTCAAACAGCTGGTTGATGGCTCTGTGCGCCAGCTCAGGACGAAACTCTGTGTATGCCTCAATGGCATTCAGAACCTGGTCCTCATTCTTTGATCCCGTCACCTGAAAGGTTGGAGAAACACACACACACATTTTTCCTTTTAAAAGATCCTGCTTCATTGTTGGGTTTATTTTAATCAGAAAAAATTTGATACTTGAAATATCTTAGTTTTTTTTTTACACAAACACAAGAAAATGCAGAACAAAGAGAAACATGAACAGTAGAATTGTGTCACAGTCAGTGATGAAGGCAACACGTTACTTAGTAATGTGTTACTCTCACTCTCATTTGACCACTTTTTTCGTCACGAGTAATCTAACGCGTTATAAGTTCTAAACCAATAATCAGATTAAAGTTACTTCTCCAAGTCACCGTGCGTTACTATTGTAGCGTCCAGCAGGAAGAGTTTTTTTTCTCTATAATGCCGCTTTATTATTAAACAGAACCCGGCCGCTGTTTTTTTCTCCTCCAAACGGACACGCGCACACAAACAGGCAGTTTTCACACCATTCTCCGCAGCACACCTGCAATTAAATGGTAGCTTGGAGCAGGCAGTACAAATAAATAAATAGATAAATAATGCAACAACTGGGGCTGGAGAGAGACATACCTCCTCCCTCCTTACTAATAATTAAGGTACTGTATTTTATTATTGGCTCCCCCCCCCATTCCAAATGAATCGTGAAATTTGCCTGTGCCACTCCTGAAATTGTTTAATTGGGATTCAAACTGGAAGTGACATAAACAGATCCAGGAGCCTGGGTAAAATAGAAATTTCTTTGATTTCTATTCTTGCACTGAACTTCAACAAGGGTGTTGACAATTGATTGTGGAGTTTCCATGTTCTCCCCGTGTGTGCGTGGGTTTCCTCCGGGTACTCCGGTTTCCCCCACAGTCCAAAAAACATGCACTGGGGGGTCCCCGAGCAAGACCCTCGCCTCCCCCCGCTCTCAAGGACACACTTGTAAAAGAGTTTATTAATCAAAATGTGGTTTCTCCTGGCTAAATAAAGGCTAAAAAAAATTTAAATAACAAAAAAGATTAACTTATCTTTAATAACAGGCTACGTAACACAAGCCTCAACGGTTGCTGTAATTAAACCTTTTCGTAAAAAAATTCCCACCCGATTCAGGTGTTTTAGCAAGTTACAGGCCAATATCCAACCTTCTCTTTATTTCTAAAATCCTCAAAAAAGTAGTAGCAAGTCAGCTATGTGACCATTTATGCAAAAAACAACCTATTTAAGTATTTCCAATCAGGTTTGAGAGCTCATCATAGCACAGAGACTCTCTGGTCAAAGTTACTAATGATCTTCTCATGGTCCTGTTAGATCTCAGTGCTGCATTGATACTATTGATCCTAACATCCTATTACAGAGACGAGAACATATCATCTGGCTTAAAAGTACAGCAGTAAATTGATTTTGATCATATTTATAGGACAGGTTCCACTTCGTTTATGTTCACGATAACTTTTCAGCTCAGACTGAAGTTAAACATGGAGTTCCACAGGGTTCAGTCTTAGGACCTATACTTTTCACAGTATACATGCTTCCTGTAAGAAATATTATCAGAAAACACTCCATCAACTCCATGCAGATGACACTCAAATCTTTTTATCAATGAAACCAGATGATACTGATCAACTTGTTAAACTAGAAGCTTGTCTTAAAGACATAAAGGCTTGGATGAGCTGTAACTTTCTGAATCTGAACGTGGATAAAACAGAAATTATATTTGGCCCAAAACATCTGAGAGAAATGATCTAAAGATATAGGAACAATGGATGGTAGGTGAAGAACCTGGGATTTAATTTTTACCAGGACTTATTGTTCAACTCCAACAATACGCAAGTTTCAAGACAGTCTTTTTTCACCAACGTAATATTTCTATAATCAGGAACATGTTGACTTAGAGTGACACTGAAAAACTAATCCATGCATTTGTTCCTTCCAGAGTAGACTATTGGAACTCCTTATTATGGGGGTGAAACAATAACTGCTTAAAAAGTCTTCAACTGAATCAAAATGCTGCAGCGAGAGTCCTGACAAGAACCAGCAGGAGAGATCGCATCACTCCAATGTCACTTTGACTTTACTGGCTTCCTGTTCCATCTCCAATAAAATTTTAAATCCTTCTTTTAACCTGTAAAACTCTTAACAAACAGGCTCCATTGTATCTTAAAGAATTGTTAATCCCATATCACCCAAACGCAACACTTGGTTCTCAGAGTGCTGCCCCCTGGAGGTTCCCTAGGATTTCTACAAGTAGAACGGTAGGCAGAGCTTTCCGCTATCAGGCTCCTCTCATGTGGAACCAGTTTCAGTTAAGGAGGCTAACACGGTCTTTTCTTTAAAGGCTAGGCTCAAGACTTTATTTGAAAAAAACTAAGTGAGAGCTGCTTCAGGACACCCTGGACAATCAGTCAAAACTTTCTCTCTGCAGGATCTCAGACAGTGGAAAGGGAGGTACTTGGCCAAAGGTAAAAATGGCGCATGCCCAAAAGAATTTGGATTAGTAAATCTGTGCGTACGCACATCTGCACGCACTTTCCTTTTATAGATCTCAGTTTACCTGGAAGGTTGCCCAGTTCATATCCCTCCTCAACATGCCTACTTTCTATTATAAATTGTCAATGCAAAGTCAATATTTTTGCATCTCATGCAGCCTGTTGATCGCCGGAATTTGACGCTAAATTTGAAAATTTGTTTAACGGAGAGAGAAACAGTCATGGAGGTCAGTAGAGGATATTATTTGGTGTCTAATCACAAATAAAAGAAAAAACAAGTGATCAGCAGCACGTCGTCACCGCTGTAAATAGTGTGAGAGCCACAGAGAGATCAGTGACTGTAGAGGTGGAGAAGAAGTCTTATCTGAAGTTGGAGGTCAGAGGAGAGTGACATCATGGGGCAGCACACCACTGGACACTAAAACAGCCTCCATGGTTGTGACGGTCAGCGTGTAGCAGAGCGTCAGAGAGGGAAGGAGACATTTTGGTGGAGACAGATAAAGTTCAGTTTGATCTGTTTATTAAATGTTTGAATTAAATATTTAAACAGGGACTGTAAAAAGGCTCAGTGGACTTTGTGTTTTATCCTCAGTCACTCCAGAGTTGGAGGGTGACGAGGAGGTCGACTGTCTGCAGCACCAGAGCGTCTAGAGCGCATGGCAGTGCAGCACATCCACACTGCAGCTCTACGCACGACTGTCACTGCGCTACTTATATGCTGAGTCAGCAATGGGACTGATTGTTACACACCTTGTCACAATTAATAATCAATCAGTTCTATCCACCGCTCTGTATCATTTGAAGGTGAAAGTTTGACATATGAACATCGTGCTGCTGATTCAGTAGTAATGTTCCACTAAAGAAAAACATCTATACCACTGCAGCTTGACTGTTTACGATTCCGTGGATCTAAGTCTGATATATGAACTGCATGTTGCATGTTCATTTCTCCACCATAAGGTGCCTCCAAAGGCATTGCAGAGAATTTGGCAGTACATCCTTCCGGCCTCATAACTTCAGACATGTTTGAACCACACCAGCCTAGGACCTCCCCATCCAGCATCTTCACCTTCAAGATGGTCCGAGTGCAGCCAACTGAACTAGCTGCTGCAACAAGGTGTCTGTTGTGGACAGAAAACACAGGTACACTTTTTATGATGGCATTTTGAATGCACAGAGACACCGTGACGAGATTCTGAGGCCCATTGTCGTGCAATTTATCCACGACCATCACCTCATGTAGCAGCACGATAATCCCAAGCCTCATCTGTACACAATCCCTGGAAGCTGAAAACATTCCAGTTCTTGCATGGCCAGCATACTAACCCGGAATTTCACCCATTGAGCATGTTTGGGATGCTCTGTATACGACAGCATGTTGTAGTTTCTTCCAATATCCAGTAACTTCACACAGCCATTCAAAAGGAGCGGACCAACATTCCATAGGTCACAATCAACGACCTGATCAACTCTTATGTGAAGGAGATGTGTTGCACTGTGTGAGGCAGTGACTGGCTTTCTGACCCCCCCGGACACCCACAATGCAGTCAAACTGTACATTTCAGAGTGGCCTTTTATTGTGGTCAGCATAAGACACAATAGTGCAATAATTCTGCCGTCCTACAACATCTTGATATGCCACTCCTATGAGGTAGATAGAATATCTCGGCAAAGGAGAAGTGCTCACTAGCACAGATTTAGAAAAATTTGTGAACAATTTTTGAGAGAAGGCCTTTTGTGTACATGGAAAACGTCTTGGATCTTTGAGTTGAGCTGTGAGAGTTCTTCCTGAAAGTTAAAAGGCGTACCTTATAAGCAGGGATGTGCGTCACGTTGCAGAGTGTAGTGTCGTACAAGCCCAAAAACTGCAGGGGCCTCTTCAGCTCCTGGAAGGGGTAGATGCTGCTCTTACATGGTTCAATGCTGAAAGACAGAAACACAGGGTGTTTTATATGAAGATCTAACACGAAGAGGATGTGTTCACGGCACATGTTGGAGGAGGATCAGCACCTTGGACGTCCCATAGCTTCTTCAAAGTGTGGGACTGTGCAGTTGTCCAGCATGGTGTGACCCGAGATGTCCAGAGACACCAGGTTGAGCAGGCGCTGCACAATGGCTGTCAGGGTTTTCCTGGTCATCTTAAACTTTGAAGTCCGCCTGCTCTCCCGGGAGATGTCGAGATGCCTAAAGAAGCAGGAAGCTGGGTTAGGAAATAGAAAAGTGGGCCACAAACAAGCAGAAACACTAACATGATTTTTGCATGTTTGTGTGTGTGTGTGAGTGGGTTTTCTCCGGGTATTCCATTTTCCTCTCACAGGCCAAAAACATGCATGTGAGGTTAGTGTGAGTATGTGTGTGTGTGTGTTTGTCCCTTTCCAAGTGTAACCTGTCTTTAGCTGCAGCCCCAAGGACCCTTAGTTGAATAAAGCAGCATAGACGATAGTTGACTGATCTCCCATACTGAGTGTTTTTAATAAGCATCAGCACTTTAGAGGTATTCTGCCTGCAAACTGCTATTTTTCGCCATGCTTCATTCCTTATGGAGGGTCAGTGTGACATTAAAGGCCTTTTTAACACTAATACAAGGTGAAAAATATTTGCATTGCTGCAACATATGAAACTTAAAAAAAGTTTAGCATGGGATAAACTGCAATAAATTTGTACTGGTAATAAATAAATCAAAAATAAATTAAAGCACAAACTGAAAAACTGCCTCCAGTATTTAACTGGAGGCATTTTTAATACACAATTGTTTTGACATACAAATAGATGTAGTCCAATATTATGAAAGTACATTTAAAAAAAATAAATAAATATACAAGTCGAGACAATCTACATTGATCATTTATTCTGCTTTACATCCATCATATCGGCTGGTTTTTGGAATATTATCGGACAGGTTTTCAAATGATTGAAGGTTCTTTAAAAGACTTGGACGGGGTTTAACTTGCCTTTTAACTAACTTTTTGTTTAGGCTGAATACCAAACTGCTTAAGACTATGTTTAATTTGTGGTTTGATATTTTAGGAGAGAGAGTGAAATTAGGATGATTTTACGGACCTGCAGTTGGTGTGGAGCAGGAACCGTGAGGTTAATGGTACTCCCATGTCAGTACAAAGCACAGTGATGGTTTATGTGTAAAGCTGAGAGTGTGTTGAAGCCCCTCCCTCCTCACCTGAGATTTACCAGCTCCACCACTGTACTGACCAGCTCCTCCGACAGGTCCACGTTGTACAGAACCAAAGAAGCCAGCCTGTCCTTCCACTGGGTGAGAAACGCCGTGCCCAGCAGCTGTACGTTAGACAGATCCAGCGAAGTGAGAGACTTGAGCGGTTTGAGCAGTGTCTCTGCATCCACCTCGTCAGGCAGCCCGCCCAGGTTCAGCAGCCTGAGGCGGTTGAAGCTGTGGAAGTTAAAGTCCGTCTCTAAGGCCTGTCTGGAGGCGGGGCTCTCCTCCTCCTCTTCCTCTGTGTCCTCATTGCAGGCGAGCGGAGCGCCGCCCTTCCTATAGAAGATGTGGCTGCAGCCAAAGAGGCAGAGGGAGACCAGCGTCTCCCTGAAGCAGGTGAGAGTTTTTAGGCTGCGTGATGATAAGCTGTTGCAGTAGGTGAGGTGGAGTTCAATCAGGTCCTACAACACACAAAACACAGAAAAGTCTGCTTCCCATTCATATGCAAGGTGTAGTTTAAAGTCATTGATAGGCACACCCCTCAATGGGAAACCAACTTCAATCAGAAACTAACTATGATGGGTCAGAAAAGAAACTATCAATTCTTATAACTTTTGGATAGAGATATTGTATGTATGTACACACTTTTGTAATTCATCTGAATTCAATTACAAAACTGAATAATGAAAACTTTGACTGTATTGTACCTCTCACAGCCCATTTCAGGACCTCCACAGCTAAACAAGGGCAGCGCACCATGCATTGGGAGTTACCTCTATAACAATGTGGTTTACACAAATATTGCTTAAAACAAGAAAACCAAATCAAATTTGGACTATGTGGATCCTTTTGTTGAGCAGGTACTTTCATGTGCAGGTTTTCTGGTTGAAGAGTTGTAGAAAGGCGAAATCTGAGAATGAGGATTCTCTGTTTAAGATGTCAGCAGTTTGCTATGCGTGTTTGTCTAACCTGCTTTCTGATGGCCTCCAGGTCTCTGTCACGCACAAAGTCTTCCCTCAGCTGGACCCTGGTCAGTCTGGTGCTGCGAGGGTCTGAGAAGAGTTGGAAGAAGCTCTCCTCTGGTTCAAAGTTACTGTCTGTGTGGATCAACTCCATATACCTGTCCAAAAAGCAACACAGCACCTGTTACACAGAAGAGTTCAACCCACTGGGAAGTCAGTAATCAGTGCGTCGTCACGTACGTGTTGACCAACTTGTCGCAGATTTCGCTGGGGAGGAAGATGTCGGAGCGCAGGCACAGCTTGTTCCTGAGTCCCTGGTAGCACATGGTCTTCCTCAGATTCCTCAGGCAGTAAACGGTGGCCAAGGTCATGAGGCTTTCGGGGTCATCTCCCGCCTTCGCTGCCATGTTAGCCTCTGGTTCTCAGGCAGGGATCAAACACAGGGCAGAACAGGGAACCCAAGAAGGCGTGCAGGCTGCAGGCTGGAGAGCTGCGAGCATTCCCCTTTACACAACAAGCAGCTTGTACTAGGAAAAAAAAAAAAAAAAAGGTCAATTCAATATCTGAATGATCATGTTCATTACATTGTAATACTGAAGGAAGCTGCTGATTGGAATAATTAATATGAATGAGACACATTTAACAGCAACATTTCAGCCTGATATAAGCTGGATATTTCTAATATTACCTATTTTTTGTCACAGATCAGCTGAGGGTGTTTTTTGCCTGTGCTGAAATTCAAAGTGTGAAATGTCTATTCATTTGAAAGTAGTTCTACCTTTTACCTTAACTCATAGTTTCCCAAACTCATCATCACAGTGAATCAACATACTAAATTGTCAAAAAGGTAATTAACATGAGAGATTTGTGAATAGTCTGTTCATTTCTGCACTCAGTACTTGATTACTTCTCATGCGTGGGGGAGATCTGGTTGTAGGTCTGTTCAAGGTTTTTCAAGTTACTTTGAGAGCAGTGATGGAATAAGGAGGAGTTTTGGCACTGTTGAAAAATGGAAAGTCCTGCTGGAAAAGGACATTATGGAGCTTGTCAGAAGCTGGACGTTATCTAAAACCTGCGAGTAGACGCTGCAGTCACTTTGGCCTTTATTGAAAAAAACCCCCAAACAAACAAAAAACTGGAACAGCATGAATGCTCATTGATTTTCACTCTGAACCAGCTCGTATTGGCAATCTCTTCATTTCCTTTGACTGTCAGGTGAAATAAAAAAGGCGTGCGGTCCAATTCTTCTGGTCAGGCTCAGATAGTTGTGATCCTGCCTCTGGTTCAGTGGGACAACGCAGTTAATGTGGGACCTGTGGATCATTTTCCTGATGCTCTGACTCCAGCCTCGTTTTGCTCCTTGTGAGTCTCCTGCAGCCTCTTCAATGCTCTTTGCTTGATAATCTCCTTCAGACATTTACCTCAAATTCTTCCAGTCTGCTTTCATCAGAAATCTGTGAACAGCAGCTCTTTCAAGAACCAAGAAATTTGAAATCCTTTTTTATTCAAACTACATTACAAAGTCTAACAATTTTTGATATTTGTTTTTTTAACAATCATAATCAACTTTTAAGTAAAAAAAAAAAAAAAAAAGACCTGGCACATTTGAGTTCACATGTACTGACATTAGACTCAGGTTTTAACCTTTGATTGATTTAACTCCTGTAACTGAACACAGTGAGGGTTAAAAACCTACACACTCCACTATCAAACACCAGAGTAAACAAAAAGGTGTATCTCGAGCGGTGAAGACAAGTCATTAATTAAACTAAAATCTTCTGGAGTGTTTGTCACGCCAGCTAACTGCCATCAGATGCTAAAGCTCCATTATAAAGTAAGCAAACCTTAAAGTCGAGCTGTCAGGCCACCGACGCGAGCTACTTTAGAAACGTTTTTCAGCAGGGGAAATGGGGTTATTTGTTAAAGTGTGAAGTTTAATCCCTCCTCCTGCTCGCTGAGGCAAACACAGCTGACTGTTACCAAGTTAGCAAGCCGAGCTAACGAGATGCGGTGAACAATTATTCACTCCAACGTCTCTAACGGGAGACGAAGTGGGGATAAGTGGCAGCCCGCTGAGTTGGACCAAGCGTCAGTATCGGAGGACAACACTTGTTACTGTGAGTTGAGTGTCCGACGGGGAGCCACCGCTCCGGTTCAGGCTGGGAATTTAGCTCCCGGCTAACGATGACTTTCCCTGCGTTAGCCAGCGGAGCTAGCGGGGCTCGGCTAGCTGGAGCCGGACTAACCCGGGCCAACCCGGACTAACCGGACCACCGGCAGCGGGCTCCGAGGGGGCGACTCACCGGCCACTGCTCCACCGGAGCTCTCCCCGCGGCTGGCTGCGCTGATGACGGCCACAAATGGAGCTTTTAGCAGCAGGCTGCAGTCATCTGATTGAGGTTTTCGTCCGATGTCAACAAACAGACTCCTCCTACTACTTCTACTATACTCCTCCTCCTCCTCCGCCTCCTCCTCTTCTTCTTCTTTGAATTAGGCAGACTCAAAGCATCACGGGCGTATTGCTGCCATCTATTAGGTGTTATTTAAATTCCATCGAGAGTCCTCTATATCTTATTTAGAGTTCATGGTTCTGAGAAAATCCTAAGTTTATTTACATTTGTCCACTCCTCCATGTTAACACTGTAAATCCAGCCTCTCTCATCTCGTCTCGAGCCATCGATACTTTCCCCACTTCACTTTCAAGGCCAATTATTCAAATTCAATGCCATTCATCAATACCTTTTATTAAAGCCCAGGAAAAAAGATAACATGATCCTCTGTGTCAACTTTAGCATTTATGACACAATTTATGACCCTAAAGGGGGCGTGGCTAAGAGAGGGAGGGGGGGGGGGGGGGGGTATTGTTTTATCATCATTTAGATATCATAGCTTATGACCTATTTATAATCAGTTTATGACCCTTTCAGACCTTGCTGTTTTATGAGGCTTTTATAACCTCGTCTGTTGATTTATTCACTGATGTCTAGTTTTGAGGCTGGTGAGGTCAACAGGTGGAGGCCAGGTGGTGAACAGCTGTTGGAGAGGTCCTGCAGAGGTCAGGAGGAGGTTGTGCGAGGTCAATTGGTTCAAGTCACCAAAGAGAGGCGAGCGGTGTTGCAGTTTGGATTTAGAATTTCTGCTAAAACCCAAGACTTTAAAAAAAAAAAGAAGTCATTTTTTAAGGAAAATAAGCAACAAAATAGAAAACGGCTGACTCATCATGGCCCAAATAGGTCCTACAGTAGGGTCAATGTCACTCATTGAGCTCGGGCTCCAAAGAGGAGCAAGGTTTTTTTCTGTCGCACCCAGATACCTCCGCCCGAGTCTCCGCAGCAGGAATGATCTTTCTCACCCCACTAACTTCCATGGTGACGATGACATCCGACTGGGGCTTGCTGAAGCTGCTGATGTTACAACATCATGGATGGAGTGAGGAGGATCTGAAAAAAGAGGAGGACAACCCTACACTGGTTAAACATTGAGGTTCACATTTTTCCTCACAGATAATGAACTGGCTCAGAGAAAAAAAAGAAGTTCTGTGCTGTGCACCAGTCCAAAACCGTAGCTTCTTGGTGATGATTTTTTTTTGGGCCACCCTCCGATCATCCAACGAGATAGAACCAGCAGACATCTTTGTCCTGGAGACCTTCTTACTCTGTGGGATATTCTGGACAGTTGTGGTCTTACAGTATGCTGCTTGGGTGGAGACGATGAACAGCTGTTGCGATTGGAAGGACATTTTAGTTGTGAACAAATTCTAGACCACGCACTCTGCACATGCTTCTACCCAGCAGCGGAGCTCTCGCAGCCCTCAAGTTTCATCATTTGGCTCGTCCTCTTTCCGTGATGACGACCCGGTATGTGACTGTCCACATTCTGCGTTACAGACTTCTGCTGCTCCTCCGGCTCTGCAGACTTCCCCCGCTCCTCCGAGTCAACCTGCAAACTCTGAGGATGAGGTCGATAGCTGGGTGGTGTCTTTGACAATAATCAGTACCGTCAAACTTGCCTTGCTTCACCTGCTCAATCGGACTCTCTGTGACTACCAAACTGAGACGGGTGTAAGGTGACTCATCCAAGCTGGAGGGGGCACCCATTGCCTCGAGTCCTAGGAGGACGAGTTCCATCCAGAAGCTGCTGAACATCAGGAACATTCAGTCACCTGACATCAGAATCCATGCGGTGACTGACACTCGCTGTATCAGCTGAGATCAGTGAGGAGGAGCTACAATTCCACCTGCAATATATACCAGATCAGGCAGGCTGTGGCTGCACAACAACTCTCACTCCTGGGTGCCTGCAGGAAGAGAGCTTTAGATAGATAGATAGATAGATAGATAGATAGATAGATAGATAGATAGATAGATAGATAGATAGATAGATAGATAGATAGATAGATAGATAGATAGATAGATAGATAGATAGATAGATAGATAGATAGATAGATAGATAGCCGTCTTTTGAATCAGGTTATTAAAAGCAGAGCTTTGGTTTACAGAGACTTTACCATTTTTGACAGAGGTGCAGAAATTAGACAACTAGAAATAATTCTGGATACAGTGCGTTCCCACTCTGGACATACGTACGCCATGGGAAGTGTTGGTACAAGCCACTGTTGTGAGTACTCCTGAATCGAGTGTGTCACGTAACTTTGAAATAAATGTACAAGACTAGGCGAAAGATTCTCTCTGTACATCCCCCATCATGTGTTCAGTCTGTACGTGTTGTTTGTCAATGTTGCAAGTCACTATCTGCAAAACATTGTGCCTGTGAATCTTATGGATGAGTTGAGAAGTTTACACTACGCTATACACAGAAACGGGTTCCTATTTTTTTAACCTCTTGTCTCCTCAGTGATACAACCCTGTACCATTTAGTTATTCCTTGTTTGTATTATTTGATTCTGGAGCCATTAGTTATTTATATTTAAGATATTTAAGAACTAATGTGATACTGAAAAAGAATATATATATATATATATATATATATATATATATATATATATATATATATATATATATATATATATATATATATATATATATATATATATATATATATATATATATATATATATATATATATATTCACCACTTTTACCACTCTTCTATTTTATATACCACTTTTATATTCGCCACTTTTATAAGAAAATGTGGTGCTATATATATTTTTAGAGATCACTCTCACGGCTGAATTCAACACAGAACCTTGTGAGATTACGTTTAAATATGAAGCTATGGATAAGTAAGAATACACTTTATCATACTAAACACAAACTACTTTTGTCATTAAAGCCAGAGGAGTCTGACGACTTCTACCTGACACAAGCTGACTGAGGCAAAGTATCCCGCAATACAGCATCATCATAAATAATCCATCCATCCATCTTCTCCTGCTTATCCGTTTCCGGGTCACGGGGGTGGCAGTCTGAGCACTGTCACCCAGATCACATTGCACCGATTACGAACCTTTCCTGCAGGTTGGTGAGCCCACGAGAAGATCATAAATAATCAGGAACAACCATTCAAATGTTTCAAGAATTTATTTTGTACTTCCAGATCTCCTGGAAAGAACTGAATGGTCCACTCAAAATTCGAACCGTCCTGCTGCTGCTCCCCTTCTGGTGTTGGTTTTTCCAGGGCGTGTGCACACACCAGGCCCTACCTCTCAGCTCTGGGGTTTATCCCAGGATATATTCCAGATCCAGTCTCGTCCCTCATACGGTGAGAGTGAAGTAGCTGAAGTGGACACTTTGGCCTGCTGGGGCTGGTTGGTGGCTGGTGAGAAATTCTTGAACGGTGTTCGGGTGGTAAACCGTTTTAAATCTAAGACTGAAATTGTCCAACTATTGTGCCAGTCTGTCTGATTCCCTGTGAAGTCTGTGTCTGTTTCCTGTGTGTCTTTGTGAGTGTTCGTTCTGGTTGTCTTGGTGTGTATGTGTGCTTGTGCCATGTGTTTGTGTGTCTCCACTCCTGTTTCTACTTAACCAAGTGTCTTCTCCTGCATGTGCCCATTAATCTCATGGGTTTCACTAGTGTCTTCCCCAATTTTACACCCTTCTCCCCTTTGTCCCAGTGCTTGGTTGTTGTACCTCTGTGTCAGTGGTCGCCTGCTCCCTCCTGCTCCGTCCTGCTTCACTCCTTGTGTTTTTCTGGTTTTTGGATTTTGCAGTGGGTTGGCCGGTTCCCGGGGGTGCGGCGGGCTTTGCTGCCGGGATTGGGGGGGCTCTCGGCCCGCTTGGCCCGGGGGCCCTGCTCCGGCCTTTCTCGGCTTGGCTTATCCTTCTCCTGTGGGCTCCTCTTGCCTGGGGGGGATTCCTCTCTGCATTCTCTATCTGGTGCTTTCTGGGCGGGGGCGCGGCTCTCTGGGGTGGTTCGCTGGGGCCTCCCCGGGTCTGGGGGTCTGCCGTCCGCCGGGGTGGCGATGTCCGGGCCCGATGGCCTCGGGCCCTGGGGTGTCGCTACAGGTCCCCCCACAACAGTTCCGGCCACACCCAGTGGACAAACCACACACACACACACACACACACACACACACACACACACACACACACACACACACACACACACACACACACACACACACACATTTTATTATTTATTCTCAAGAATGTTTTGCAAAAATGCAGGTGATCTTTCTTTTGCCTGGAAAAAAAGAGAACTTCTGTAAAAAATACAAAACAACAAGAACAAAACAGGCAGAACTTATGTCATTAAGATTATTACTCATCTCCATCTGGCACCTGATGTATTGATGTGTTGATAGTATTGATCACCAAGTGCTCGCAGTACTTTGAGAAATGTTTTGTTTCCTTGTAAATGTAGTTTGAAAAGGTTTTCCATTAGTACAGGTAGACTGTAGATATAAACATTGACCTTGTTTGGAAAGTAGGAGACCTAATCCTCTGTGGTGTTTAGCCTTTTCTTTTTTTCTTCTCTGGAGTTTGGGTTGGAGTACTTCTACTGAGCCAAACTGTAGTGGTTCTCCGCTCCCCTCATTCATCATTAAATACATTTGTTATTGATTCTTCTGCCTCATTATTTGTGTCTCTGATGTGATGATTTCTACATGTGGTGACTGTGGCTCTGATGAGGATTGTTCTTTGTTTGGAGGTTCTGCTTGTGAGTGAAATGGGTTTTCTGGGCTGATTGTTCAAGTGAGACAAGGTTTGTGTTGTGTGGAAATGATTACAAATACATGATTGTAATCAAGTAATATTTTTGGGTGCTTTTAATCCTCTTTTTCCCAAAGAAAGTCATTTTGATAAACAAACATTTTTGTTACAAATCATAACTCCTTATGACCACAATTAATTTTATAGCCAGAGGTTGTTTTTGTTTCCCACAGAAATCTTCAGCATTTTATCTAAATTTGTTTAAACTCCAATTACCATTGAGTCATTCTATATACTTTGAGAAATTAGATTTGAATACATCCTTTTAATATTTTTCATTGGATGCAGTTAAAAGCTTGATAATCTGGAGTAGTGAAGTAGTTGTTAAAGCTGTAACAGTTGTTTTACTTGGTTATATATATTTTTAGTTGAGACTGCGGAAATGCTAAAAATGCACTTAAAAAGAAAGTCAATTTTCCACAATACTGTCTTTAAAAATGAATTAAAACGGGCAAAGTGCAGGTTGTAATGACCTTCTGTGACGACTGCAGTTAAAAGGAGCTGCTGAAGAGAAACTACATCGGTATGCAGGTCATTTCTGAACTTTTCTGGATCTGGCTTTGCACGTCGGTGCAGCACGGTGATGTGGAAGTCACTTCACAGCAGGATAATCCACTTTCTGTGCAGAGTTTGCATGTTCTCTTTGTGCTAATGTGGGTTTCCTCCACAGTCCAGTGACATTCATTTCAGATTTATGGTGACTCCAAATGACCTGGAAGGATGAATGAGAGTGTGATGGATGTTCAGGCTGTGTCACCTTAAATCAGCTGAGATGAACTCCCAGCCTCAAGCAACCCTGAAGGAGATGACGCATTATGGAATAATCCAGTGTTTTCTCAACACCATTAATGTAAGTATCAAAACCGACATGAGACCTTTTGACCTTTTGGTCCAAAGTTTCCTGACTGATGGCCACATACAGAAAACTATAGAATGGACAGAATAACTGAATCGAGGTGAATCATTTTTTGAACTTGCTTCCTTTGATCAGCCTTGTTTTGTTGAGAACTTCACTCAGCCATCAGAGCAGCTTCTGACAAAAGTCACCAGTGTCAACAATGTGATCTGAAACTCTATTATTCATCAAGTTTGTACTCAAGTAGTTCTTCACTTTACTTTGTAACCTCTGTAACCTCGAATAACTCCCCTTTTTTAAAGATTGATGACGTCAGAGCGACCTTGCTGAAACTTGTTAAAATTCAGTGCTATAGTTGAGTCAACAGCAAGTTTTCATATATTTCATATTTTTAAAACTTCAGTCGGGCCGTTTTAAGATGAACTTGGGGCCACAGTTTAGACATTTCTTGATTTAGTTTTTAATAGAAGTCAGGATACATTCTTTAAGTTCCAAATCATGTGCAATGCTTGGCCTCTCTCTGACACTGTTGTGAGATTTTCTGTGAAGGTCTAGTTTCTTACCACTGATATGCTGAACTGAGAAAAGCCTTTTCCAGCAGGTAGATGGTGCTGCAGCTCTGTTTTAGCCTCTTCTCCATAAACCTCCACTGTCTTTCACCTTGCTCTGTTTGAACCAGGCAGATATTTTGCCTGCAACCACAGAAGTGAGGAATGCAGTAAATTGCTATTAATGGAAACAAATAAGGACATGCTCTCTTGTGTCGACTGTCAGGCTGAATGATAAATTGGTTGAGTTTGTGGTTTTGGGGTATGTCTAACAGTTACTCTTGGTGTGTTAATGCACATACATGAAGATGCTTTTGAGAGAAGCTGGCACTTTTTTTTTTCCCTTTCTGAAGGGAGATTATGCAAGACCCCCATAAGCAGCCACTGTCTCATTAACATGACGGCACTTTAACTCTCAGACTGGGGTCACCAGCTGTCGGCGCCACTGCTCATTCAAGTAAATGCATGCGGTCGACCAATCAGGTTGCTCGTTACTGCGCGTAACACAAACCGGAACTCATTCGCAAGTTGTCTATTCGAGCTGATAATTCGCTATAATTTGGCGATAGTAGTGATGGACATTATACACATGTTTCAGACGGCTTTGAGCAACCCGTCCACTATATTTTCAGTCGTCTTTTCCGGAAAACGACCGTCCAAATGACGGCTGGACGGCTCGCTGTTTAAAACTGTGAGGAGAAGTGAGCCAAAGACACACACAGAAAACTGGAAAGTAATTGTGCGATTTATTTCAGCATTCAAACAATTCTGTGTAAAATGTCTGTAAAGAGCCTGAAAAGGAGGCGACAATAATATGATGTTCTTGCTGGGTCTAGTTTCTGCAAAGGTTTTTTCCTGTTCGCGGGAGTTTTCCCTTTCCACAGTCACAAATAAATGTGCTTGCTTATGTGGATTTGTTGGGTTTTTCTCTTTTTTCTGTTAAAAGCACCTAGAAATGACTGTGTTGTATTTGGTGCTATATAAATAAAGTTGAATTGAATTGAATTGGGGGCGTGGTGTAATTTGCATATGACATCACAAAGGTGCCCAATTTTATATGACATACCAAAGGCTGAAATCCTTAGTTGAAAGGCTGATGACATCACAAAGAGAAGTTTTGTCTTTGATGGAAAATTGTATGTCCTCAGCCGTTTCTCACATTAGTCACTCCTGGTGTTTTTCTTCGTTCTTGTTTCGTGCATTGAACCCAAGTAAAACAACCATGTCTTTCTACTACCCACAGTCAGGCTTGAACTCGCAGGACTTTGTCCAGCAGCTTCACCACTGGGGGAATGAGTATTGGGGTCCTCAAGTATGTGTCCCACACTACTACTGGGCACCCCACCCTACTCCGGACTGGGGCACCCACTACTGGGCACCCCACCCTACTCCGGCCTGGGGCACCCACTACTGGGCACCCCACCCTACTCCGGACTGGGGCACCCACTACTGGGCACCACAGCATCAAGACTCTAACCAACAACCAGCTCAGCACTGGGTAAGTGGCGTTTAGAATTTGAATAATTACCTGGAAATACAACTTATGACAAGTACGTTAGGTCTAGGCAGAATTTAGACCAGTATTATTGATGCTTAAATGAACATTTCATACCACCTAGCGCTGTATCCTTCTGTGGACATTAACAGTGTCTTTCCTCTCTTTCTCTGTCTCTTTGTGCCATCGACGGCAGGCCGAGCAACACCTGGAGCAGCAGGCCGAGTCGCCTGGAGTGTCCAATCATCTGGATGTTCTGGGCAAGTCGACTCTCTCTGCGACAGCTCCAGAGTTTGTCCCCTCTGGAAAGAGTCTGAATGATGTAAGAATATATGTATAATATATATATATATATATATATATATATATATATATACGTACTGTTTTTATATATTTTCTTTTCTTTTACACGTGCTCACTGGGCCTCTTGTTTCTGCTTAATCCAGCATTTTGTCCTTGTTTATTTGTTGATGTGCATCAGGCTGAGCAGCAGCCAGAGCAACAGGCTGAGCCACAGTCCGAGCCGGCCGTGCCGCCGCCGTCCGAGCAGCCGGCCGAGGAGCAGCAGGCCGAGCAGCCGGCCGTGCAGCCGCCGTCCGATGAGCAGCCGGCAGAGCAGCAGCCGCCGTCCGAGGAGCAGCCGGCAGAGCAGCAGCCGCCGTCCGAGGAGCGGCCGCCGTCCGAGCAGCCGGTCGTGCAGCCGCCGTCCGAGGAGGAGCCGCCGTCCGAGCAGCCAGCCGAGCAGCAGCCGCCATCCGAGGAGCAGCCGCCGTCCGTGCAGCCGGCCGAGCAGCAGCCGCCGTCCGAGGGGCAGCCGCCGTCCGAGCAGCCGGTCGTGCAGCCGCCGTCCGAGGTGCAGCCGCCGTCCGAGCAGCTGGCCGAGCAGCAGCCGCCGTCCGAGGAGCAGCCGCCGTCCGAGCGGCCGTCCGAGGAACAGCCGCCGTCCGAGGAACAGCCGCCGTCCGAGGTGCAGCCGACGTCCGCGGAGCAGCCGACGTCCGAGCAGCTGGCCGTGCAGCCGCTGTCCGAGCAGTCGGCCGAGGAGCAGCTGGCCGAGCAGCCGACGTCCGCGGAGCAGCCGACGTCCGAGCAGCCGGCCGTGCAGCCGCCGTACGAGCGGCCGGCCGAGCAGCAGCCGCCGTCCGAGGAGCAGCCGACGGCCGAGGACCAGCCGGCCGAGGAGCAGCCAGAGCTTGTCCCCTCAGGAGAGAGTCTGAATAATGTAAGAATATATATTAGGGATGTTGGTGATTTGTGAGTGATCGGGATCAGCAAATCCAGCCGATCAGCCCCGCCGATCAAAAAAAACAAACAAAAAAAAAAAAACGAGCTGCAGAAGCTAGAAGCAGGCGGAGCGGGGCCATAGACCTATAAAAGTAGAGTTATATATGTGGTTTATGTGGTTCTGTCTAGAAGTCGACTTCTACATTTCTATGTGGTCTCTCTTCTTCTGGTTTTATGTTGTTTGGTGAGTCACAGCGCCCCTAAAGGCGAGGCATATGTACTACATGACCTGAAGCCTCGTGTTGAGCCGTGTTCATAGTGAGGTGTGGACGGGAGTTTTTTGGGAGAAGGCCAGGGAGAAAAAAGATCATATTCTGATTAAGTTTTTGAGAGAACTATGATCAGACAACTTTTTTCAAACAGGTTTTACCACTTTGAAGCGAAATTAAGTGTTTATAATTCACATTGAAATGTAAATGTTTTGTGACAATTCAGGTCAAACGTCTCATACTGCTTTAAGGGAAACTGAAATGTAATACACAAAGAAGTTACATTAGAGCCTAAGAGCATTTATGTTTAAGATTTATTTATTTATTTTTGTTATTGTATTTGCACTTTTTTTTTGTTTTTTTTATAGTTTCTATGTTAGTCAAACTGATTTACTGGGTTTCATTGTTAATTTTTTTTTTTTGCCACAAAATCCAGGTGAAGTTGTTTAAGTTAACACAAATAAGAGATACAAGAGTGCAGAGTGTAATTGTTTTTTTGTTTTTGTAATGACTGAATATAGTTTAAATAAGTTCTTAAGTCATTCTGAGAAGACTTTTGATTCAATAAGTGAGTTTTACAATAAGTTCTAGCTAAACGAAGCTTCTGCCATTAGTGCGTTTAGCTTCAGACATCTTAGTTGCTCCAAAAATAGACTATTGAGTATATTTGCAATAGCAATGTAAGTATCGGATCGGGAAAGTATCGGGCGATACTCATTTCTGAAAAATCAGATCGGTATCGGGGGCCAAAATGTGTGATCGGGACATCCCTAATATTTATATATATATACTGTTTTTATATATTTTTTTCTTTTACACTTGCACAGAAGGCATTTCTGTTGTTAATGCCGTATTTTTATTTTTATTTTTAATTTGTATGTTGTTGTTCTTGTGTGTTAGGAATCGTCTCATCATGTCGAAGAAGACTATGATAAGACAACACTCGCTGGGCTGGTCAAACACTCCCTGAGGGAGCTGAGCTCCTCAACAGACACCTTTGACTCAGCAGTTGAGTGCATGACATCTGTGCTCAACTGCTGGGTCACCACGGAGGAGCTGTTGCAGGAGCTGGTGGAGCAACTCTACACACAGGTTGGGAGACACTTGCTCCTCGTTTAAAACAATTTTTGACCACTATACAGAAACACGTAACTATATGAGGTGCCATAGTTGTTTATTAAAGTTGTTTTTTTTGTAATTGCAGTCAATTGCCAATTCCAAGTTCACCACCACTGGAGCCAGGGTGAGTAATCACCTGTCCCATCACCTGGACATCAGGCCATCCAGCGGCTCATTCCGCCAGCTGCTCCTGAAAAGGTACGTTCAATTTAATGATTTGATCTGTGCTTATCTTGAATTCAGAGAAAAGCTTTTGACTGATGACACCCCTCATCAGCATGATATGTTTAAACTTAGATCGCCATCTTTTTATTGTTTTGATATAGGTGCCAAAAGGAGTATGAACACAGGGATGCGGCCGTCCGAGGAGACGCAGACACCCGGAATTCGTTCCACTCTTTTGTGCAGTTCCTTGGAAAACTGTACCTGCACCTGGAGGTAATAATACACCTGTGTTGCCCCGTGTCTGTGAGGTTCTCTTTTGAAATGCTCTCAGGATTTTTGTCATCATCTTTCACCTCTACAAGAGGTGTGGCTGCATTAGAGCATTGCTTGAAATACAAAACACATGTTTCTACAAATGTTTCATGATAATATTTGAGATTGTGTAAAATCTTATGAGTGTCTAAAACGTTTTTCCACCACTGTAAATACATAGCCGTTCCTATTACATTTATTCATATTAGAGGAAAAAGTCACAAAAAGATTGGGGTTTTTTCAATATAATAAACACATGTATTGATGTTATTTTAAGGTTAAGAGCGCCAAAGGGACTGTGACCCGAGCAAATATTCTGCTCGGCGCTCTTAAGGATCTCGTGGAGAGCCTTTTATCGAACCCAGAGAGATCTAATGTCAGCTGTGCTGCAGAACTGCTCCAGGTGCGAAAACTGATTCAAATATGTCTTTAAAATGTTTGTATGACTGTTGAAGTTTGGGCTGGAATTCATGCAGTAAAACACAATGTGTTTGAAACTTATAGTTGACAGGAGCAGTTCTTGAAGATGCCTGGACGGCGGCCGGAAAACCACACATGGACCAGCTCGTCCAGCGCATTGAAAACATCCTCCTGGATGCCGATTGCAGCAGGTGTGTATGACACTATGGTCATCTGTGTGGATTGTATGCCGAAGCTCATCATTAATCTTTTATATTGTCTTCACAATAAGTCAATTTGAGACATGAACATAAAAACATCTTTAGATGATCGTTTATCATCAAAAAACACCATAACATATTTCAAAGAGTTTAAATAGAAATGAGGATTCTATTTAATATATCCACTGAAAGTGGTCATAAAAACCAGCAGGTTGGTCACAAATTGAATGTCTGTTTTTTGTTTTTCTCCTCAGTGACGTGAAACGGATCCTTCTTGAGGTGGTGAAGTTAAGAGCCAAAGACTGGGGCAGAGTCTGTGCTGCTGCCAGCAACACCACGCCAGACAAGGACTCCAACTGCTCCAGGGTCAGTGTCAACTTTGGTTCACTGCGTCTTTTTCTGCCTTCTTCTTCTGCCCAGCTCACATGCATTTCAGAAACTTTTTGTGTGCGTCCAAAGGGACTTGTTGAATGACAAATGAGAAACAGTCTAGACAAGAGAACAGTATGAACTGATGAAGCCACCTGAATAAGAGGGAAAACATCTTCCAGAACCAATGACCATGTCCAGTTAACCTGATTAAATGAGCTTGGAGACGCCTCCTGCCTGGACCAATGACAATATGTATAGACTTCATAGTCTTCTGAACTCAGTGACACGCCACAGATATGTTTTCAGTGATGTTTTCCGCTCAGCACTGAGTAAGTGGCATTTAGAATTTGAATAATTACCTGGAAATACAACTTATGACAAGTACGTTAGGTCTAGGCAGAATTTAGACCAGTATTATTAATGCTTAAATTAACATTTCATACCACCTAAAATAAATGATGGGGTATTTCTGAACTCCTGCTGGAACAGTGCCATCCACTATAGCCCTGTCTTTTACAGTAGGTTGCATATGTACATTGTACATACCTCTACTCCTTCTACAGTATCCTGAATTCATCCTCTGATTTGGCTTAACAAAATAAATAAGATTAATTTGGTGCGCTTCTGATAATAAGTATGGAAATGTGGCCTGAGACTTTAGTCCAGAAATAGTAATACTGGGATTGTGTCTATAAAGTAAAGTGCCTTGATTTTGTGAAAGAAATTGAAGCCAAAATCTGCTGCATTAATTCGAACTTTACAAAAAAAATGAAACAAAAGAAGTCTAAAGTAGAAGTTTTCTTGATTTTGAAGAAGAGCGCTGTGACTTCTTCCTCCCTGTGTCCTTCTGTGGACATTAACAGTGTCTTTCCTCTCTTTCTCTGTCTCTTTGTTCCATATTGTATTAATTTCTTGATTTATTTACTCTCCCTTTCTCTGACCTTTCACTGCATCGTCCTGAGCCTTTCCATTCCTCTTCCTTCATTTACTTTCACATTGATCCTCCATCCTCTGCTTGTTTCCTCCAGTCGTCTCCTCCATTGCTGTCCTCTCTATCTGACCACACCTCACTGGGCTCCTTGTTTCTGCTTAATCCAGCATTTTGTCCTTGTTTATTTGTTGATGTGCAGCAGGCCAATTTATTTTTATCTTTAATTTGTATGATCTTGTCCTTCTTGTGTGTTAGAAATCGCCTCATGTGGATGAGGAACACAGCAAGGCGATGCTCGCAAACATTCTGCTCCACTTCCTGGGGAAGCTGAACGCCTCCCCAAGGTCGTTTGACTCCGAGGTGAAGCGCTTAACCACCGCGCTCAACACCTGGGTCACCACGGAGGAGCTGCTAGAGGAGCTGGTGGACCAGCTCTTCACACAGGTTGGGAGACACTTTCTCCTCATTTAAAACAATTTTTGACCACTATCACCTCCGACAGAAACACGTAACTATATGAGGTGCCATAGTTATTTATTAAAGTTTTTTTTTGTAATTGCAGTCAATCGAAATCCCCAAATTCTCCACCACTGCAGCCAGGGTGTGCGATCACCTGGCCCATCACCTGGACATCAGGCCCTCCAGCGGCTCATTCCGCCAGCTGCTCCTGAAAAGGTACGTTCAGTTTAATGATTTGATCTGTGCTTATCTTGAATTCAGAGAAAAGCTTTTGACTGATGACACCCCTCATCAGCGTGACATGTTTAAATTTAGATCGCCATCTTTTTATTGTTTTGATATAGATGCCGTCTGGAGTATGATAAAAGGGATGCGGCGGTCCGAGGAGACGCAGACACCCGGAATTCGTTCCACTCTTTTGTGCAGTTCTTTGCCCAACTGTACCTGCACCTGGAGGTAATAATACACCTGTGTTGCCCCGTGTCTGTGAGGTTCTCTTTTGAAATGCTCTCAGGATTTTTGTCATCATCTTTCACCTCTACAAGAGGTGTGGCTGCATTAGAGCATTGCTTGAAACACAAAACACACGTTTCTACAAATGTTTCATGATAATATTTGAGATTGGGTAAAATCTTAAGAGTGTCTAAAAACTTTTTCCACCACTCTAAATACATAGCCGTTCCCATTACATTTATTCATATTAGAGGAAAAAGTCACAAAAAGATTGTTTTTTTTCTTCACCATAATAAACACATGTTTTGATGTTATTTCAAGGTTATGAGTGCCAAAGGACCGGTAACCAAAGCCAACATCTTTTGGAAAGGTTTTAAAAACATTGTGATCAGCCTATTGTCCCACCCGGTGCGATCCAATGTCAGCTGTGCTGCAGAACTGCTCCAGGTGCGAAAACTGATTCAAATGTGTCTTTAAAATGTTTGTATGACTGTTGAAGTTTTGGCTGGAATTCATGCAGTAAAACACAATGTGTTTGAAACTTATAGTTGACAGGAGCAGTTCTTGAAGATGCCTGGACGGCGGCCAGAAAGCCGCACATGGATGAGCTTTTCCAAAACATGGAAGATCTCCTCGTGGAGGCTGATTGCAGAAGGTGTGTATGACACTATGGTCATCTGTGTGGATTGTTTGCCGAAGCTCATCATTAATCTTTTATATTGTCTTCACAATAAGTCAATTTGAGACATGAACATAAAAACATCTTTAGATGATCGTTTATCATCAAAAAACACCATAACATATTTCAAAGAGTTTAAATAGAAATGAGGATTCTATTTAATATATCCACTGAAAGTGGTCATAAAAACCAGCAGGTTGGTCACAAATTGAATGTCTGTTTTTTGTTTTTCTCCTCAGTGACGTGAAACGGATCCTTCTGGAGCTGGTAATGTTGAGGACCAAGAACTGGGGCAGAGTGCGCGCTCCAGCACCTGCCTTCACCGAGGTCCTCTAATGCCACCATGAGCGTGATGCTTTGGAATAAAGCCTTTAAACAAAGTCTTTCTGTCAGGAGTATTTTATTTGAGGCCTCAAGACACACCAACAACACAGTCACAGCTGAGTCTGCCTTAGAGTGTGTCCTGTGCAGCGTTTGCTCTGAGCATTTTAAGGAAAACAGAAGGGAGCATAGATAATAGACTGTAGATAAGGTTTGTACAAGGACAGCACAGGTACAAGAAACATTTCAGGATCCTGAGAAAAAGCTGAATTCTTCAGTGTCAGATAATAATTTTCCATAACAATTGTTCAGAGCACCCAAAATACCACCATTCCTCTTTAACAGACCAAGTACAGATCATATAGTATGTACCGTGAGTATTTATGGAGGACTGACAAGGTAGAAGAACAGTTTGTCTTATAATTGCAAGGTTGCAGGTTCACTCCCATCTCCCCCTCTTTATATGTCAAAGTGCCCTTGAGCAAGACATTTTACCCCAAACTTCTCCAGATAGTTGGATTGAGTGTGCATGTTGACCATAGCATGAAACAAAACCCATGTCCTATTTCTTTGTACAACATGGGCCAATGGACCTCGGTGTTGCAGAAGAAAAGGTTGTGATGGAAATCACAGCTCAGGATCGATCACAGCCTCTATTGAACCATTGGACCTTAAATGAAAAGCAAAACACAATATCATCTGCTGTCAGATATTCACCCATCACTCTCTCATGTTGGTGATAAAATAACTGGATTACTGTGTGTAAATACACATCCTCTCTCTAAAAACACAACTGAACATCTGGTTTGAGG
Source organism: Lipophrys pholis (assembly GCF_963383615.2). NCBI lineage: Eukaryota > Metazoa > Chordata > Actinopteri > Blenniiformes > Blenniidae > Lipophrys > Lipophrys pholis. The sequence goes on along the minus strand of NC_137641.1, from coordinate 7,091,951 downwards.
TATTTACAGGAAGGCCTTATGGGAAGGTCACTGCAGAGCATCAGTGAAACGCCATGCAACCCTCTGGGCTCCCTGAGCTGACCAGTAAGATGAATAATCTCTGGGAGGCTAAAAGGGCGAAGGTCCAACACACAATAAATTAAAATGTGTTTTATCTAGTTGTGGCACCAAATTAAGATCAGTAAGTTTCATTGAAAGTTAGAATTTAAAGAGCCGTGAAGCTCAAAGCTTAACAAAGAACTTCATAAAGGATGTAATTGATAGTTTGACATTCCAGTCACTCTACAATTTGAACTTATTCCAACCTGTGATTAGATACTAATGAGATGTGTTCATACTTGTTTAAAAACAATAAAAGTTTAACTGCAAATCAATTCAAACAAATGTTTTGTTACAATTCAATGCAGGTGAAAAATACAAAGTTTATGACCCTCTACACATTGTAGAACAGTTTTACTTTGTTTTCCTATTCACACAACAAAAACAGATCATTTTCCAACCAAGAGGCGCCTTTCTGAGCATCGCATGTTATGAATTACATCATTTCTACGGTTTCAAAAGAAAACAGCAAGAGCGCACATGCATTTCAGAAACGTTTTGTGTGCGTCTAAAGAGACTTGTTGAATGACAAATGAGAAACAGTCTAGACCAGAGAACAGTATGAGGTGATGAAGCCACCTGAATAAGAGGGAAAACATCTTCCAGAACCAATGACCATGTCCAGTTAACCTGATTAAATGAGCTTGGAGACGCCTCCTGCCTGGACCAATGACAATATGTACAGACTTCATAGTCTTCTGAACTCAGTGACACGCCACAGATATGTTTTCAGTGATGTTTGGTAACTCTCAGCATCGTCATGCTCGTGAGATTGTTGAGATTTATATTTTTCCTCTGCGCTCACTCCACATGTCTCAGCGGTACCAGCATTTGAGTGACAAATACATGCCGACTATTGAAGAGTGGCACACACTCCCATTCACATCTCCAGGCACTTGAAAGTAATCAATTATTGAATCCAAATGTTATTGGATCCAACCTGCATGTTTGCAGAATGAGAGGAAACTCTTACACACAGGGAGAACATGTTGAACACAAAGGCTCCAAGGCCGACCCGGAGCTCGTTCGGTGTCAACAAACTCAGCATACACAGTAAAATCACCTCATCAGTGACATGCTTACATGTAATCTCTTTTGAAATAGCCTGCAATTACATGGACTGATCATTTGTACTGAATAGGCTTTAACAGAAGACAAAGCATTATTGAGGTGGTCTAAAGCTTTTTAATGACTGACAGCTTCCCTTCTTGGTTGCTTGACAGCGGCCTACACCTCCACAGTGGCTCATTGATGGTGTGACCACTACCTCCACTCAAGGGAAAACAGAAGAGGTGATCGTTTGACACCTCCATGGAGACGGCCCATGTAGAGAGTAGAATAATAGTCAGCACGGCGAGGACCTCTCGCTGGCTGAGCAAACAGTCGGTGATTGTTTCTTCAAGTGGCCCATTATGAAAGCAGCATGTGGATGGGAGAGTTTTGTTATAACTCCAAGCTTGTGTCTCACTTTTAAGCAGAGCTGCAAGGACTGAATTATAAACTTGATCTGTTTCAAATTTTGGGGTACAGGAGGGTTCCATGTGACTGAATCTATATGAAGTCTGCCTCCTGTGTGAGCAAATCACTGCTAAAGGATGGGTGGGAATGTTTTCACATTCCAAAATGTAGATTTAATTTATTTTTTTAATCAAAATTACTAAATCAAATACTGATATTGCTCTCATCAGTTGTGCATATATGTGAGAGAAATGCCCCATTAGTCTGTGAAGGAGGAGCACTTGCTGTCAGAAACGTACACCGACCTACTGCTGTTGGTATTTTCATCTTTTTTGGAAGTTCACTTAGTTCCTGCTTCGCACACTCAGCTTTCTTTTCTTCTCTTGACTTGTTATATCACTCTCTCTCATCAAAATAGAAGTTTGCATGAAAACGTGGTCCCTTGTTTTCCATAATTTCTTGGAAATGCATGACATTCCACCAATGAAGAGTTGGTGTGACACTATTCTAAATCTCAATATGTAAACATGTTTGTTTCTGACAATGCAGCTGCTTTTTTAAATGTTTCTCTGTTGCATGAACTCAGTAACCTTGAAGATCCTTCACACTTCTGCTCCAGTGAGATTTTTTTGAAGATCTGCAATTGATGTAACAGTGTGTTTACTTGTCAAACTACTGCTGGTTTCAATCAGGTATAATTCAACCATATTTAAAGATGTGTGAATAATGTGCTATTTTATTCATTATACAGTCAATTTGAGATTTCTTCCCACTGTCCCAAAACGTCCCTGTGAGGTTAGTTGGTAACCCTAAACTACCGGACTGGAGACCTGGGTGTACTCTGCCCTCATTCATAGATCGCCCTGTGCGCCTCCACAGACAAAAGCAGCATAGAGGATGAATGGATGGCTGGATGTTTCTATATATGTTATTATGTTTTGTTTTTAGTGGTCTGGCACATTTCAATTCAATGTGGGGCTGAATGTGACCCCAGAATTGGAATGATGCTACACCCATGCTTTATTTCAGATTGACAATGTATTATGTTGTTGTTGTTGTTGTTTGGGGTAATAAGCAGCTCATTACTGGCTTACCTGACGTTTGTACAGTTTTATAATCGGCGCTCTGAGGCCGGACGCCACGGGTTGGTTCGAGAGATGGCAGAGGGACGTGACGAACGAGGAAGTGAGATGGAGGAAGGGGGAAGGATGTTTGAATGTGAGGGGAAGGATTGGAGGACGGTAGGTGGAAAGAGATTAAATCAGAAAAAATGTAAAAAGAAGAGGCGACCAAAGATGGAAGAAGTGAAGATAATTACTGGAATTCAAATAGTGAAATGGAAGAAGACAGAACAAAGCAAAAAGATGAATACAAAGTAATTATAAAGCGAAATCAGCAAGAAGCGTCATTCTGAGATTGGAATCCAATCAAACTGACAAAAGTAATAAAAAATACAATCGGAGAAGTTAAAGATGTAAAAGTGTTAAGAAATGGATCACTGCTGATCTTTTGTAAAGACGGAGCGCAGCAAGGCAAAGCATTACCAATAAATAAGATGGAAGGGAAAGGAGTGACTTGTTCTCCTCCTGAAGATAACAGAGCAGCTTTAGGAGTCATCACGGGTCCAGTATTCCTACAGGAGTGACAAATGATGAGATTAAACAAAACATAGGAGGTGCAAAGATTCTGGATGTAAACAGACTGAAGATGAACAGAAATGGTGAAAAACTCCACAGTTTATCAATAATGATGAGATTTAAAGAACAGGTGCTGCCAGACAGAATATACATCGGGTTCATGAGCCATGGAGTGAGACGGTATATTCCACCACCACTGAGGTGTTTTAAATGCCAGAAATAGGGACACATAGCGGCAGTATGCAAAGGTAGGCAGAGATGTGGACGGTGTGCAGGTCTACATGAATACAAGATGTGTGAAGAAGGAGCAAAACTAAAGTGTTGCAACTGTGGAGGGGCGCATCCGTGGGCCTATCGAGGCTGTGAGGCAGGAAGAGAGCTGAGGAAGTGCAGAGAATCAAAAGTAGCACAGGGAATATCATACGCAGAAGCAGTGAAGACGGTGGGGACGATCAGACCAGATCCAGCAACTAATGTAAACATTGAAAAGAATAACGGACCGTGTAAAGGACAGTATACAGTATTACATTCTGAAAAGAACCGGAGAACTATATTCTGTACAAAACAACACGTGAAGTTAATATTGAAGAGAAAAACTTTATTACCTATTTTGAATTCAATGACAAGAAACTCTGCACTATTGTTAATCTCTATATTTTATTGGGGAAATTCCCACTTTCATCCACAATAAACACTTGGAGGACAGGCTTCAAGACCTGAGTTACATTACACTGTCCTTTTAGGTGAAAAATCTACTTTGCTTAATGAATCTGAAGACATACATACATAATGCAAAATTCATCAGGATTCTGAATCTGAAGTCAAAATACTAAATCTCTAATCACTTACCAGATACATGCATTTGAATATGACAACCTCAGATGGACCACAAATCTGCTTGTGCAAATATTAAAAATGTTAGCTCAGTTGAAAACTTTCAAAGTTTCACTAAGGTACTTAGATTACGTCTCTGTGGTTTATCTTACATGATATTTTGTGCTTCAAGGAGGATAAAGCAAAGCAAAGCTCAGCCACACTGGGCCTGGACTTCTACATGGAGGTCAGAGTGATCGGCTGGAATCACTGCTTTCAATTCATTGTGCATCGTCCAATCAGCTCCCAGACAAAACCAAACTGGGGCCTCTCATGCTGGACTGGACACTGAAGTTGATTCCAATAAAATATATCAACACATCTCCACGTTTCTGTAACGGGGGAAAAATGTTTTTTTTAAATGCTGGTGTGAATCTCTCTGTAGAATTTATTATTTTTTTTAAGAACAGAAATATGGCTGAATCAAGGTGACTTTGCTGTAGCCAATAATAATAGGTATATTAAAGTAATATTTTCACTGCTTATTGGGAAAAACACTTATTTTTTTCACACTGCCAGGAATGTCCTGCCCCGCTTTACTTTTGCCTTAACTATGCTGACGGTTTTTAAATGTTGATGTTTTAAATGTTGTTAGATTTTTTCCCACAGTTGGAAATGAAATGGAACTCAGATAAGCCAATGTGTGGATCGCCCTGAGAACGCCCTGCACTCTGCCTGTGGCCTCAGCAGAGAGGAACTTCTCAAAGCTGAAGCTCATCACGACCAACCTGAGGTCAGAGGTCACCCAGGGACAGGATCGCCTCACTGGTCTAACAATAATCAGCATCAAACACAAGATGACAAGCAGCTGTTTGATGAGGACATCATTGATGACTTGGAGAGTTAAAAAAACAAGCCAGGAAGCAGACATTGTGAAGGCAATATACTGTAACCCTACATATGTGTTATTTATAATGAGACTAGAAACATTAAGTGTCAGACAGATTTTTAGTGTTGATTGGTTTTCATTGTTGCACTGTTGGGCCTGGCCTCCATGCTCACCCCCTCCGGCCAATGGGGCGTGGGGGGGGGGGTGACAAAGTTTTTTGGAGAATAAAGAAACATGTGTTCACCACTAGAAAAATTTGCCATTGGTCACGTGACCCCCACCAGGGGGTCCCCGGCAACTGCTCCCTGGAAGCTGCATTCCTTCCACCGTCACAGTACGAACTTGGGTTCCCCACCGCAGGAACCAGAGAATCAAGTGAGCTTCCAGAAGCTACTTCAATCTCTGTGTGGAGGAACCGGGGTTCAGAACCGAACCTCGCCAGAACTCTGTCCTTCTCTTCTCTCCCCCTCTCCCTCGCTCCCTCCTTCACTAACCCGACTTCCGACTCCCTCTGGTGGACGTTTAAGGTCATTACAACCATTCACCCTCATCACTCCAGACCCCCTACAAAGTGTCGACCGTAAAGTACATGTGCCACCTCTCACATGCTCAGACACTGGCCAGCTCCTCTTTTCCCCCCACAGAATACTTCTGCTCAGTTGGAGTAAGCGCCACGGGCACTCAGTCCCTTGATGGAGTTCAGACAGTACTGTGCCAACTGCAGTGTTGGAGGCATCACAGGTCACAAATGCAGGGCTCTTCAGGTCAAAGTGGGCGAGTACAGATTGGGAGGTTAGTTGAGATTTGAGCCGGCGGACTGCAGCAGAGCATACGGGAGACCAGCCCAAGGGTGCATCTTACTTCAGGAGGGCATGCAGCGGTGCAGTAGTGTCGGAGTAAAGGGGAAGGAAGCACAAGTAATACGCGGTCATTCCCAGAAACGATGGTAGCTGCGCTGGGCAGGATGGTTTGGGCAGGCGCAGGATGGCATCGATGTTTGAATGTGGCGGACACAGGCCTTCAGCGGTCAGGCAGAACCCCACAATCTCGATAACAGGAGCTGCAAACATACACTTCTCCCCATTCAGCGTGAGGTTGTGACCGGCGAGCACATCCAGCACCCTGGAGAGGCGGTCGTCATGCAAGGCAGATGTTGCTCTGTGTACCACAATGTCATCCAGGCACACAACCACCCCAGGAATCCCGTGAAGATGGTGGCCATAATTTTCTGGAAGCAGCTGGGAACGAAGCTGAGTCCAAAGGGCATGCGGCTGTAGCGAAAGACCCCCGTGTGCGTCACAAAGGCGGTGAGGGTATGGCTGTCAGTGTGTAGGGCAGGAGTCGGCAACGCGTGGCTCCGGAGCCGAATGTGGCTCTTTCATCCTTCTGCTGCGGCTCCTTGAGCTTTGAGCCCCCTGCCCCCTGAAGTGATGCTTCAGGAGCTGCTTCATGTTTTCTTCTGCCTTCTTCTAAATAAGTAAATTTGTTTAGCTGATAAAGCATTATAACTGACAGTAATCATACCAAATATTAAAAATATCCATTCTTACATTTGAAAGCCCACCTTACCGTCACATGTATTCATTACAACCATGGAGTTTGTTAACTGTGAGTCACCCTGTCTTGAAGAGTTTATTTTTGGATCAGGATGTGTGTGAAACCACAGTGGGGCAGCGGTTCGCACTCTTGTTCCACAGCGGCAGCATCTCAAGTTCAGGTCCGGACTTCACAATTCTGTCTGGAATATGACCCGGTGCACACACAGGCTTTGTCTGGATAAACTGGTGTCTGAAATGTCACATAGGTGTGAATGTGATGGACTGATGCCTTCACCCATCAGTTGGGACAGGATCCAGCCCCCGGGATTGAATAAAGTGTTTTAGAAGACGAGTAGATGTGACAAAATGTTTGCATACAAATTTTTTTCATTTTTCTATTGTGGTGGATGATTTGAAAAATGTGTATAATATTCGCTAGAGGAAGTTAGCCAACCTGGTTGAAACAGTCCAACATACCAGGTCAGTATTTAAAAAAAAAATAAAAAATAAAAAATAAATAAATAAATAAATAAATAAATAAATATATATATATATATATACAGTGGGGCAAAAAAGTATTTAGTCAGCCACCGATTGTGCAAGTTCTCCCACTTAAAATGATGACAGAGGTCTGTAATTTTCATCATAGGTACACTTCAACTGTGAGAGACAGAATGTGAAAAAAAAATCCAGGAATTCACATTGTAGGATTTTTAAGGAATTTATTTGTAAATTATGGTGGAAAATAAGTATTTGGTCAATAACAAAAATTCAACTCAATACTTTGTTATTGCCAACAAAGGTTATATTCCAGAGGTCAAACAATTCCTATAGGTCTTTACCAGGTTTGCACACACAGTAGCTGGTATTTTGGCCCATTCCTCCAGGCAGATCTTCTCGAGAGCAGTGATGTTTTGGGGCTGTCGCCGAGCAACACAGACTTTCAACTCCCTCCACAGATTTTCTATGGGGTTGAGGTCTGGAGACTGGCTAGGCCACTCCAGGACTTTCAAATGCTTCTTACGGAGCCACTCCTTCGTTGCCCGGGCGGTGTATTTGGGATCATTGTCATGCTGGAAGACCCAGCCACGTTTCATCTTCAAAGCTCTCACTGATGGAAGGAGGTTTTGGCTCAAAATCTCACGATACATGGCCCCATTCATTCTTTCCTTAACACGGATCAGTCGTCCTGTCCCCTTAGCAGAAAAACAGCCCCAAAGCATGATGTTTCCACCCCCATGCTTCACAGTAGGTATGGTGTTCTTGGGATGCAACTCAGTATTCTTCTTCCTCCAAACACGACGAGTTGTGTTTATACCAAAAAGTTCTATTTTGGTTTCATCTGACCACATGACATTCTCCCAATCCTCTGCTGGATCATCCATGTGCTCTCTGGCAAACTTCAGACGGGCCTGGACATGCACTGGCTTAAGCAGGGGGACACGTCTGGCACTGCAGGATTTGATTCCCTGTCGGCGTAGTGTGTTACTGATGGTAACCTTTGTTACTTTGGTCCCAGCTCTCTGCAGGTCATTCACCAGGTCCCCCCGTGTGGTTCTGGGATTTTTGCTCACCGTTCTCATGATCATTTTGACCCCACGGGATGAGATCTTGCGTGGAGCCCCAGATCGAGGGAGATTATCAGTGGTCTTGTATGTCTTCCATTTTCTGATAATTGCTCCCACAGTTGATTTTTTCACACCAAGCTGCTTGCCTATTGTAGATTCACTCTTCCCAGTCTGGTGCAGGTCTACAATTCTTTTCCTGGTGTCCTTCGACAGCTCTTTGGTCGTGGCCATAGTGGAGTTTGGAGTCTGACTGTTTGAGGTTGTGGACAGGTGTCTTTTATACAGATAACCAGTTCAAACAGGTACCATTAATACAGGTAACGAGTGGAGGACAGAAGAGCTTCTTAAAGAAGAAGTTACAGGTCTGTGAGAGCCAGAGATCTTTCTTGTTTGAAGTGACCAAATACTTATTTTCCACCATAATTTACAAATAAATTCCTTAAAAATCCTACAATGTGAATTCCTGGATTTTTTTTTCACATTCTGTCTCTCACAGTTGAAGTGTACCTATGATGAAAATTACAGACCTCTGTCATCATTTTAAGTGGGAGAACTTGCACAATCGGTGGCTGACTAAATACTTTTTTGCCCCACTGTATATATATATATATATATATATTTAATATACTGAGAAAAATAATGTGAAATTACCTTAATTAAGTAAAATCAACAATAAAAGTTTTTACTTACTATCTTTACACAAAGATATCTAGTATTGAAGTCCAAAATATTTATTTACAATACAAGACACTGTGGGGGTTTTCCCTCGGAACGGAGGTTGAAGGATGAAGATTAACATCACAGTACACCACAGAAGCATCATAGCATCATGTGGACAATCTGTGTTTCCAGTTTGGATGCTGTTAAAGCAGTGATTGTTTTTACGTTTTTGTGCAAAGAAAAGAAGGAGTGCTCTGAGGCCAACTTTTCCTCCCACCAAGACCAACGTTGTTGGATCCAACCTGAGTGAAATGAAGTTCTCCCAGAGGGAAACAAAACGCAGTGGCAGGCCGTACATTTCAGACCGAGGCGTTCACTAGTGCTGGTCTCAGTCAATCCACCCCTCAACAACTTTTTTATGGCTACAAAAATCAAGTTATCATGCAGAAATACAGAATAAAGAGCCGTTGCATCACAGACAGATACTCGTGTAGTCAGAATAAATACCTTTACGCTATTGACAAAACTTCTGGGGGTCGAGGAGGGTGACAAACGTCAGCTTTTCATGGTCTTCAAAATATTATAATGGCAAAAAACATAATCGTAAGTCCTGCCATGGACGTTGTAGTGAGCGTAAATTGGACCTCCTTGCACCTGGAGTGCTGCGGTGCGTTCAATGACCTCTTGAGAATGTTTTTTACAATAAATCTGCAACCAAATCTCTTTATCTCCATCAGCCATTGTCGGATGACAAAACCGCCTATTAAATCAACACAACTATATTTTTGTTTGTGCAGTTTGTTAGCGATGGAGTCAGCGAGCGCTAGAGAGTAAACTGACGATCCAATCAGAGGGCATGAAAACGCTGAGGTTACCTGCTGGCAGGCCCTGAGTCGCCAACTCAAAATCTGATTGGTTGAAGCAGCAGCGTGACCGACGCTTATTTTACGCTGCAGACGCCTCCAGGATTGAATGTGAAGGCCTCAGGCAGATTTCTTTACCCTGGCAACTTCCTCTCACAGCTTCTCCCCCGGCTGTGCTGCTTCCAGACGTGTATTTCCATTTTAAAGCTTTTAACCAATCACATTTCAGCCATCATACACATGACATTTACATTTATAAGTACCGTACTCATATCTCATATAGTACTCATTTTGGAAAAAGGGCGGAAACGTCCCTGAGATAGTTTCAAAAAGAGTCATGGCCAACAGTACATTTTAATAGTTTTTTTATTTATATGTATCTGTATAAGTATAAGTATAAGTATATGTATAAGCATATGTACATGTATATCCAGACAATCAATCCTGTCTGGATATGAAGTCTGGATTCTTGCTGATGAGTGATGAGACTCTATCACTGGTCCTGGCAGGTCGTCGGGATGTTCAGTTACATCTGGAGGATTTAAAGCAGAGGGTACAACATAAATATAAATGCATATACGTGTGTGAAGCAGCATGTGGTACCTTATTTAGGTTGAATTAGAATAATACAAGTTATTTACAAGTAGTTGAATCATCTGAAACAACTCGAACCTTAAACTGAATATCTCAGAGAAAACACTATGTTGTCACAACATTTTCCCTTCTTTAGAAATGTGATGTATTTTTAGGTGTCAAACATAAAGCCTGTGGGCCAAAACCAGCCTGCAGGAGGCTCCAATCCGGCCAAACCACCAAGCAAATTATAAACAATTCAAAGAAAACACAGCTTAGCTTTTTTTTTAAACAAATGTCTTCAGAGTAGTGGACACAAGACAAGACTGAGACCTGAGATCAGGATGAACACTCGCTGCCTTGCTGCTCGCTGCCTTGCTGTCAGGGTGAGTTTGTAAAAACATGACTGATGAAGCTCTATATACACTTCACTGTACTTTGCAGCAGAAAGTTTCATTAAAATTGGTTTTATGTTGAAATTGTAGTTATGATCCAGATTATAAATAGACTTCACTTATCTAGCGCCTTACAGCTGCGTGTAACATCGTTCATCACATTCACCCGTTCACACACAAGGAGGCTGCAGCCATGCAAGGCACTGTCCCTCTAATGGAAACAATTTGGGGTTCAGTGACTCCGGCATTCAGAGATGAGAATTGAACCAGCAACCTCCCCACTGAGAGACGACCGCTCTACCAACCAAACCCTGTCACCCAATCTAATGGAAGTGACACTCAGCAATCATACCTTACCTTAGCTGTGGCAGGAGCTCTGATCCTCTTTCTCCTCTTTCCCTGTAAATTAAAGACATATTCAATATTGACTGATTCTTTCATGAGTTTTCATAACGATATGTTGTAGAAACAGAGCTCACTTACATAGTTCTGACTGGTGGACCACTCTGGGAATCTCTCAGCATGCAGCTGAGCTTCTCTTCTTGCCAGATCAAAATATTTGTCCTTCTGGTCTCCTGACAACGACTTCCACTGTCGACCAAGGACAACACACTGTCAGCACACACACTGATGCTCAGCTGAAAGCCAGCTTGTTCATACAATGCTCATCAGATTATCATTGTCACTGACTGCTGAGTGGTGACATTGGAGATGAGACACTCACTTTCTCTCCCAGGACTTTATTGACCGCCGCACTTCGTCCGCTGTTGAGACGAGCCGTTCCGATGGACCTCTGCTCCTTCAGGAACATCATGAAAGCGTTTGGTGGCTTCCTGATGTACGGCTTCTCTTTGCCTTGCTGGTCCTCATGCTTTCTCGTTCTAGAAGAACACATGAGAAAATCAAAGTGTGAGGGCACGTGAACAGTCTCTCTATTCCTGCACAGACAAAAAGACACAGGAACTAAAGAGCTGCGTCTACATGGGTCGATTTACTCACAGTGCTTTAGCAGGCTGTGTTTTGACGGGGATACGTGTGAGTCGAATCATTGGTATTTTGCCCCACTGGAAACAAACAACAGAGAGTAAGTCCACATGTAATAGTATGATAAGTATCAACCTGGTTGTACAGTCTGAGTGGTTGACTATGATCTTACTGGGTCTACAGCAGGGGGAGTCCTCATCCCTGCAGATGAGGGGCAGTTATAGCCAGGCCACTCATACTGTGTGTTCTGCTGAGGGAGAAGTGAGTGTTACTAACTATAATAAACAAACTGTCAATGAGCAACATGGAGAGTTCAGTTTCTTACTGGGATGGCAGGAGCTGCAGGGAGGATGAGGTCTGCAGGTGAGGAGCCGTTATAAACCGGCCACTCATACTGTGTGTTCTGCTGAGGGAGACGGGAGTGTCAGTAAGCAGGAGGCACATCAGTCCATCAATACAAAGACAAACAGCACTCTAACATCAACGTTTGATATTTAAATGAAATCATCAGAAAATGACCAGGAATAAAAGACTAATGAGGAAATAAAGTCCAGTGATGTTTACATCTTAAACTCAAAGATGGAGTTCCTCATATGTGTGAACGACAACTAGAATGTTTATCACTAAATATTTAAGTGTGTTTTTGTTTTCCTGTCAGCTGACTAACAAAATCCTTCAGTAGTGGATGTTCATGCTGATATATTTGAAGTAAGCCTGTGTCATTATAGAAGTGACTGTCAGTAATTTGTTAGTTTATCATCAGATTTTTCCAGGACTCTCTAAATGTGTTGAAGTCAAAGGGTGAGGACGTCTGTCCCTGCCTCTTTGCTGGGTATCTTACCTGTCCCTGCCTCATTGTCCCTGCCTCATTGTCCCGAGCAGCCTGCCAGTTGTTTGAAGCAGCCGTCATGGGACTTAACATCTGCAGTAGCGGAGGAGCTGCTCCTGGGCTCATCCGCCCACCATCATGTTGTGCCTGACTGTGGTCGGACAGAACCACTGGCACAGCTCTGGATAGAGCTGGGGGGTCTTCTGCTTCCAACAGTCGGTTCACCAGAGCCGCCAGTGAAAATTCAAAGTGGACGTCTGGATCCATCACTGCAGCCTGCTTGGTTTGTCGTAAAATGCTGACTGTGTGGAGATGGAAGATGTGTTGACCCCTGTCACACAGAGAAACAACAAGCTGAGCTTCTTCCAGCGGGACCAGTGTCTTATCTTCTGAGTCATGTAAAACTGAAGACATATTTAATATCTGAGCCATGAAGCTTTCTTCATGCTGGCTCATACATAAGCTGGAGAAGATTCTAGATAAACGTTTCATAAGTTTTAGCTTTATGGCTAATTCCTCAGTTGTATTCATGCTATCACAGATATATCAGCTAATAATGATCATATATGTGTAAAAAGAGCCACGTGTGTCATTTGGGTGTACTGAATGTATATCCTGCTCAGTGTAAACCACTTCTATCAGTACTTACTGAATGCGTTGTGGTTGAACTCTCCCGAAAATCCTTCGTTCAGCTGGAGCAACTCTCAAAAACACGTGTTGACCGTCTGAAGTCTGTAGAAGAAGTGAGAAACTTCTAGTTGTTTCTGGCATCGTGACATCAGATCGCCAGCTGTTACCATGGCAATGCCTCATTTTAACGACGCCTATCATCTAACTGTCCTCCGTCCGAGAGTGGAGGCAAAAGTCTGGATAGCTGAAACCAGCAGATGGCTGTAATGCAGCTTCATGGATGCTAACTGCCATTAAACCCAAAAGAAGAAGAAGAACTGTCCTCCATCCAATACATCCTTCATGTAAACAACACCTCTCTCCCTGGGGGAAATAAACTGTAGCACAGGGGTGGGGAAACTACGGTCCACGGATTAGTACAGATAATAATACCTGGCGTTCCACCAGGGGGCGCATTAGCTGACAATACCTTCTGGATACCGGACGGAGGCTGCAACAAGAATGTAAACAAACAAGAGGTCCGCTGAGGTGTTTTGTTACAGCGAGGCCAACACACATCCAGCATTAGAGAAAAATCTCCTTCTGCTGCACACAGATATAGATATAGATATAGATATAGATATAGATATAGATATAGATACAGATATACATCTAGATATACATCTAGCTCTAGATATATAGATATAGACAGAGTAATGTCGATAAACTGTAGTATTAATATTCAGCACTGTTTTGTATATGATGGTGCTGAGGACTGGATCCCTGTAGTCTGGACCATTTCTTTTCTAATTCTGATGGCCATGCGTGTTTGGTGTCAATTATTGGTTTGTTGATGCGTGTTAACATATTTCAGAGGTTATTTTATGCATGTTAATGTGGATTACCGGTACGGTGGTACTTTTTAAAAAAATTTTTTTTACTGACGTTCATATGACTTCCAGACAAGATATCCATGCAATGTCCAGGAAATTCATACAAAAAACTTTAATTGTGGCTTCTTGTGTCCAGTTGTGGCCCTGAAGCCACAATTGGACACAAGTTTTGGCTCAGTGGAGTAGACAAGTATGCTTGTATAACGAAAGTTATACGTCACACTGTTGGGACACACGCACATACACTGATTACTGTGGTATGCACCACCAGCCTGTACATCTGGTCCAGGGAGACAACTAGCCGGGGTCTCCACCCATATGTCTGGAGGGTCCAAGATCAGCTGCAGTTTTCTGGACTGACACAGGAGGTGGCCTCACCCGTTGGAGGCGGCTGACATGCCAGCGTGAACCATCGGTCAAACGGAAGGTGGCTGGCCCGAGTTGTGCTGTGATCTGCGTTGGTGCAGACAAGAAAGAGAGCAGCTTGTAAGAACAAGTCGGTCGCCAGACTCGGACCCAGTCTGATTCAGTGAGTACAGGCAGTTTCACGTTGTGTTTCCTGTCAAACTGCTGCTGCTTCATGCTGTGTTGTTGCTGTGCTACTCTGTTGCCTATGGAGGATATCGTTGCTGGACTGTCTCTCACTGGAGGGTGTAGATGGTCCAGGTAAAGTTCTAGCTCACGCCCGTGCATCTGTAGGGCTGGAGAACTGCCAGTGGTAGTGTGCGGTGTTGCTCTGTAGTGCAGTAAGGTGCTCTGCAGTGATGTTGAAAACGACAGGCCATCTCTGCATTTTCCGTCGGGTGCTTTTTGGGCGGGGACGTGGCTCTCTGGGGTGGTTCGCTGGGGTCTCCCCGGGCCTGGGGGGCTTCCGTCTGCCGGGGTGGCGGTGTCCGGGCCCGATGGCCTCGGACCCCGGGGTCTCGCCACGGGTCCCCCCACAGCAGTTCCGGTCCCACCCAGTGGACAAACCACACGCACACACACACACACGCGCGCGCGCACACACACACACACACAAAAAAGAAGAAGGAAAAAAAAAGAAAGAAAAAAAGAAAAAAAAGAAGAAAAAAAGAAAAGAGAGAAGAAAAAAAAAAAAAAAAAAAAAAGAGAAAAAAAGAAAAAAGGAAAAAAAAAAGAAAAGAAAAAAAGAGAGAGAGAAAAAAAAAAAAAAAAGAAAACGACAGGCCATCTACCATGTGCGCTCTGAGCCCACTCTTTCGGGTCTGATTAAATCTCTCTAGACCTCTGTTGGCCTGCAGGTGGTATAGGGCCGTCTTAATGTGTTTTATCCCCATCCCCTCTGTAAAAGCCGAAAAGTCAGCTGAGATGAACTGGGACAGGTTATCGGCGGTAATGGCGTCAGGCACACCCCAGCGGGCCAACAAGGAGGAGAGGAAGTCGATGACCACCGCAGTTCAGACAGAACCGGTGGGAAGCACCGCTGGCCATTTGGAATGGAGATCGTAGGCCACCAGGAGGAAGCGCTGATGCTGTGGAAAGCCATGAAGTTCACCACAGATGTCCAACTGTATGTGGGTCCATGGTGTCTGAGGCCATGGCGTGGGTTGTTAGGGTGGAGGTGGGCGAGGGCCGGTTCTACCACTGTTGAGGCAGGCCACACAGATTTCTGACCAAATCCAAATGCATGGAGAGGTTGTACTCCTGTAGCCTCTGAGACCACCGATAAAGGCGCAGTGGTTTGTGGCCTGATCCAGTTGTGACCAGGAGGGCTGTGAGGGCCTGGTGATCAGTCCACAGTGTAAAGCACATGTGTCAAACTCAAGGCCCGCGGGCCAAATGTGGCCCGCCCCGTTATTTTATGTGGCCCGCGAGGGCTTCAAGGTCTGATTGTCTTTAAGAAAATACCGTAGTGTTTTCAATAGACGCGCAGAGGATGCCTTGGGGTGCGCGTCTATTGGCAAAGAGGTGGATATCTGGAGTAGTGGGGTCATTCTCTATGCCTTGTTGTGCGGGACGCTCCCTTTCGACGACGACCACGTGCCAACGCTCTTCAAGAAGATCTGCGACGGGATATTTTTCACCCCTCAGTATCTGAACCCTTCAGTAATAAGCCTCCGCGTTGAGGCACTGACACGGGGTCACGAGGGCCGAACGACGTGCGCGGTGCGGCATGTTGGAAGAGGGACGGGGCGACTGCTCCCCCCAGACGCAGCTCAAGCCCCGGGCGGAGCGGTGTTAAGAGTAAAAAAAAAAAAAACGCCTACAAAAATTTGATTTACTGTTGTTTATGCACTTTTGCACCAACTGCAAAATATAATTTCATCAAGTAGTGAGGTTTGTTTCTTTGAGCTCACGATATCTTTGTAAAACTGCATTGACCATAAACTACATTTCCCACAATGCATGCCAATTCTATTCATTTTAAAATACTAAAGATTTAATCTTGCAGTTTTGTTACAATCTGGCACATTTACAATTTGTGTACAATTTATATATGATTGTTTTATTATATTACACGTGAAGATTGCAGTGTATAAACATCAGTACAATTTTCAACAAGTAGAATTGAGAAATATAAATGATCCCAAAATGTCCAGGAAGAGAAAACCTGATGCAGATGAAAGGCTGTTTCATGAACGATGGGGAGGAGAAGACATGTTTGTGCTTCGAGGAGAAAAAACAGTTTGTCTTTAGTGTTCTGAGGCGTGTCGGTGGTCAAAGAGTAAAATATAAGTCCACATCTTGACACCAAGTACGGTGGTAAGTATGACAAAGTTAAACTTAACAGAGCAACTAGCAGATATAGATTTTTATATCGATGCAAATGCATATGTAATATTTGTAATATGAGTAAGTAATAAAGTCAGAGTTATTTAAAATTGAGGAGTAGTTACATTTATTTTACATCATATCTATTTACATTTAGTTACATTTATACTGTCTTACAGTTACATTTGGCCCTTTGAGGGCAGCCATGATGCTGACGTGGCCCTCGGTGGAAATGAGTTTAACCCTCCTGCCCTACACACACACACACACACACACACACACACACACACACACACACACACACACACACACACACACACACACACACACACACACACACACACACACACACACACACACACACACACTCCACAACTACGTGTTCTTCTAATCAAGGGTGTAGGAATGACTTTAACATTGGGGGGGACACATATTGGAAACCTGACAGATCCGTAAATAGTTTGAGCAGAAATATGTCATGAATGAACGACACTGGAATTTTTTATATATCTCTTTTTTCTGGGAGACTCAAAGACGCTTTACTTTGCTTTACTCACTCAGTCCATACTGGAGGTTGAAGCCTCAGCTGCCCAGAGAGTGATGGCCAAATGAAGCTTCATGAAACGCTGTCTTTATTTTCTGAAGCCACTAGATGGCGCTGTCTGTTCCACTTCATCGCCAGTCTTTCAGACTCTATCTTCAAACCAACAGTGCCATCTAGTGGCAATCTGCTCCATCAGCAACAACCACCAACCACTCTCTCTCACGCTGCATTCACCCAGGCAGTTTGGGGGTTCAGTGTTTTGCCCAAGGACACTTCGGCATGTTGGCAGGCAGAGGTGGGAATTGAAGTTGCTACTTTCCAATTGGGAGACGAGCGCTCTGCCAACCGAGCCGTGCCGCCCTGCCCACATTGTTTAAAGACATTTCAGTGACGATGACAAAGGAAGTAAAGGCAGAATAATCCCAGGAGGGGATTTCAACTGTGATTTGAGTAAAGAAAAAAAAAATAATCAATTCCCCTTGGATCCTGGACCCCCCAGCAGGAAATCCAAAGCAGTTAAATGTGTGTCAGAAGAATTATACTTATTATACAAGTATAAGTTTAAAAAACAAAGTTTCTGTGATACTTGATTCACTTATATATTTATGATAACATTTTAGAAAAGTCTTGAAGAATTATTACCATGAAATGGGAATTCAGACCATGAAACTTTGCACATTTGTGGAAAAACGCTTCTTCAACTAATGTCACATATGAACCATGGAGAACTTTGCCACACAAACACACACATCGCTGTAACAGCATTGTTTGTTATTTACAGTGTTTACAGCGGCACGGTTTCATTCTTCTTTCAACAATAGATGCTTTTTTCACTTTACAGTACACGTTGTTTTAATTGACCTCATAGGCTTTTATTTCTACTGTTTTTACAGGATGTTTCATGGTTCCTCTCCATCACTGTCAGAAATATCATCTCATGTCACTATATCTTCTGTTTCCTTCAGAACCTCCACAGTGCTGGCACCCTATCAATCAGTCTTGTTGACATACAGGAACGTCTGTCTGGATCACATTTGACTTGCTGGCAGGTGCAGTGGACGAACTGCAACACACCTTGAGGAGCGGGACTTGTAGTCCTCCAGGTCCCTGTTAACTCCCCATCCTCCATGTGCCATCCACTACTAATGGGTGAGGGTGAACACAGGATACTTTTCAGACAACGGTTCATGATTGCTGCGTGGTAGTTACCCAGACAAATACCCAGACCTAATCCCTGCTCATGGGTCTGAGCTCACCTGAAGAAAAGGAGCAGGAAAAGTTAGTGGAGGACTCGGAGGAGATTATAGAGTGGACAGTAACACGAGCTCTCACTCTGACGCAGTTTTCACGAACCAAGAAGCAGAACTCAGAGCTGAGCTCTCACTCCAACACCGTTTCCCAGAACCAACAGTACAGAGCTCTCACTTTAAACTTTTTCAATTGATAACTAATTTCACTTAAGAAAAACCGTCTCAGCTGTGTTTGCCTCAGTTTCTATCATCAACATGGGGGTTCTTTGCATGCCGACTCAATGAAAAGACATATTCATAACAAATTTTTTGGTTAAAGCCAATCTTTCCTAACCTCTGACCTTGAATAAAACTCAGATGCAGACATGTAATTAGTTTGAGAGCCCTGGTATAGAACACAAGAGAATATATACATTGCTGTAGTTTATTACAAAGGGCTCATTTGTACAGCAGACTTTGTAAGATTGGTAACACAGAGAACATTTGTAGTACAAAATGACAAGGTATTGAATTAAACTGTCTTCAATACAATCAGTGACAGGCTTTACTGAACTCAGAACATAACCTCAGACGCTGATTTAAAATACCTCCTAGAACAGTGTAACAGAACAGTCCAGCTTGAGAACAAGTATTTTACATGTGAACATTACAACAACAAACAGTGAGGAGTTGACAGCAGCATTTGGTTGGTTTCCTCAGTCACCAGTGATGAGTGCCTGTACAAAAAATAAATAAAATAAAATAAATATAATTAGCAAAACAACGTATGGAAAAATATAGAAATATGAAGGATTAAAGAAAGGAGAGAAAGAAACATAAAAATGAGTTTAAATGTGCAGACTTGCTGATATGATGAAGCAAAGTTAAGGAAGCAGATTTTTTTCCTTCTTCATTTTCACAGATTGAGAAAGACAGACATGACTACAATGGAGGACATAATAAAATGTGTTTGATATGTTTTTAATGTTACAAATGGCAGGAACACACTAACACACCTTGCTTCTCCACCTGGTGAGAGACTGGCCATCGGAGGTCCTCATCCTCACTCACTCCCTGTGGAAAATCCTCCAGGTCCTTCCTGTTTGTGGTTGCACAGTCAACTAACCACAAGTTAACACAGGTTAGTTAAGTCTTCACAAAATTGGTGATTAACTGTAATAACAGAACAATCCCTAAGATGTTTATTTAAAGAACTGCTTGTTATCTATGGCCTAATGGGGTAACACCATAGTGAAAGCCCAGACATTTGCAGTGATTGTTCTGTCAAACTGCCTGTGAGCTGCTTCTGCCTCTCTCTCCACCGTCAACAAGGATCAGGTGAAACAAATGAACTGGCGGCTCAACTCTCTGAAAGGCCGGGTAGAAGATGTGTGCCTGTCAGGTGTGCAGGAACTCAATGGCAGAGCTCACCTCGCAGCAGAACACTTGTTCTTCTCCTGATTGTGACGGTACTGAGGCTCGCAAACCTGGATGAACAGCTGGTTTTTACCTAAAGAACTTTCACCTGCTGTTTCAATAAAGAAAAAAGGAGTTTGAGGGTCTGGTTCTTGGAGTAAAGTCCAGTTTAAATCATCCGGTGAAGATAAACTCTTTTCAAGTCAAGAGCAGCACAACAATTAAAGGGACTTGATGGTGATACAGTGATTATTATTACAAACTGGATGTCAGCTGGGACTTTCCTGGGACTTTGTCAAAGAGCTCCCCCAGGAGACGTTGGTCCATCAAAGAGGGAAGACAAATATTATTGCTGCAGACCGACATGTGAAGGTCGCTTGGGGTGAAGCCACTTGTCGTGTCCCCTACCGTCTCATTCTGCTCTAATTCTGTTTAGCCAACTGCTGAGCCACCGTAACACCACAGCTCTCACCACAGAGAGAGAAACGGACATATTTGAGATTATCTTCTTTACTGCCTTTTGTTGCTGACTTCAAATGAGTAGAAAGGAAGCCCTACCTTATTTACTAAAGTATTTACTGAAAGGCTGGGAAACTAGTGTGCAATGAAATTAAATGAATACACGATGAGATAATGACACATACATTTTCCAATTAAAAAAACCTCATGAAGGTCAGCAACACCTGAGACTAGTTGAGCTCAAGCTGGCGACATAGCTCGATTCACTTCTCCCTGGTTAGTAACCTGAACTAGTGAAACAGTCCTCATGAAACATCTGAAATGTTCAACAGTTCAATAATCATGCAGACAAAAGAAGCCTGGACACGACCAGATTCAGGAGACGAGCATAACTTTACTTTACCTGCTCTGTTGAAGTCCACATGGTTCTTTCTGGATGGATTGATATGATGGAGCTGTGGTTTCCTAAGTCAAGTTCAGGATTAGTTCAGTTACATATTGTCACTAAAAAATAAGTAGTTTGAGGAGTTTGATCACTAAAGAAGAGCTGTCATAAAAATAGAAATATAAGCATGCAATAATCTGTAAGATGCTGATAGATCATGTCCTGAACTGGAGAAGGGATGTCTCACATGTCTCCACCGCCCACTGAGCAAGCAACGTCCATACACGTCCAGGACACGTCCGTCTGTCCAGGCCGTAATCTAGACGTCTATTTCACAGCCAGAATTAATTAAGAAATGACACATAAAAATAAAATGATGGACATTATAAAAACTGATGGACATCTAAGACACCCAGAGTCAGTAGAAAGAGACGGTCAGAAGCCGTCTGTTGAGTCTAACTGCCTGTATAATTATTGATTTGTCATTAAGATAGTGAGGGAAGAAGCTCATGACAGGCAGGAGGAGACAGCATGTGAAGTTTAATGTACAATGTCTGCGTTATGACCATTTATTGTTTTGGTCCCATGGCATTGACCTTTTTAAGCCTCCAAAGAGAAACTCACCACTTTGAGAACCTTTATTCTTGTGACTACAACTATGTACATGAGTAAATGTTTTACTGTGAACTTCCATTGGCTGTTGTCTCATTGGCGATCTGGTCAGCGCTCTTGCTGTACAGACAGAAGATCGTAGGTTCAAACTCAGTTGGTGGTGTTAGTGGAATTTAATTGTGTTACATGGGTTCTCTGGTTTCCTCCCACAGTCCAAAACAAATGGCAATGCTAAATTGCCTGTCTGTGTTTGTCCTGTGTGAGACTGATGGCCTGTCCTTTTTCTTTCGAAATGTATTTTCATTGACGTCCAGACGACGTCCAGACAAGACGTCCAGACAACGTCCAAGAAAGACGTCTAATAAACTTTCATTCAGGCCCCTCTGAGGACGTCTTCTGGATGTATCGAGACGATGTCTTCCAGATGTGCTTTGGACCTCCTTCTGCTCAGTGGGTGGTTGAGAGAAAATACTCTTTCGTGCTGTTAAATTACAGTTATTTACTGTTAGTGTGAAATGACTGATTTAACTGTTAATTTACATGTGATGGATGAATATTTATCTGTATTTTACAATTATTATAACATACTGAAGGATACTGTTGTAAATCTCCCGTAAATTTACAGCAATTTGTTCCAGTGTGGGTATGGAGCCCCCCACATGGAGTCGTGGATCATCCATGGGCCAATCAGTCAAGCTCAGTTCAATGACACACCAAAACCAGCACTAGAAACTCCGCTTGCCCTCGGGTGTTCCATCAATAATGATACTGTCAGTCAACATGTTAACCCAGTAGCAGCGTCCAGCTTTGATCAGAGGTCAGCAATGCAGTTCCTGCTGGCCCCAGCAGAGGACAGGAGCTGTGATGTGTTTACAGGATATAGGAGATTTGACCTCCGCAAAATATAACCATTCGTTTTCTGGATAAAGTTGCTTACTGAACAAGCATCCTAATTGATTCCAGACACAGATTTCAAAATCACTTTTTAACTATTAAATAAAAAAGAAAAATCCCTTTTGACAGGGCCGGCAGTGCTGGCCTTTGCTGCCCCTCACTGCACACACACTCAATCTACCGAATATTGCCTTTTGCTCTTATTGTTATAAAGATCTGCATTACTGTCAAGTGACCGCTGGGTGGCAGTGCAGTACCACTGAGCTGAAACACCAGCAGCCTCAGGCCGGACAGGATGTGATGAAATAATTACAAACTTAAAATAATCTGTGGTCGAAATGGGTGAGAAATGTCAAGTAAAATAGAAAATATGTTATGCAGGATTAATGTGCTGATTCCTGGGGGATTGGACCAAAACATCAAATAGTAAGATCACTGCAGAGACTGGTGAAAGGAGAACTTGGGGAGGTCCAGAGTTGATCTGATCATCATGTTTGTAAAGGAAGTGTTAATCAGCTCAGCCTTCAACAGACACTGCTGTTATTGTGCTAAGAGACGTTTCCCCAATTGGCCTCTAATAATTTTTATTTTTGAACTTCATTCAGAGATATTTCCTGTTTGTAGCCCTTCTCAGCTCTCGCAACCTTTTGTCAATCACTTCTGTTCTTCTCCTCTTTTCCCCACAACTCCGACTGTATTTATTTGCTGTATGTCTCCAACAGGTCGAACTCCACAACATTACATTTCATTTTGTGCTGTTAGAGCTTCAAACAAACACCGGATGGAGAACTCAAGTAAAGTCACACAGAAACCAGATTGTTCTTGTGTAAAAAGGCAAAATCTCCATTTGAAAATACACGACGTCGACGTTAGGTAGTCTGACATTTAACACGCTTTCAATTAAGGAAATACCCACTGAATGAAGGGTTCTGTGAAGATTATGTTTTATTTTACAATTGCAGAAAAGATGTGATGCATCACAATCCAGATACACTTTAATAAGAGTCATAAAAGAATAATAAGAATCATAAAAAGTTAATACAAATTGGTTCTGACAAGAAAGGCTGTAACGAGGAAGTGTCTTAAACCTCCACCTTTTGAAGAACATTCAGACGTCATATATGAAAGATAACAGAAGGATATCACTCTGAGTCCAAACGAGGAGTTTAAAAAATGTTTTTAAACAAAATGGGGGGAGGATGTTAAACCTATAAATACTGGTTTTATTCAATTTGAAAGTAAAGAGATGTTTAAATATGATCTTATTCCTTCATTGTGCTGCGTTTTTATATAATTTTCCTCCTTCTACATTGTTTTCTTGGACGTGAGCAAAAGAAAAAGAAACTACAAATCACATCTCCAATGCTTTATAACGTGTTCAAATGGACTGGAGATGATAAAAAAAAGAGGATTGCAGTATTGTGATTTCAGATGTCTTACTCCAGATAAATTATATCAAATAATAAAAATGTGTTTTAATACAGGATGTGAGTAAATCAGTACCTAAACATCTACTATCTCTAAACCATATAAACCCAGCCCCAGTAAAGACACGCTGCAGCTTCTTTATGAAGCTTTTTTTTTTTTTATTGGCTCCATCTGGCAACACACAGGAAAAAAAAAACATCTGATACAATAATTGATGTCAATCATTGCTGAGATGAGAGTGAGAACACACCAGTCTTTGGCACTTCCTATTCTAAACGAACATGCTGCTTACAGACAGAACAATCTGCCCTTTTTTTTTCTCCACATTAACTCTTAAAAATACATCTGACAGTTCAACACAGAATCACAACAAGCAAACAACACATGTTGCTATAAAGGAGGGCTGCACCTGTCTTATGGAATTTTTTTTTTTTTTACAGTAGAAAAAAGTAGAAAGGCCCCGCTGTGTGGGGGCGCGGGGTCGATCAGGGCAGTTATCTCTGTGGAAGGTGCGTGGCCTGCCAGCTCTGTGGAAGGGGCTTCTTTTGATGGACTTGTGCTTGTGCATCCATGTGAATAACTTGTGCTAATACTGGCAAATGATCCCCTCCTATGGCTGGATTTCAGTTTGTTTTTTTCACTGCCTGAATTTAAGAAAAGTAACACTGATTCTATGAAACGATGGTATAAACACGGTGATTTCTTATGTGGGTGGAATATTTTCTGTGAGTTGTTAACGGAGAGCACGGCGTAAAAGGGAACGGCAGCAAAGGAAAGCACTGTTGTTTGAGAGGGGTTGACCTTAGATCTGTTACAGCGTCCTTCCTCAGTTTATAATCTCATCTACATGCACAGAGACACATGCACCTTTTTGTTATTACAAGTCACAAAACACAAGTCGGGCCTACGTGGTTCTCACATCACCGGCTTTTTCTTTTTTCTTTTTTTTTTAACACAAATTCAGTTTTGTTCCTACAAGTCACAACTTTTACATATTTTGTTAAATTTTCAAGGTAAACTCTTTCTGCAGTTCGTACAAGCTGCGATAGTTTACACAAGTTAATGGCGGTAATAGATGAACTGTAACTCCATACAAGCGATCTTATTAGCAGAAGCTGGGTTTTTTTCAAGACGAGATCAAGTTTGTTCAAAGAAACTATTGAATTCTCAGAAGCTACAAGCTTATTTAGCACAAGCGACCATTATTCACACAATGTTCCTCTTTTCTCACAAACGCTACCGTTTGTACAAGCTGCTACCTTCTTAGCATAAGTGTGTACAAGTTATTTTCTTGTTCATACAAGCTTATATTTGTTGGTCGAGGCTGTCGTGCTCACACCGCCTCCTTGCTCCTCCACATAACTGCTTGTAGAGTCGGCGAGTACAAGCACCATTCAGCACAATCATATTCACACTTCTTTTATTATGTAAGTTCTCGTTTGATGTTCAAGATAAAGTCTTTTCAGTCGAACTGAAGTGGGTACTTTCTCATATACAACCTACCTTTTGTTTACGTGGGTTCTAGTTTTTCATACAGGCTACTATCATGTTAGCAAAGGAAAGTGTATAAGTTACTTTCATATCAGCATAAGTTCCTTCTGAGAAAAGCTACCTTCTTGTTAAAGATCAATTTTGTTAATAAAACTGCCTTGTTTGCTAAAGATACCATCTTATTTGCACAAGTAAAAGTTATCTCATTCACGCGTTACTTTTTGTTCATGCTAGTTATCGCGTATGTCCAAGCTATGACTTTTCTTCTTTTTCTTTTTTCTAAACAAAAGTTCATGAGTGTTTGTTTGTAAAAGCTACAACTTTGTTTGCACAAGTTTCTTCTTAGTAAAAGACCATTTTGCACTTATTAGCACAAGTAGCTGTAGCGGAGTACTTGTGCTATCACGTTAGCATGAGTACCGACTTGAGCACAAGCTCACACAAGGTACTTTTGTTCACTAAAGTTACATTTGATTAAAATGAGCTACCTTGTCCGCTGAAGATACTATCACGAGAGCACGAGTTTTCTTGTTTGCACAAGCTACTACCTCGCTTATACAAGTTCACGTGTGATCGCACAGAATACAGTTGTGTTGGCACAAATAGGTTGTTGGTACAAAGACGGTTTCTACCTTCTGAGCACGAGCAGCTGTTTGTATGATCTAAATCGTGTTAGCGCAAGTCTCTGTTCATAAAAGCTGCTCTCCGGTTCACTGAGGTTCATTTTTGTTGTTAGAAGCTATTTATCTTTATTTAAGTGTTTTTCTTTACACATTCATTTTTGTTCGTAAAAGCTGTAACGTCACCACAAATAAAATCTCTTTAGTTTTCACAAGCTATCGCGGTGCTGGATAATCTGTAGGAATTGAAACCGTTTTGAATCTTTTATGACTTGGCTCACGTACGTCTTACAAGTTTCTTGGTTCAAACGGTCAATCCTAATCGTGCGAGGCGAAACCTTCGCGACACAAATCCGTGTCTCCTTCACGACAGGTGTTTCCTGCCATTTAGAGGATAAGATCACACTTGCTGGTGGTAGTATGGTGTCACTGTTTTATCACCAGCGTCTTTCGGGGCTCTGCAACAATCTATAGTTGATCGACCCATCAAACGTGAAAATTCACACTATTGCACTGTGCTCTGTTTGCTGCCCACGTAAAAAGTGAAAAAAAAAAAATACCAACACGTACTCATCCAGAGCGTGATGAGAAGATGCGGATGAATTCAGAGTTTGTGTGAATGACCACGTGTGCTACATGATCGGTGGTCGTATTCGAGAAACGAAGCGCAGAAAAGGTCACCACAGCAAAGCAGAAGCTCAAAGTTACTTAGTTTTCTTATATTAAGAGAAAACAGTGAAAAGTCACTGTTATTTTCACTGGATAGTCCCTTTTTTTTATCTTTTCATGTTGAGTTCTGGGAACACACTTAAAACGATAACATGTCAAAAACACAGAAATATACGATTCTGAGAGGTCATGAAATCTCTTTCTACATGCGTTTTGGTAGTTTGCCTTCAGTTCAAGTTTTTTTGTTTTGTTTTGTTTATTTTTTTAAGCAGACTGTATAAAAGAAATGAGTGAAGCTGCTGTCCTCGGGGACAGCGTCATTTTTAGAGCACCATCAGCTGTAAAACACGAGGACTTCTGCCTCCGGACCCCCCCTCTGGACCCCACCCCCACCCCCACCCCCAAACACAACAAACAAGATCATAAGAATAATAAAACTTGATAAAGTTCAAGCCGATAAAACACAAGAAAGTGTGGAAAGAGATGAACCCACAGCTTCACGCTCATGACGGCATTGCGATCGTGGGGTGTTTAAGTGGTGGACAGGAGGAGGACAGGAAACTGATCCAGGACTTCGTCACATGGTGCAACTCCAACCACCTGCACCTTAACACCACCAAGACCAAAGAGATGGTGGTGGACCTCAGCACCTATCTATCTATCATTCTATCTATCTATCTATCTATAGAGAAGGGTTCAAAACGGTGCTCGTCCTCCCCTGCTTCTCTTCAAGTCCTTGCAAATTTGGAATGTGATGTTAGAAAAGCAGCCAGTGTACAAACTGTCCTCGTTCACGCTTTGACTTTCTCACACGTTCGTTTAGGCCGTCTACGTATAAACCAAACGTACAAAACCTCCTGCGTGTCAACAAAACACGGAAATAATCTGCTGATCAGTTCTGAACTTGTCATGTGACACCGCTGATCTCCTTTAAAACTCGATGTTTGGGACGACCAGAGCTGGTATCGTCATGCGGTGCTGGTATGAAACCACTTTGACACCAACATACCGATATGACGCTGATACAAAACTGACCTCAAGGCATACAATGCCCACAGGATACAGATAGACCAATAAGAAACCCAAAGGATGTCGATACAATACCGATATCATGGTAGGATCCTGATATGATAAAGATGTACTAAAACCATGAGTGAGGGTTCCTCTCACTGATCAGACTTTTGATCGGTATCGGTGATACCAGCTGTGGTCTCTCTTGGTATCAGAAAGAGATCAGTGGTTTCGTCACATGCCCACGTTGAGACTGAGAACATTTTTTTGCTACACTCCAATGATGCACAGCATTAACAAACCGAACCCCTGTGAGAAGGCGACTTTGCACATCTGACGTTGGAGCAAGAACATGTACTCACTGAAATGCACTGGTTCCATCCTGAGGATTTTTTGGACGTATTGTTTGAAGATTTGAGAGCAGAGATGAGAGGGGGATGAATGAAACACTCTAAGAATTAAGGCTGGAGTTGGTCATCAAAGCTCCAACATATAAATCGCAAACGTCTTCTTTTTTTTTTTAAAACCTGTTGACTTTCTTTTGATCGTTTTCAGAAAAGTTGTATTTCCACACACTGAGTAACGCTACCTGCTGTAGCTGCTAATGATAACCTTGTGGGATGAATAAAGTCTTCTTATGGATTATCTGCTGAGGAGCTAAACAGACTGGTTAAGCCCCGTCTCCACTGGTCAGTATGGCACGGCAAAGCGTACCCAGATCCAAATCTGGATCTGGGTACAGGTATGTGACATCATGACGCGACAGTAAACGCGGGACCAGCACGAATCGTAGCACAACGTAGGACGTACTTGGCATTGTGATCTTTCTTTTCGCTTGGGTTGCTGCTTCAACAGGGACGAGCTGGAGAGAGAACGCTTCAGGCGGCGAGGAGAAATGCTGCCAAGGGAGGCGCTGCTCACGTCCGAGCAAAGCTGTGAGCCTCCTTTCTCTGCGACACAGCTTGGAAATCGTTCTAATTCTGAACTCCTGCTGAGCCACCTCCTCTCCTGTTATGGAGAGGAAGGTCTTGCACCTCGTTGGAACACCAGGGGGCAGCGTAGTGCCGACATTTCAATAGACAAGTTAACAAAACAACCAGTAAGTAAGTAACCACAAAGCGACGTATGTGCACCACCAGCCGATGAGACGTTTAAATAATGCTGCTTGTGGAGTGACAATCGTAGATACTGCGCAGTGGAAACGAGGCTTTAGTGTGTCAGCGAGAACCAGAACGTTCTGCATTATCAGGATGTCTCCACCAATCACTGCAAACAGTTTCAACTGCAGAATGCTAACCGCTAACTGACAAAAATCTATATAAGGAGTATATAAAATAACATCTTACAGATGACGTGAGCGATTTATAAAAAGTGTGACTTATAGTCTGGAAAATATGGCAGGTCACATGCTCTCCAGTGCTTTCTTCTGCTCCTTCATCCCTCCTCATCTTCATCTGAGCTCCTTCTAAATTGAACTTGTGAGGATTTGAAGAGGCTGAAGTAACTGATGTCATCGTATGTGTAAAGGTTTATTTTATACAGGGAATGTCAAACTCTTTATTTGGGAGGGCAAAAACAGCACGAATTGATCCCACATGGTCTGGACCAGAGGAAAAAATAGCATAATAAATAATATAAATAAATAAAGGCATTTCCACAAGAAGGATTAGCCTACATTGCAAAACTATGTACAGTTAAAGAATAATTTTTCAATTTCTAACAAATATATTAGGATGTCGGTTTTTCAGATTGCATGCGCTCACACAGTCTAGCATCGATGCTACTGCTACTTTGCTGGCAGCAAAGTCACTGAGGTGTGAGCTCAGTGTTTCTCTTCATTAAACAGTGATCCCGGTAAAAGACAAAACAACAAAACACGATGTGTAGTAATAAACCAGAAGTTTTTGTCTTCTCCGGACTGGATCCCCTGGTGGGCCGGGTTTTGGTCCCCGTGCATTCTGTTTGACACCCCGGGTATAAAAATCTGACGTAGGACGATGGGAATGTCGTCTTCGCTGGCAGTGTCTGACAACTGCTTGTCAGGAAGCTGAAGTGGGCGTGGCTTAATGTATGAAAGTGACAAAACTTATTTTTAAGGACTTACTTTGTTCTTTCTACAATGATAAAATTGCCCGCAGGAGTTCTCACGCCAGTTTGTTGTTGTTGTTGTTTAGTATCAATAGAAATTGTGCATTATCAGTGAGAACACGTTGCATACATGTCAATCTCCCCTCTGTCTCGGCGTGTCCTCATTTACTGGGCTGCTTCATGCACATGCACCGACTCCTCTCGCTTTTTAAAATCTTCTGAGATGGTGTGATGGTGAATTAATCTATTTAAACAATGTAAAAAAAAAAAGCTTCTTTTTTTGCATGCAAACCTCGCACAGTGATGAGGAAAAAGAACGTGTACCGTAAACATATGAGGCTTAAAATGGTTGATTAAAGGCTTTCGACTCATAAAGTAAGGAGGACTTACAACACGGAGCAGAACAGAACCTCATGCATCTCAGCCTGCTACAAGTTAAAGGCAGACAAAACAAGCACATTTTGGCAAATACGGAACTACAAACCAGTGGAAACTGCTGACTTTGCGTTTTTTTCCCCTTTACATAACTGGATGCAGTGAGGTGTCCTGGTGTTGGACTTTCTCTTCCTCCATTGATTTTTCTTCAAATAAATGGATTAAGAAGGAAAATCCTACCTGGAAGATGTTGAGGATTTTTTTTTCTTTCTGCAATCAGCATCCTTTGTCTTCACACAAGTTTTACGCAAATAAACAAAGACAAATTATTGAAACTAAACAAAACACACAATCAGGACCCCCCAACATCTTTACATTTGAGATGGTGGAGAAAGTCCGAGGCTGCAGGATGAGCTGAAATGTGTGTATCACATGATGCATATAATCAATTTACACTGCATCACATAGGCCGGCTCGTCTATGCGGATGTTTGAATACTGCACTACGTTTGTTTCCACGAGTCAGTTAGGATGCGGGACGTGTGTGTGTGTGTGTGTGTGTGTGTGTGTGTGTGTGTGCGTGTGTGATTTGTTATTGGATTACCTGTTAGAAAAAAAGAAAGAACAGTGAGGGCTCTGGCAGTGGAGTCTGTATTTACACGTTTGCCATGGGCCCTGTGTGGAGACGTTAGTAAGCTTCCAGTGAATCATCCCAGAATAAACTCTGCACATCCAACATGGCCGCCAGCTCGAGGACGTGCTTCTGCAGGAGGTTACTCTCCACCGTGTCCTGTTTAGGGAGCTCAGGGTAGGACTCTGGGAAGCTCCGAGACTCCTGCAACACACACACACACACACACACACACACACACACACACACACACACACACACACACACACACACACACACACACACACACACACACACCACACACACACACACACACACACACACACACACACACACACACACACACACACACACACACACACACACACACACACACACACACACACACACACACACACACACACACACTTTTAAAAAAAAGGAGTGTGTTTACACTGCAGCAGCGGACACAGAGACAACTATGTAGTTAGTATGCCGGGCCACTGGAGGGCGCTGTTGCTTGATTTTGTAATGAAACTACACAGACGTGTGTGCAGAGAACAAAACACTATAAATGTGAAGAAAATGGAGAACCCGACATCCACATGGACTGATGATGCATCAGATGCTATCAGGGAGAGTCTCAACTATTAAACTACTGATATGAACGATAAAACTAGAATATGGACCGCGGGTCGTACCACTACGCTGCCGCCATGTTTGTTTACAACTGAATGAGCAGGAGAGAGGGGGAGATGTGCATGTGCAGTGGGAGGCTCTGTAGCCTCCATCAGACTCTGCAGGAGGGATTTGCACCGTGAAAGAATCTTTCCACCTTGGGAGCCGGATTAAAAACTTTGCGGATACAGTGGATCCACACACTGGTGTCGTGTAAACGGACCCCCCAAAAGTGAAGAAAGTTTTGCAGATACACTCGAATTCGTTGTCGTGTAAACGGGGCCTTAGTTTGTCTTTAACTACAAGAATCGGAGGTGCCCATTTACATTTGTGCCCGTGGGTGCCCAAATAATATTGTAGCTGGACACACACACACACACACACACACACACCTTTTCTTTTCCTCCAATGGAGGAACTGGGACTGAAAGTTTTATCAGAAAGATTAAACTGAGTGAGGCAGGAATCCTTGCCATTCATCACTGTAGCTCAGGGGTAGAACGAACACTTCCATGCAGAAGGCCGAGGTTCGAATCCCGGCTTATACAATAGATTTTTTAAAATATGTTAAGTTCATTCTAAAGACGTTTTTTTGGGGGGGTGCGCTATCCCCCAGTCTGTGCTCAACCTTTTCACAGGATCGGTGCCTATGACAAGGACCAATTCTTCAAGTCAAACTCAAGCTTACATCCTGAACAGCTGTCAGCCAATCACAGGGCTCGTTCAGTGAGAAGAACTGTTGTTGACATCATACAAGCACAGGCGGAACTTGCAAACTGCACACAGACAGGCCAGTTACTGTAAATGGATCAGTCCTGTTCTCTGCACATGGTTATGCCTGTGCTCCATCTGGAGACTGTGGTGTGAAGTAGGTCAGAGAGGCAGCCTGCAGATGCCTGAGCAGCTGGTGGAAGCATTCAGCTGTGTGTGTGTGTGTGTGTGTGTGTGTGTGTGTGTGTGTGTGTGTGTGTGTGTGTGTGTGTGTGTGTGTGTGTGTGTGTGTGTGTGTACTGGAGCGTGAACAAAGCTTTTAAGTGCCTGGTTACTGGGACCGACGCTGCTCTTGAGGATGCATTATTTCTGTCGTCCAAGCAAACGCATCAGCTCGCTCAGGAAGACGAGATTTACCCGAAAGAGTTTGTGCAGTCGCAGAGTAGCCGAGCAGAAGACGAAGCGGATCAGCAACAGTCGCAGAAACTCGTCGCCGAAAAACTGCAGGAAGGCTTGATCTGTGGGCGGAGCATCAGGAAATAACCACCACGTTTGTTTATGTCAACTTTATCCTCATTCTCAGAGTTTTTATGCATGAAAGAGACATCTTGCTATCTGAGAAACATTCCAGATGCAATCTGTGATGAAACCAGCACATGAAGTGTGTTTTCCCATCATGCCATGTTTCTTGTACTGTTTCAGATGAATTCACAATTATCAAAGAAACTAAAGGAAATTAAGATAAATTCCTATTCCTATAAAAACACTGCTTCTCTGCCATAAACATCATATTCTAACATGAAATACATGCTTGCAGCATTTCATAACACTAATCAGAATTAATGAGATTATAGCAACACATTACCGATGGTCCGTGATCGAGTTATCATCTGTCCAATGTCTCGGTAGACCTTGCGAAGAAACTCTTGAGCCCTTTCCCACAATCCCTTGCGCACAGTGTTTAAGCCACAAACAGAGGAGAAGGCGAGGAGCGGACTGTAGAGGAACAGAGTGAAGAGGCTCCCACGCTGGGACTGATCTACAGGCCGGAGGACAAACAGGACA
The DNA here is from genome assembly GCF_963383615.2 of Lipophrys pholis. Lineage (NCBI taxonomy): Eukaryota > Metazoa > Chordata > Actinopteri > Blenniiformes > Blenniidae > Lipophrys > Lipophrys pholis. The sequence continues at coordinate 7,059,127 of NC_137641.1, read as the reverse complement.
GCGGGTCAAACAGCTCACACTGTTGAAATAACACGCTTAAAGGTTAAAACTGAGAAAAATGGCTGAAACAACTCAAATAGCCAACTAACATTGCTACAGAGGCTAAAACAGTGACAATTACTAAAACGGCCTGAAAGGCTGAAACAACCAAAAGTGCTCAATGTCTTAACATGGATGAAACTGCTCCAGTGGCTCAAACTAACAAAACATTATTATATCAGTGTGCATCACTATGTTCTCTACACTTTGAAAGTTGAACATGCGCTGCTGCTCCAGGTAAGATTCTGTGGTAGACAGTGGACTCCAAAGACTCTTTCAGCGATACGTTTACAGACATCCGTCCTGTGTAATCAAGACTCTCACATGTCAGAGAAACTCCTAAACTTCGGCCACTAATGGCCCATTTCTTTCCTTTTAAGGCTTTTTGTGTTTGCTAATGTTTGGCTTCTGTGTTTTAGTGAGGAGGGATCCGCCTCTTAGTAATAATGTGAATCTCTTATTGTGGATTGTTGCGTCACTTTGAATGAGTTGTGATGCTGGAGTTACACACCTTGAACGCTCTTGGGATATACAGTGGGCGATAGCAGGCACACCAGAGGCTGGCCGAACAGATTAGTGAAATTCTGTCAGGGCAAACAAAAAGCACAAAGGTCAACAAAACTCAAGAGATCTGTGACTCAACACTCCCAGGATGTGTTTGGTCAACACATCCACTGGTTTACAGTACGTTCACTGGATCTAAACAGTGTGGGCTCACGTTCAACTGATGTAACTTCAGATGAACTTAGTGAGGAATCAGTCGTGAGACTGACGGTTCAGCTAATGTCTCGCAGCCACATTACAACAATAAAGACATGTGAACATTATTAATGAAGGCTGAACATTGAAAAATGTTACGAGAGGAATGAAAGTGTTTTCCGTCCTTTGTTGATACAAGTTAAATAAACTAAAAAAGACCCCCAGAGTTGTTCGCTGTAACTCCCATTGGTTTGAATGTTTAGTGATACCTTGTGTATTTTAATTAACACAGGTTGAAGTCATATTAAGATATTTTTGTATTTAGAGGTTATTGTTCATCCTTCTTCGGGACATGTCTTTAAAAATAGTCCACTTTTCTGTATAACAGTGTGTAGAGCAGTATAGAGATTATTAGGGTCCGAGCACTCTAAAGGTTATTAATATTAGAGTCCGAGCACTGTTAATATTATTATTATTAGGGTCAGAGCACTGTAAAGGTTAATATTATTAGGGTACATTTCTGTGTACACCCAAGATTAAGGAAAATTAGGAGTTGATCAGACGTCAGTTTAGCTGGCAGTGAAAAAGAAAAATAACCTATCTCCATCCAGTATAAAATCTAATTAAATCTGAGAGATAACTTTGCAAGACTAAAACCCGATTGATACTCCATAAGAACAAGAAGAAAGTTCGGCACTCTGGGGTCTTGCCGAACAAAATTACATCATGTAACCTCGCTACTGTATGAGTCCCGCAGCTCGTTAACATGTCGGCGGGCGAGTTTAAGTGATGCACCTGAACGCATCACTCAAAGCTGTCAGCTCCTGAAGTTAAAACCAGACCAACATCGCGGCTCAGACAAAAAATCTCTCTTTTATGACTGAAACAGTTCAGAGAAATGTCTTTCTGAAAACATTGGAAGCGAGAAATAAGCTGTGCCGTTGAAAAGTTGAAAAGAAAAACGCCGCTTCGCAGATGTGTGCCTGCCGTGAGGGGGCGTGGCCTACGACTTCGAAATGCTGAAAAAGCATTTTCTTCGGCAGCTGGCTGACGTCACAACCTAACTTTTCTTCTTGTTCTTATGGGAGCATGCAGGGGCCTTTACTAGTTCAGCCTTGATAGCCCCTACTGTAGCTCTGACCGGGAAACAGTGAGGTTTAAAGTGGCCAATCAGAAAGGGGGGGGGGGGGGGGGGGTTATGAGGCCGTCTATGCAATGCCCATCCCCAAAGTGCCAAAACTCAACATCACCACGCGCAGAGATCACAGGTGTCACAGCGAGCGCACAAACAGGCACCGCATGCGCTCGTGTTTTTGGCACTAAATTGACGCCATATGAGTCCTGCAAGTGGTGAGGACCCGTTCAAGGCTACTTGCAGCTTTTATTTTGTATGTTACTTTTGCATTTCAAACCCTGAAGCCATTTTTTTTTGTTGAAATCACTGCAGAGGTTGGTTTTACTTGTTGTCGGGAAGGAGTGGAATCACTTGTGGGAACAGCACAGTAAAAAAAAATAAAAAATCTTGATAATGTCATTTCACAACATCAGTGTGTGCAGGATACTCCTGTGGTGTTCGTACCTTGTAGGCTGTGCTGTTTGAAGAATCCACAATGACAAAAAGTGGCTTCCGGGTAAAAGGGAACAAGTCCCCGGGATGAAGGCTAGGACATCAAAAACACACACACACACACACTTGTTATTAATAGTGTGTGAGCGGCAGTCAGACATCAGACTGAGTCACACACATGGAAATTGAGTTTGATTAGTCACAACAAGAAGACGTAAAACATCGATTTCCTTCTTGGATCATATCTAACAACTCGCTGCCCACTCTGCTGATGAGCATCATTTATTTCACACAGAGACAACAACTTTCTTTTCACATTTTTACACATGTATACACAATTATATCCACACTACATGTACACACGTACCCACATCCCCCACCACTGTAGTGTATATAAACCCACACATATCACACGTTGACACACACACACACAGAGATAGTGTCTCAAAATAAAAGCACAAAGCTTATTTAACCCACTGCTTCCTCTAGATCTCAACTTACTATATAATATGTTCCTGAATCCTCTACAGCAGGGGTGCTCACACTTTTTCAGCATGCGAGCTGCTTATATAATGACCAAGTCAAAAAGATCTACCTCCTTCAAAAATGCAGAACTTATATTTATTAATAAACATATTGAGAATTCTTTATACGTACAATGTATGTTGATGTCTCTTGCATAACCGCATGAGCCCATACTGCACAACACGACACAATTTTACAATGACTTGCACTGAATGGAATCAGCCAGGGACGCTTAGTCCGGACAGTAGCTGCTGACAGCCAGCCTCAAGCACCATCGTCAGTCATGGTGGAACGGTACTTTGACTTAATGATCTTCATGTGGGAAAAGGTTGACTCACATAAATAAGTGGAGCGGCATAATGCGGTCGAAGAGGAGGCACACTTCCTCATGTCGGGGTACCTTTCCTCTGTGAGTAAATTCCAGAACTGTCCAGGAGCTCTGGACTTCAGCTCAAGGTCGGCTCATAGTGTCAAAATCTCATCTTCCACTCCAGAAGGTGAAACGGTTTTGCAATTTGTGATGCGAGTGAATTAACCTCAGCATCTTCCCAAAAAGGAAAGCACATGAATGTAGCGACTGGCTCCAGCAAAGAAAAGTCTTGAAAGCGTTTGTCAAACTCTGACAGACGATTGTCAATCTGCTCTGTGTAGCGTCCACTGTCAGGTTGCACAGGCCTTCTCTTGCATCTCCAGCTCTGACGCCAGGTTCTGGAAGTCGGCCAAATCATGGTGCTCATGGTGTTCATGGAGATCATTGAGATGTTTGAAAGCGTTTGAAAGTTGTCTTTTCCTTGCAGCTCTAGGTTAAGGTCATTCAACATGTTTGTTAGATCGTTTGAAAATGCCAAGTCTAACAGCCACTGACCGTCATGTAGTTGCTTGTATTCTGCATGTCCAGCTACACGGAAAAACTCCTTAATCTCCGGACAGAACTCTCGAAATCTTTGCGGGAATTTCCCTCGACTAAGCCACCTCCCGTCAGTGTGCAGCAACAACTCGGAGTCAGTTTTCTCCAGATGCGCACGAATAATATTCTCTTCAAAGAGATCTGACGCGAATAGAACAAGCGGTCTTTGCTGCCACATCCATGATCTCCTTCATGTTGAGCATTTTAGCGCATAGCACTTGTTGATGGATTATGCAGTGGTAATTCAGGAAGTCCGGGAAAAGCATCGTCCTCCCTTCGCAATAAATCCATTCTATCGGCCAACCATTGCGGGTGCTCCAGCTGTGGTGATGGACACTGGGAGCTGGGTTTTCTCCTTAAAGTTTTTGAATGACTGAAATATGTCCTGTCCTGGCGTCTGTTCTTTCATGGGCAGCACTGGTATGAGCTCCTCTTCAGCAGTCATATCAGTAAACACCATCCGAATGAAAATGCACATCTGGGCTGTGTCACTCACGTCTGTAGACTCGTCCAACTGCAGTGACAAACACTGGCAATCTGCGATGTCCTTCCAAAGTTACTGGGTCTAATCCTCCGCCATGGCTTCAGTGCGCCCTGGAACTGTACTTCTTGACAGCTGGAGAGCTTTGTTTGAAGATAATATTCCTGCCTTGTTTTTAAAGACGAGTCAGCTTCTTCAACGAAGGCCTCTTTTACCATCTCTTCGTCTTGGAAGGACTTCTCGTCCTTAATGATGACGTGACTCACCCGGAACGATGCTTCGGTGACGGCTTTCGGATTTGAAGTTGGCTGGGAGAAAAATGACTGCTGTCCGGACAACTGGCCTTCACCTTTCACTTTCTCAGCTCGCTTTTGAGTCCTATGAGCAGTCCGATAAGGCCGCTCCACATTTCCCTTCTTCGGCATTGCGATAGTAGATTGGCAGACGAGGCAGACGCACTCCGAAAATTCACTTGGTGAAGAAAAAGTCCTCCTCCCAGTTCCGTATGAAAGTGATGGTTTTGTCTTCTTACTTGGTCCAGCTTCCCCACTTTTATTTTAGAATTTTAAGTTGAAGAGAATATACCGAGGGCTAACAATTGGAGGGAATTCACCGGTGTTTGCGCATGCGCAGTGACCTAAGTGTGAGATGTCATCTGACTGGCTGCACTGTATATCAGTGACGGGATGGATGATAGGCTGACGTCTGTTTTTTTTAATGCCATGTCATCTACCCACAATACCCTGGTGATCGATTGGTAGATTGCGATCGACGTAATGAGCACCTCTGCTCTACAGCCTGTTTACTGCCTACATTATTCATTCCATTATTTATTATAATAACACCCAACTTCGATTATTCTACACTTACAGGATACAGTATATACTAGACATACAGCATATGTATATATGACCTGTAGCATTCGTATGTAAACATTCATACACTGAAACAACACCAGTCACCCGGATCCCCCAATCACACCACAGAGTGTACGATGGCTGCAGAGTGTATCACAGACTAGTCTCATATCAACAGACCATATCGTCTCTGGATGTTCGGTGGTAGTGTCTCTAAAATACTGACTGAACGGACTGAACCAAGTCTCACCAGTGCATTTCTTTCTGGGCCTGATTCCTCTTCTGCACCGTCTCTCCGTTCATCACGTCTCGATTCGTGTTCGTGAGAACTCCTCCAAAATCGTACGGTCCTGCTGGAAAGGATGGGGAAGAGACGCCCCAGCGGTTCAGCAGACGAGGACGTAGACGGGGAACATCACTGATGCTTTATGTTTGAGTCACACATACTTTATTTTTGACATTGGGTGAGCCAGCAAAGACAGAACTTATAGCTTACTGATTGTATTATAGCAACATAACCTATCATAACCTGATGATTTATACCAGAAGAACATTGTTGGTCTGGCTACGTATTTGGTACTTTACCCTCATAATCTGTGTGTCCAGTGGGGAAGACTCCAGTTGCTGATAAGTAGACAAGCAGGACACTGTTGGCAGGTAATTCCTGAAAAGACACAAACACAATGAAAATAACCCAGATTCAAACACTCCTCAATTGCTAAATGTACTTCAAATGCACATGTTTGGTGTCAAACATATGGCCTGAGGGGCAAAATTTTAACTATTTTCCTTGTAAGTTGGAAGTTTTTCAGATTTTGTAAAAATTCTATTGAATTCTATTGTCATGCACTTGTTTTTAAACAAAGTGAAACCTGTGGAGCATCTTTATTCATAATACACTGAACAAAATATAAATGCAACACTTGTTTTTGCACCGATTTTTAATGAGATGAACTCAAAGGTTGACTACTTTTTCTATGTACACTAAAGGCTTATTTCTCTCAAATATTGTTTACAAATCTGTCTAAATCTGTGTTAGTGAGCCCTTCTCCTGATGCTGATTTGACAGCAGGATTATGGCACAGGTGTGTCTTAGTTTCTCCACAATAAAACAAAAAACAAAAACAACGGCTTTGCGTTCATATTTTTTGTTCAGTGTATATTGTGCTCTCATTTCACTGATCCAGCCCACTCCAGCTCAAATGGGAAATAGAGTAACATTTTCAAGTAAAGCTATATGTTTTCAATACTAAGCAATTTTTCACTAAAGGATTTGAGCTGCAATATTTTCAATTCAAGTCAGGACGGCTCTGACATGATGTTTCCTACAATGTCGCCAAAGGGAACGTTAACTCAGAAGCTGTGCAGAAATGTGTTGGACAGCATATAATGAACTTGCGCTGCCTTACATTGCTTTCTCCCAACTTTTGCACAATCACACATTATGCAAGAATTGATCATTAAGTGTGTGCATCCAAATCCCTGAATTAGCTTCACCTTCTTCAGAATGACAAGTAATCGACATCTGATACATTCTGACAACCTGGTATACCCGGGCATAAATAATGGAGTGACACTGGCTCACTGTGAGCGCTGACCTTAAAAGAAGCAGACAGGAAAGTAAAAAGCTGGCTGAAGGTGGGCTTGTACAGCAGGTACTTGTGGGGGTTTTCTCTCTTGGCCGGCTTTTCATTGGGCTCCTGCAGAGAAACATTGTGCACAGGTCACATTTCACTTCACCTACAGCAGCCTTCTGATTGTGTAGAACAATCAAAATCAGAGCCTGTGGGGAAAAAAAGCATCTCTCTCCAATTACAGGAAGCATCACAGGGCTGCGGCTGCAGGCCGGAGCGCTGAGGGACATTCTCAGGTCTGACAAACTGTCCGTCTTCTCGGAATATACAGGTGACTGCCACGTCCAGGAGAGTTTGGGGCTTTTATATAACCCCAACGTTACAGTTAGAAGGGGCACATGTTCCCCAAAGCTGAAACCCAGCAGGGTTGTTTTACTGGAGTCAGTTTCAGTCCACACACACAATTAACTCTAAGCCACAAGATCAAATATAAACTCACAAGATGAACTCTACTTGTGCCTCACATCAAGTCATCCTATTTGGTTGAAAGGCTGAATTACTATACTGTCACAAAAAAAAGATATTCTAATAAATGGCAGTGGGTAACCTGGGCAAGTTAGAGGCTTTTACATTGAAATGTAAACATCCCAAATCAAAACAAAACAAAAAAAAAACGTAAATAAGTACAAGTACTCAATATACAGGTCGCAACTGTGACAACAATATATTTTTGAGAAATTTTTTTGAACCTGTCAGCATTACAAATTACAATTAATTTAATTTCTATTAAATCCTTTTTAGAAAATGAACATTTTAGTGCAGTATTTGCTGCTTTTTTTGGCCATTCCCTCTCAGAAAATTTCCACCTCGTTTAGACTTCTGTCATTTAAAAATAGGCTTTAAATGCTTTGAACATTCGCATCTTTTGTTTAGTTGTCAAATTTCTTAAAGTCAACAGTACAGATTTCAAACTACAAGTCACACACTGAAACAAAGTTACTGCCCTAAGAGATCTTTGTTATGATGACCCAGTGGATTCCACGCAATTCTCTCTTTCACGGACATTAAACACAGGATTGTCAGACCTGCTGGCGTCTGAGACACTCACCAGCGTTCCCTGTTTGGACGTCTGTGTTGCCAAGTTCACTGGTTCTCTCTCCAGAGCCTGAAGCATCCGGAACATGTCTATAGTTAACTCGCTGAACTTCACCTAAAGAAACAGAAAAAAAATGAATTTAAAGCATTTCTGTTTGACACAGGACACAAAGACTGATTCATGCTGGTAAGTTACGACCTCCTGACCACTGTCAGATGACTTAAATACCACCGATTATCAATAATTGCATATTTTCTCCCCCAAAGATGATTAGAAGCAAACAATGGAGACATGTGAGGTTTTGAGACAGTTTGGATGAGAGCATCTCCAAATGTCTGCAGAAGTCATGTTGGGAGCGAAAGCTGATCAGGTCTAACAGAATAGCTGCTGGAGCTCAAACTGCTACTGAAGCTAATGCTCAGTCTTAGAAAGCAGTCAGAATAAACAGTGTAAACATTTAATGAGTAAGGGGGATAAAGCAGCGTTCACACAGTTTCAGGCAGGTGAACATATTGTTATGGCTGATCAGTGCCATACAGGAGATTGTTTAAAGGTTTGAAAGTTTTTAATTCATGGTGGAATAATGAGAATGTAATGATGGGAAATTTTATATATATTTGATGTGGATTTTTTTGTTTTCGTTTCTAACGGACAGAAGATGAAGCTTTGAAATTCAGAACTGAAGAACATGAGTTAAAAGCAGAATTAGTCACATCAAGAACAATGAGAACTGTTTCCACACTTTTTTGCATTTGGTAAATGCAGAAAACACATGTTCACGCGACAGGCATGAATGAGTTAAATACAGAAACGCTGAACCCTCAAATATTACTGAATAGATCATATCCTCAGTTCCAGCTTCAGCGTCCTACTCTAAATATGTGATGTAGTATTACAACATGAAATATCATCACAAGACAAGAAAGAAATTCTCCTTATGAACATATTCTAGATCAGTGATTGTCAATAGGAGGGTCATGGGCCTTTGTCTGGGCCAGAAAATAACCTTAATATTAGTGCTGCCTAAATTGATGCGTTAACATGGATTAATCCATCATCATGACAAATCTGATTAAAGATCTTAATGCAATTAACACATTTCCAGGGCAGAATGGCATGCAAAATGCTAAATGGCAGGTTGACCCTCTCGATGGCAAATTCCAGTCTAAAAATAAAAACTAGACATAACAGTCGACCGTCAAAGTATCATGCACATTCGGTGGGAAGGAGTTTTCTTTTCACCAAAGTTAATGCGAAGCCAACGTTAGTCGGGATTCCGCTGACCTTTCTCAGCTGCAGCAACATTGTCAATAAGAAGCGCTCAGCTCTCCTCTCGGACAATGTCAACAAGTTAGTTTGTCGCTGCTGAAAAAGGAGGAACATTACTGTGGATATATATGTTTGTTTTGAAAAAGAGAGAAGTTCTTTGTCAACATCAACTGTTGAAGGTGTTCAATAAACATTTTAAGTGCAGATATATTCCCTTCTTTCTTGAGTCTGTTTGCTCATGCAAAATGAAACGGGATTAATATAGATTAAAAATGCTATTTAATCATGATTATTGAAATTAATCCACAGCAACTCTGTGATTAATCTGATTAAAAAATCTCATTGTTTAACAGCACTAATGTCAATGTAGCGTCAACTGTTCAACTCACACTTCTAGTCAACATGAAATAACATTCATGTTAACCCTTCTAACCACCGATAACAAAATAATAAAATGTTGTTGTTGTTGTTTTTTCTACAAAGTTTTGCATAGTTTGTGTCCTCAATAAATGATTATGATGACTATCTCATTCATAATACCTACTTTTGGTCAGCAAACTGAACCAATGGCTTTTATTTTAAAGAAATTCAGTTTTACTCATGTATACGTATACATTTTGAACGTTTTTTTTTTTTTAAATGTTACTTTGATCCTTTAATAAATTTTTACATTATTAGCAGGGCATTAGAAGGGCTTGCATGGTCTAGGGACCTTAAGAGCTATGCTGTCCGGAGCACATGCTCCTGGTAGGGTCACCCAAGGCGGACAGGTCTGGAGTGAAGGCCCATATAAACACATCCATACCTCATCCAAGAAAAATGAACACAAAAGATTGTGTAACCTGCCCAGACGAGGGTCACCAGGACACCCCTCTGGAGCCAGGCCCAGGGATTCTGTTTGGCGGCGAGCCCCTGGTGACCGGCTAGCCCATGTGTCCCAGTCGGGCACAGCCTGAACAAGTGACGTGGGGAGGCTACATGGGCCCACCACAAGCGAAATCCAACATGGGGGAGTGGTGCATTGCTCACGGAGTGCAAGAGAGCGGGGAGCAACGTGGCATCGTAGGCCCCTTCAACAGAAACGGCCTCTTGGAACATGGAATGTCACCTCACTTGAGGTGAAGAAGCCAGAGCTGGTGCCGGAGGTTGAGAGGTACCGACTAGATATAGTCGGGCTCACTATCTCAATCCTCTGACCTCGAATGAGGAGATCCTCCGGAGGTGGAAGGAACACTTTGAGGATCTCCTGAACCCGGGGGACATGCCTCCGTTACAGGAGGCCGGGTCTGAGGCTTCTGGTGTGGCACCATCCATTTCCTTGGTAGAGGTCACCAGGGTGGTTAAAAAACTCCTTGGTGGTCTGATGGAAAAATTATTATATGCAATTATATGCTACTGAAGGATTATGTTCTTCTCTGTAACCTGCTGAAATGTTTAGATTTTTGTCTGTGTTTCTCCAGCCTTATAACCCTATCTATGGTCAGCAGACATGTTTTCCTTTTGCTTTAGTTCAGCAGCCACCAAGACGGTGGGAGCGAGAAAGGTTTCTCACCCACAGGTGTAGGAACAGCATGAAGGCTCTCACCCCCGTGTTTTCAACCTCTCCGCCCTGGTGTAATCCGTATACACACCCCCTCCTCTCCCCATCCCTTAAAAGGTTAACTCGAAGATTGCACGTGGCACATGGCCGAGCAGATTGACTGGAGATGTTTGCATTGTGTATGTGTTTGTTGAAGCTTCAATAAACATTCCTGACAGAAGAACTCTGTTTCACAATTTTATACTATGAGCAGCAATAGAAGAAATCCACAACAAGATTGGTGTCAGAAGTGGGATGCGAATTTGCCCACCGAACCGGGACCGGATGGAGAAAGGCCACTGATTTCTGTGTAGACGAAATCTCCTCATACCTGTGAGACTTTGACGGAAGGAGGACCCTCCGGGACCGGAGCCTCGGTTGTCAGTTCCGCATCCTGCACGAAAGGACCCATTGACGTCTTCCACTAAACAAAATTGACTGGGTAAGGCTGCCATTTTTTTCCTTGGAATAATATAACCGAGTTTTTCACTGACTTAAAATGCCATACCAGACTAAATAGAATTCAAAGGTCACAAGTGTCGAAGAGTCCAGTGCTACAGACAATTCTGTAGACTTACAGTTTTGGCCAAAAAAGACAATTCTATAAAAATATAGTTTAAGTCTTTTTAACAGGTTCCAGTGCATGGGCGTATGCACTGAAGACTGATAAAAGGCCCGGCGTGGTAATCAGTAGAGAGAAGAAGAGATTCCAATGCATTGAAGACTGATAAAAATAATCTGGCGTGGTTATTTTTTAGGAAAATCAGTAAAAGAAGAATACCAATACTCCGGCGAGTTTATTGAAGAAACAAAGAACCGGACGTGGTCAAGAAATGGGAAATGAAAATGGAAAGCCCTCTGGAGGGGACAAAGATGTAGACTGGGACTCTCAGATAGTGACAGATATGATAAAGAAATAAAGAGGCACACTGGTTGACACGCCTCTACAGGATCGCATGGACCATGGGTACAGTACTATTCGAGTAGCAGACCAGGGTGTTGGTCCCCATGTTCAAAAAGAGGGACCGGAGAGTGTGTGCCAATTATCGGAGCATCACACTCAGCTTCCCTGGGAAAGTCTATGCGGGGTTCTAGAAAGGAGACGCCGACCGATTGTTGACATCTCTGGATGTTGTCCTTCACATGAGGGCCTCCAGCGTTCACTGGAACTGTTTGCGGCTGAGTGTGAAGCGGTTTGGGATGTAAATCAGCACCTCCAAATCTGAGTCCATGGTCCTCTCACGGAAAAAGATGGCATGCCCTCTCCAGGTAGGGGGTGAACCTTCCCCAGGTGGAAGAGTTTAAGTATCTTGCAGTCTTATTCACAAGTGATGGGAGGAGGGATCGTGAGGTCGGCCACAGGTTCAGACAGGCGGCGGCAATAATGCAGTCACTGTAGTGGGCCGTTGTGGTGAAGAGGAGCTGAACTATAAAGCAAAGCTCTCTGTTTACCAGTCGGTCTACATCTCCACCCTCACCTACGGTCATGAACTTTGGGTCATGACAGAAAGAATGAGATCGCGGGTACAAGCAGCCAAAATGAGTTTTCACCACAGGGTGGTGGGCATCACTCTTCGTGATAGAGTGAAGAGCTCAACCTTTCAGAAGAGACTCAAAGTCGAGCTGCTGCTCCTCCACATTGAGAGGAGCCAGTTGAGGTGGTTCAGGCATCTGATTAGGACGCCCCCTGGTCGCCTCCCTTTAGAGGTCTACCAGGCACGTTCAACTGGGAGGAGGTCCCGAGGTCGGCCCAGGACTCACTGGGGTGATTATATCTCTGGTTTGGCCTGGGAGTGACTTGGGCTCCCCCCAGGAGAGCTGGAGGAAGTTGCTGGGGACAGAGATCGCTGGGCGTCCTTGCTCTCTATACGTCACCACGACCCCATATGGACTAAGCAGGAAACACTATGGATGCACAATCGAAGCCAACAGAATTTAGACCAAATGATGAAGGGAAGAAGAAAATGAAGAAAAAATAGAACATAGCTTTCTTTTGTTTGGAAACATCATTTCAGCTTTGATCTGTGTGCATGTGTTAAACTGATTAATTAGTGGGTTAGAACCTGGTTGTTACAGTTTCCGATGATTAGTGCGTCAGCGAGGACGAGCTGTCCAACCACCATGCCTTGTTCCAGCGGGGGGACGCCGCCCTCCTGCAGACGGTTGCTGGTGACCACCATGGAGTTGTTGTCGTTCAGAACGACCATTGGATCCGCCTGCGAAACACACGCATGCACATATGCACATATGCACACGCACACACGGAAAGGGGCAGCGGTTACACCTTTGATCTAAAAATAAAAAACGTTTTTGCCCTTCCACCCCAACCTTTTGAACAATAAAAAAGTAAACTGCAATAAACTGGTTGCAATAAAATATACTACAGCCTTTTTTTAACCACCTTTACAGTGTAACTATTCACCGTGGAGCAGTATTCTTTGCTGTCAGTGTAATTTGAAGCACCTTAATAGTGTGATTATGTTCAGTGTTAACAGGATTTTCTTTGGGCAATGCTTCATCTTCTACTTTGTGTTTACCTGGAGTCCAGTCAAACACCTGTTCATTATGCTCACAGTGTCCAAGCATTCATTATTTCATTCACTCATACTCATTCAGCGTCATTTCATGAGACTTGGGGCGCTTTTTAAATCGCCCCGGCTCGGTGATTGGCTTAAAGTCAGCATTCTAAAATGCTTTGAAAGATGGATTGATGTGTTGTTTGAAAATATACCTGATATACCTTTTGTTTTTCCTAAACTCCCAAAACACATTCATTTTCTAAAAGGGACTAATTAAGCATCTGCTTGCATTTGTTTACAAGTATGTTAGTAAAAGAGTCGTCTTAATAAGTGCTTTGTATTCAGTAGCTGTTTAAAGGAACTCAAATTTTTTTGATCTCTGGGGGCCTCTCTCAATCTAAAAAATGCAAGATTGTTGTAATGTGGTTTATAAACACACTGTATTTAAATGAAGTTAACATGGACTGAAATTAAATAATGATGAGGAGCCCCACCTAAGAAGTTTACCACCAGCTCCCACTAGTCAATATGTATGTTGATTCAACACTGTGCAGCTCTAACATCAGTTAAAATGTCACAAGTAGGTCACAAGAATTGTGAATAAAGTAATGGTGGGATAAATTAGGGGCAAGAGAAAGAGCATTGTCAAGAACAAATTGAAGCATAAAGACATGAACATCATCTGCAGTGCTTGTATTTATCATCAATCATATCAAAACTCAACAACTGTCCTGACCTGATACCGAGTAGGGACACATTCAGAGTGATGATGCTACCTCCACAAATGCTGCTACTTCCTGGAGTACCAGGTTCCACTCCAGCTGGTCCTCCGTGTTGAACCTCTGCGTGTAGTCCTCAATCTCCTCAGACAGCTCCTGCAGGTGAAGGAGGTCAGGTGACACGTCTGTACATCACGCACCTTCCTGCTCTCTTCTCCTTCATGGACAAACTGATTGATTTTTGGCTGTTCAATCACAATCAACTGTAAGAAGCATGGCTCTTTGTTAGCGTTGTTTGTTTCTTGAAGGCATCGGCAGAGTATGTCCATCCAGGAAAATGTTCTTTCAAACTGACACACTTCATTGTGACATCTCCTCCAAAGGTGTCCCAGCCACTAAACTGTAATGAGGATAAAGACTTCCTACCTTCACCAAAACTTTGACCAGGTCCATCTTGTTCAGCAGTAAACAGACGACTATGTAGCGAGCGTAATATCGAAGCTTCTTCACTACTAATTCAGGCCTGGAGAGAAAGTTACAAGAACAAGGAAACAAACAAAATCCAAAAGGTTTTTATTGTCTAGCAGAGACGTATAAAGCCAGAATGTGCAGGGCCTCGGCAGCTCACCTGTCCTCCTTGTTCACCTGAAAGTAGTAGGAGCGCTGACGAATGGCTGAGTAGAAGGAAAAGGCCTCATTCAGGTAACTTGTTTCTGAGGTACGAAGGCTGGAAACGAAGAGAAAAGAGGGCTGGTATATAAAACATGGACAGAGTTTTCTTTTTATGTTCCGCTTCTGCTGTGAAGAAAGTTAGCGGACGAGCCTCAGCCAAGCCACAATGAAGCTCGAAAACAAAAAAGCATCCAGAGTTTAAAAAGATCAAGACTTTATCATGAGAGCAAAGAGGTGGAACATGCGAACACGTGTCACTTAGCCACCATTTAGTTTTCTCTTTAAATTTACATGCAGTCACAAATACAGACGTCACCCCGCCCAACTAACTGTCAAATATGTACACTGTGCTACAAAATCAAAACATTCAGCAGATCCAGCATGCGTAAGCTTTTAGAGTTTTTACACATAAATGGTCCTTTTAACATTTTTCTAAGAATTCAAATGCATGACATTTTTAAGTATCGACACATTTCACAAATTTGGAAATAATCAAAAAGATATTAAAGAATACATTGTGCATGTTCACGTGAGTTAAAATTTATTTTAACATTATTTGTTCCATATTAATAACCATTTTCATGGTTTTGTATCAGAGAAGACGTATATTAATGTTCTTAATGGAAATGAACTTTGTGAATTATTGTCACACGGCATGAGAAGCTCTCCAGCAGCAACATTTAACTCATATTCTTCAGCCATAAGCTTTTTAAAATTGTTCAACACAATATTCAGTATTGAAATGATAAATATCTTATTTAAATTCCACTTATTTCCTTTTATATTGGCTGCTTCTCAAACAGTCATGCCTTACGTCCATTCTGGATGATAAACTCACTCATCAATAAAACCTCTAAAGAAGTCCAGGTGTCATTTGATGTAAGAAACAAAGCACTTGATCATAAATTAAACATGTGTCCTCAGGTTGTACCATCTCAAAGTCAGACCTACTAGTAGTGGTAATACAGTTGTCCAATTTTGGAGGCAACTTCTCCGATCTGCCATCTCTTCAAGCCATAGCGGCTGTCCAAGACCTGCCTGTCAAAAAGAAGGAGAATACAACGCTGAGCACAATAAATGACCACGACAGTGAAATGAAAGAGTCCAGTGAGGTTTCTGTGTAACACATCTCATGGAAATGCACCACAAACTCTTTGCCCTATAAATATCTTATTGATTGCCCAATGACAGGAACATCCGGCATCTGCTTCAAAACAAAAGCTGTTCAGTGACTCCATAACCCTCACATATTTGACATAACATTTTGTCGACCTGTCATCAAAATGAAAATTTGCCTTCTTTTAAAAATGTGAACCTTCTTATAGAAATCAGGTTTTAAAAAATGGCGGGCTGAATGAGACGTCCTCCTGACTCACCTGTATTGTGACGCGCTGGCCAAACGGCGGCCTGACGTCTGCCTACGTCACATTTTCTACTCGGCTTAGCTAAGTTTGGAACCTCGGCTGCGTAGGTAGCACGAAAGCACCTGGTAGCAGGGACTAACACGTAGTGGAAAAGCGTGACAGGAACCATGTGTCAGCGGGTATGTAAAGTAAGAAGTTTATTTTGTCAAGGCGAGTCTTCAGTCTCCAGATTATAGAGCATCTTCCTCCGTCTAACTGACGAATGTGAATTTCATGAGTGAATCAGTCATTATTCTGGCCCACACACCGCTGACAGCTCAGCTAAAGCTAATGCTAACGCTACAATAATTCAGATATGTCACGCGTCATTTAAGAGACATTTAACCATTTCCTTTGTGCTTCTTCTAAATCATTAACTGTAAAGTAAAACAAATAAGCACCATAATCATAGTGAACCTATTTCCTGGGCAAATGGTACATTTTATGTTTGGAAAGTGATACGTAATAATGTGCAAAGGCAATCTTTAACAGAGATTCAGTGACTGATTGGTCCAGTTTAGAGACGTTTGCTGGTACAGATGGTGAAATACGAGTTATTTGGGGAGTTCAATTATTTTGAACAGACACTTTATCAATTTTAAACATCCTAAACTTACACTCTGGGACTGACAGAAAGCATTTCTTTTTATATGTCCTACTCTATAAAGTAATAAGAGTGACCCACAAGTTTTTTTCAGCAACTTGTAAAGAAACATATACACTTCAGTTAAGCACATTTTTTAGTCATTTGCATGACACGGATCATGTTAATAAATTGACCAGATAGTTAACAAGACTGAGACTTTGCAAACGGTAGGAGATGGAAATAACCTGTGCTGCTGCTGGAATTTCCACAGCTTGGTGTAGACATCAAACGTGCGTCCGAAGTATGACTGCCACTGCTTGTGTCCATACTGAGGGAGATCTCTGCAGAAAGACACAGAGAGAGAGAGAGAGGAGGAGAAAAATATGAGAGCGGAAATAAAAGTAGCACCAGCTTCTTCCCTCAATCTAGTACGTGATCTGTTGAGTTAATTTTGGGCTCTAAAGTCAATCTTTGGGCTCCTTAACTGATGAGCAGGTCTTTAAGTTACTTATATCTAATGCAGATCAACAAGCAGAGAATGAAAAACATGGAGGACGACACCTGTCTCAGCCACAGAGGAGCTGAAGGCTTTTCAGGACCAACTGATAACAAGCAAGTAACGGACGAATTAAGAATATACAATCACATTGCCTTGTGGATTGTTTTTCCAACCCAACAGCATCAAACCATCAGTTTGTGTTATATCTTATATTTCATGCCCAAATTTTGACCTTTGTTGAATTTTCCTTGTAGCGATCATCCACTCGGACCAGTTTGGAGCGTAGAGTCTTGCTCAGTGACACTTCAACATATTGTCAGATGGGGGACTGAACAACAAACAAATGCTTTTGAGTTTTGAAATTCGGTCTGCCATCATGCGCTGTTGATGCTAATGCTACGTGGCTATCAATAAAGTCAGCTGCTTCCTGATCAGTTCGGGATCTCAGTGTTGTGTCATCAATGATCGCTTCAAACGGTTCATACAAAGGTTTTTTTTTTTAAATATAATATTAACTTCATGCTACAGTGATATTGTATGAAAGTTTTGACATTAAAATAGAAGCATCCAATAGTGGTTTCCTCACCTCAAACAGTTTATTGAAACAAAAGCCAGCAGTGGAAGTATACAACAACAAAAAATGTCAGTGTCTCAATGACTTGTCCTGTGCCCTTGAGCATCAATCACGTACAGCATGTTGATGTCTCCTGCTGTTTACAGGTGGACTTATTGTCTGCTGAGGCATGGTGTCCCACTCTTCTTGAAGGCGGCCCTCAGGTCACTGAGGTTGTGGGTCCAGAGTTACGAGCCTCTACATGGCAACTCCGCCGATCCCTGAGGTTTTTCTATTGGATTCAGGTCTGGAGAAAGTGCAGGCCACTTCATTTGAGGAACTTCAGTCTCCAGCAGCCGTTCCATAATCACGCCACCTTCATTAGCAGGAGCACTGTGGTCCATTAAGATGAAATTTGTCCATCTCACGTGCCACTTGGTGCCTCTCACCTCTCTTAAATGTGCCTGGAGTTAGTTGACATTCATCATCTGGTTCCACAGGGCTCTCTGTTCACAATGAAGCGTCATCGGTGTGGGATTTGGACAAAGGACGCCCACTTCTATGTCTTCCTTTGATTCTTCCAGTCTCTCTGTATCCATGTTCATCCTGCTGATGACACTCTGACTCTAAGCTCACTGGAATCTTCCGTCTCAGAACATCCTGTTTGACGCGTCAATGTTGAGGTTCTGTTGATCAATTGTTAGGTCTGCTCTTGGTCTCATGACATGAAAATGTGAACAGCATAAGAAGGTTAAAATACAAATTCTAATTCAACCAGAAAATGTATTGATCTACATGAATCTAACACGTGTTGTGAATTTTGCCATTAAGCTCTTTGTTAAAGAACAGAACTGCAAGTTGTGCAAAAAGTAGTGAAACACTGAACAGTTGGACATGTGCATTCCAAGGTCACATTAGGTTCACCTGTAAAGGTTAAAGTGTATTTTATCCATAGCTTTTTGTGAGTAGTGTGCAGTTACACCCCCTCTGGCAGGGATGATACCCTCCAAGCGTTTCTTGTAGCCATCTAGAAGCTCCTTGCACTTCTCAGCTGATATCTTCTCCCATTCTTCCTCTTCACTTTGTTCAAGCTCCTGAGTGCTTCATTGTGCTGCCAGTAAACAAACTGTTGGTGTCCATTGCCACAAAGTTCTATTTTTGTTTCATGGACGACAGTTTGTCCAGGTACTGTGTCTTCTCCTGAGCAATGGTGTCTTTCTTGGCCTTCGCCTATAACGCCGTGTTTGGTTCAATGGGTCAGTGGTTTAGTGTGGAGTGTATGGTACTTGTTGAAACCATGACCCAAGACTGTTCCGGGTTGGCCTTCAGGTCTTTGGATGTTTAAAGTGGTACTTTTTCCACCATTCACACTAACTTTCAAAGACCGCCCCCCAGATCAAGGGAGGTTCTTCACAGTTCCATGTTTGGCAGACTTTGTAATAACATTACACATGGTTGAAACCGGGATAAAAAGGTCTTTGGAGATTGTCTTATACCCTATGGAGTTCTTGTGTATACTAATAATAGCTTCTTCTATATCTCTTGATGTCCTCAGACACTTCCTTTGTCTTTACCATCGTGACAAAGGAACAAGGAATAACGCGTTGGTTTGTACAACATGAAATTCATCATTCATTGGCTAATTCATGACACATAGACACAGACAATTTATCACAGGTGATTCTGATTTGTGATTTACCACAGGTGAGTCATGATGTGTTTTCATGCTGATATAAAGCAAAGGTGCCAATGTCAGTGACACAGCACACTTTAGGTTTTTATATTTTTCCATCACACACAAGTTCTCTATGGAAAACTGTGTGTGTGTATGTGTGTGTATATATATATATATATATATATATATATATATATCTCGTGCCCATGTCATTTGTTGGAAACTCTCAGTGTGGCAGATGTGCCTGCCACCCTCAGGTCCACACACAGAGGCACAGAGACAATTCTTCCCAACGCCATACATTCATTGTTTAAGCACCAAATATACACACTCCACACACCTCATTTGGGCCTTGCATTTACATTTACACATAAGTACAGCTACGAGTCACCACAAACAATAATTCCACTGTGGAGAGCAGTGATGCCGGTAACGAGTTAATTAGTTACGCATTACTCTCATATGACAACTTTCTTTAGTAACGAGTAATCTAATGCGTTACTATATCCAAATCAGTAATCAGATTAAAGTTACTTGTCCAAGTCACTGTGCGTTACTATTATAGCGTATATTATAGAGTATTTGTCCACGGGAGGGGGCAATTAAAGTTGCATAGAGCAGGCAGTGTGAATAAATAAAGAAATAGTGCAACAACAGACTACAACTACTTCTCTGGGTAAAATAAATACCAGTAATAGTAAACATCTGAAGGTTAAATATGTATCCGCAAGTGCATGAGGCAGGGATCAGCAGAGTTTTTGGCAAAACCGGTTGTAATTTTTATGTTCAGACGATGGGGGGTGTTGTCGCCAGCTGCTGAAAGTAACTAAAAAAGTAACTTGTAATCTAACAGTTACTTTTGAAAACAAGTAATCGGTGAAGTAACTAAGTTACTTTTTAAAGGAGTAACTAGTAATCAGTGATTTGATTCATTTTTTAAAGTAACTGTGGCAACACTGGTGGACAGTTAGAAAAACTCTGTTTGCATCTAAAGGGGCTTTTAAAATCTGACAGAGTTGATCAAGATTGTGATGAAAGGCTTCAGATGGATCTGAATAGCAGGTAAAGATCTTGCAATATGAGATAATGTTGTTGATTATTGCAAGATCTTAATATTTATGACAAAATAACAGTGCTCTTCTTTTTGCCCGATTTTGAACCAGCGGGGTTTCAGAAAAGAAGCCTTTTGCTGACTTTGCTGTCATTGTCGCTCGTTTCTCTCAGATTTTTGTGCAATGTGGACAGAATAAACTTCTTACTTAACATACCAGCTGACCAATGGTTACTGGTTTCAGCTATCAGTGGTCATAATGTTGTGGCTGCATGATGTATCTAATGAAAGTCTTGTTTGGCTCAGCACCACATGACAGGTTCGGCAACTCAGCAGGAAAGCTCCTGTTGGTCCAGATGGCCGCTCGCTCTGTTTGCTTTCGGCAGCTTATTGTGAAACCCACACAGAGAAACGCTGAAAACACTGAATGATTTCACACAACACAGCCTGGGCTGCCACATACCCACAAAAAATAAAGAAATGCTGCAGGAAAAGGCCTTTCCAAATGTGTTCTACACAATCTGACAATCACTCGCTTTTCAGTTCCTTGATCACCCGAGAAACCGATCGTATTAAAGGGACAGATGGATACTTTCCTCTATTCATTGTTTCATGAGTCAGTTCTGCAGATTTCCGTGCATCTCTGAGGTACTGGAGCACCAGTCTACAACAATTAGCCTCAAATGGGTATAAATAGGTCAGAGATGCTCAGCTGATAATTGCTTCAGTTATATAACCGTAAGAAGAAAAAAAAAAAAGTCCAAAGTAGTCAAAACTGTCTGAAATAGCAGGACTGTGTAAAGCTGCGGAGCAGCTTACAGCAGGAGCAGAGCATGCAACCGGGGCGGTGTTTGTGTCTGTGCAAACGTGTGAGGGGTAGGGGGGTTGTTTTTACGGCCCGCCCTAATTAAAATACTATATTACTGAGAACTTGATACTAGTTATTGATTTATCTGCACAGACAACTGTATGAGTTGCTGGCACCAGCAGTCTGCATACAATCATCTGATTATCAATCCAGATTAATAAAATGAGCCGAGATAACATCTGAAAAAACTTAAAACACTTTCCAAGATCAGTTTATTAACTCAATTTGTAACATTTAAACCAGACTGCTCGGTTTCTGTGTTTCTCAAAACAGAGAAAACAAACGTGCAACTGATTCATTGAGATGCACATTTTTATAGACTTAACACAGTAACATTGAAAATGTTTTCAAAACTGTAAACATGGGTCACTAGTCAGTTTCATCAGCGTATTCCATTTCCGAAAGGTATATGACGTTTAAAATATTGTTGCAGATTTTGGACAAAGCAAATGTTAAGATTATCAGAAGGAATGAAAAGTGCAAAACACTTGCATTTATTTTATTGTCTATATGGAATCACAGGAGTGCCAAAATTAAAAGGAAATAAATGTGGAAATATAAAGAGAATCAATAATACAAAAAATTTGCAAAGGTAGTCATATTATTTTTCTATCTTGTCTTTGCTTATTCCATTTTTCTCCTGTTTTGTCTTTGTCTTTTCCATTTACTTTTTGTCATTGCATTTACTCGATGAGTCAAGAGCAATACAATGCAAATCAGCGAGGGCTGTGGGGGGTCTTTCTGTTCAGGGTGACTAGTCGATACCTGATCACAACATTCCTGCTTGAAGGATGTCATGTTGAGCAATTTTTGTTCATGCCAATAGATGACATTGTTGCATTAAGAATAAGTTTGAGCTATTTAATATATTTTTCCTTTAACACATTTCTTATTTCTTGTGCAATATTATAAATGTAATTTCTTTGTTTTGGAAACAAAAGTATTTTGTTTGATTAAGAATCCGCTGGTTATGTTGGTTTTTGGTGTAATGTGGGGGTGTCCACTCGTCGTCGTATTTATATTTCCCTGTATACCGATGAACGAGAGACGGCATTTGGGACTTGAGAGGAAACATATATTCGCTGTGTGACTAAGGCCGGCATACAGTGGCTATGTAGTAGCCTCTTCTCACTTCGTCCATGTCTGTCATATTTAACTTTCCCTCTTTCACTTCAAATAAACCTGCATATGCATCTACGTCCTGCTACTACATAGCCACTGCAAGCAGGTATGGTGTGATCAGGTATCAGGTAAATGCAATGACAAAAAGCAAAGGGAAACGACAAAGACAAAACAGGAGAAGCATTGACAAAATGGAATAAGCAAAGACAAGATTGAAAAAGAATATGACTACCTTTATATATTTTTTGTATTATTGATTCTCCTTATATTTCCACATTTATTTCCTTTTAATTTTGGCACTCCTGTGATTCCATAGGCGTCAGGCGACAATAAAAAAGCCTTTTGAAAACATTTGAAACTGTCAGCTACAGCTTGAGCATTTTGTTTTTTTTAATAAAACACAATTAACTTTCACAATTCTTTCAAGCTTATTTCACTGCATCTGTCTGTTTTCTATGAACACAATCAGTCGCACCAACTGAGCGTCATGTTTCCATGACCAGGTATAAAGTGTGGGGAAAGCCACTACTGGAACAGAATAAAAAGCTGAAATGGGGAAATAAACAATAAATGCACACTGGCTTCTAGTGGCAGTGGTCTCTTTATTCCGCTATGTTTGTTTTGATAAGGTTTATTGGAACCAGGAAAGGGAGATATTCAACAGTCATCAAAACTCGTCAGAAACAATATATACACCCACTAGATGCCACCTTCCGCTTCTCAGTGTACGTCAACAGCGCCGCCATCTTGGGGTGGTGCATCACGCTATGGTTAAATGATCATTTATCTCAAAATTATAATTTCGATATGTTGTGAATAATACAGAATGAAGACCTTACATAGAGTAGTCGCTATAGCCCAATGCTACGGCTACTTTGACGGAAAAATAAGTAAGCGACGACGCGCTCGCCGTGCACACCTGCGCTGTCTTGAAGAAGATGACGTCAGATTTTGTGTTTTGTACAAAACTCTTCTTTCATTTTACGCACACAATTGAGTCCAAACCAAGTGTCCTATCCAACAATCCATAATCCGATGCACATAAACTTCATACAGTTTGTCTCGTTGTTGTGGAGCTGCGGTGTTGTGATGATGCACTGTGTTGTGATCAGAAACCATAAGTGCTTGTTCCTACCAATATTTGTTCCTTCCAGTGCAAGTATTCCCTCCTGTGGACCAATCAGTGAATTACACCCATACCCGTACATATACACACCAAAATGGCCATTAAACATGGATTAAAACGTAAAAATATTTAGACATTCAAACGGTTTTATCTATATAATGACTAGATGCCACTTGCCAGGCTTGGGATGGCGCATAGATAAAACCGTTTGCCGTCAGGTCAGGGCTCACGATCTACTACTGGTACCATGTACCCCAGTACAAGCTGCTGCATGGGCGGGTGGTCGGCATCTAATCCGACTCCCCCACTTGAATAAGTTGGTGAGGAGGGTGGCATGTCACCCAGCAGCAACAGACACCATGCAAATGGTTATGGTGCTTAAGGCACAGTTGATAAGATTCAACTAATGCCTCATTTCCATCCCACATAAAGTGCAGGGACGGAATGGAGCATTACGGAGCAGTACGGCAAAGCATACCCAGAGCCAAATGTGGTGTGCGTTTCCTCCGGAGAAAGTAGGTTAAAATGTCGCCCCAGAGAAGTCACACCGAAGCGCACTCCGGCAGCACAAAGCCGGTCGGCGCCGGTCTGCAACTTCTGCGTTGGGGCCAAGAAGGCGGACGCGGTTCGAGTCCAATAGTCGCGTTGCATCACGGCGCTTCTCGACCTGC